>NC_062237.1:7262142-7867321 GCF_905475465.1 Pieris napi | reverse complement strand
ATTTATTATACTTTTTTAGTTAAATGTTTTGAATTAGTTTATTTTGTGATTATACAGCATCGTATAGTGATGTATTGCCCTCACATATTTCTGAAAAGGTTATATTATGTGCGTAAATGAAAAGATATGAATTAACGCGCTCATTTAAGATAACAGGTAAGACTTTTTAAAATATTTCATACCTATATCTCTAAAAGTTTAATTATACAACATTATGCTTAAATAACTTACATATTATATCTTAACATAATAACAAGAAAGTATGCAATATACAACTATTAATAATATTAAAAAATATAATTATGTAACTTAAATATAGTTGTGCGTGCTTATGTACGTTTACTGTACCTAACGGTAACCCTTGTATTTTAAATAACTTTTACCGAGTTTTGGCATCCTTTCAATTCCGTGCTTTCTTTTGACAAATGCGACAATCATCTAGATTTTACAATTGTCAGACAAATTAACCCAACGCCTGTTGTATTTTGATGATGATGATGTTATAAGCATATTTATTTAGAAGAAAACAAATGTTTCTTAAAATAGTTTTGTCAGTAAACATAATGGCATTTCTATTTCTTAAGCTCTAGAGTCTGCGACGTAAGCTCTTTTAATATAATATAAAGTCCCCTAAGAACATATTGCGTCTTATAAGTAAAATGGTTATAAAATCTTTGTCAAATATTAGTTTTTCAAACAGATTTGATTTTTATAACAATAAAAAAACTTATTTTGCATTCTTTAGTTTATGTCTGACGGGTTGTAAATAACAATTCAACTTGAATAATAATAATAAAATGGAGAGCTCAACTCGCGTTAAGCTTCCACGTGTGTCAAACAAAAATAAATAAAGAACTTGATTTTATTGCAAAAATTTCTGACCTTCACGTGTAATTCCCCAACACGTGCCATTGGGCAAATCTTTATCCGTAATTGACCAACCATTTATGGTAAAACAAGTGTTTTTTTAATGATTTCGCATGGCGTTTAAATATGATATACATTGGTGTGCCAATTATTTGGAGAAATAAAAATTGACCAGACTAATTGTGTTATGTTACGCTAATAATTGGTCCTTGCAGTTCATATTTACTTTATTAATCAGTAATAATATCCAGTGGCGTACCTTATATGGATCTTGGCGTCAGATTGCATCCTTTACTCATTTTATTTTTCTTATAGACAAGTAGGTGATCAGTCTGTGTACATTTCTCCGATTTTTGGGCCTAAGGCATGTCGGTTTCTTTACGATGTTCCCTTCCACGAAAAGTAAATTGGTGCCGTGATTTGACAGCCCGACTCCTCAGAGTTGAAGTCGTGCGTGCAAGTCTCTAGACCAAGACGAGCTGAAACATAGAATTCAGCATATTGGTTGAAGGCAGGTTGGAATAAGACAACAACCGTCCATTTAAAAGTTTGGCTGGTTTTTACCATAATAATCACATTGTCAAATATTTTTAATTATATAACTTTTTTTCTCTTATGGAAAGAACTGACTCTGGAGGTGCCGCTACCACTATTAATTTTATCTTCTGTTACAATCGATTTGTAAAGGAAAGCACGAGCTACAGTCTCAACTTGATTGATACAAAGTTTATTTTACTTACATCAAGATATGGGGATTTCTATTAAGCATTGAACTTGACTGTAATTATATACCTGTTTTAAGGTCATGGTTTAAAGACATCAGCAATTTAAATGAGGCTGAAAATCATTTATTTGATTTTGTTTCCTTATGTATTGTCCTTAAGACGTCTTTTATCCACTGTATTATGGTTTTTCTCCACCATATGGTTTTTCTCCACCATATGGTTTTTTTTTATATATACAGTAATACAACACATGTAAATTACTTCTAACATGCGCCTTTATTTTTTATTATTAAGAAAGGCGTTCCAATTTACGATACGGCATTATCAAACAAATTAGATTCCAAATGTTGAATAATATCAATAACAAATTCTAATACGATATATGTTATACAATTACGTGATTAAATTTTTCATAACATAGGATTATTTCTTTCAAATAATGTAAATTTGATAATGATGACTCAATCGTGGAAATGCCACTTTGTCTTGTCAGGTATAAATGACGTATTAATTTGTATTTACCTGTACGAAATAACGTTTACTCCTTCCTCTTAAATTGATAATACGTCATTGGCTTGAGGAAAATTGGAAGTGTATGGGAAAATACCGAATACACGATGAATAATTCTGTATAAATCAATTTTTAAATTTAGTATTAAGACTTCAAAATAACAAATTAAGATCTCTTCTCTCAAAATCTTGCATTAAAAAATATCAAAACCCCCCCACATAGAAAAATCAAATAGATTTAAATATCGGCGCGGCATGGCCCGGCACAGCATATATTTGGTTTTTTTGGATACGAATTTTATTTTTATACCTTGTTTTTCGAGAATAAAAACATGTGTATATTTAAAAATACATATTCGTAAAATGACTCATTACCGAATAACGAATTCAACCTAGTAATTGATATTGAATTTTTTTCGGTAAATTAGCGCCAGCCAATTTGCATATAGTCTACAATGAACTGTAACGAGACGAAGGTGAATGACCAAGCCTTGTTACTGGCAATAATTGTTTAATATAAAATATTGAAGATGCAAAATACTTGAACTATCTTACGCATACATGCAGACGCGTATATACTCAAACCCTCAATTAGCTATGGAATGTTTTCCCTTATCACTATCATGTCACTAAGTTAATAAATAAACGTAACAAAACTTATGATTTCATCAGAATAGGTACATTAAACGTATAGTATATTTACAGTAGTAAGTAGTAGATTTAAAGTTTAAGAGGCTAAAACGTGTAAATCACAATTTTACAATTGCCATTAATTGAGTTTATCTATGGATTAGTTTGGTTTATAGACTGTAATTCAAAAATAAATACCACGTGGTATTGATATCGAGTGCGATATTCTTCCTAAAACGCCGAAACCACTCGACTTTCGTGGCCAAATGTCTATAATCAACATTTCTTTTATAAATGAAACCTTTAATTTCATGGGTAATGTCAGATAAAACACCACGTTACTTTGATAAAAGTGTTTATGCAACGTGCAGATAAAACACATACATATCCATACAATCAATTCCTGTATTATGTCATTTTAAAGTAAATTTGAAGAAGTTATTACACTTACTGCGTTTAAAATTAATACGAGGACAAAAGTTTTATAAATATTTACGTTCCTTATGCATTGCATCTATAATAAATGCAATACTCGTAGATATTGTGCTTATATTAATATTTCCCTTACATATGAAAAATAATGTAATAAAAACCTAGTTTAAAATATATTTTCAACTGACATAATCTGAAGTTATATAATGAAGAAGAAAAATAAGGTAAATAATTATTAGCTGATAAATTATATTTTTATAAAATATTTCTTGAGGCGTTAAGATAGTTAACTGAGGCAAGATTCCCAAACAGCTGTTCCCTTTTGTATTGACTTTTTTTGCCTTTCAACTTGTTTCTAAGAAACCTGTTCTACCAGGGATGAAGGACCTTTTGACGGATTATATTTTGAAACTTACGGACCCAAATCCAGGTAAATTTGTTTTGTTCTTGTAGATAGTATGAAATACTTTTTATATGACTCCCGGGATATGGGACTTCCCGAGAATTTTGTTATGAAAGGAAGGGAATTGAGAAGCGTTATGAAATTTAAAATTTTTTTTTTAATTACACCTAATATTTAACATATTTATAGACATCCTCTTATTTTAAAGTAACGTATCTTGTTGCACTTACATATCTCTTATAGCGTTACTTAAAGTTATAGTATATGAAGAGACAACTATAAACGATATACGTTTTAAGACAGGGGCTCTCAAATAATATATGAATTCATCATTTGAAGTTAAAGGTTATTACGAATAAATACATTTAAAACGTGTGAAATCAATGTGCAAAACCTTACATCCCAATAATATCGCAATAATGAAATAATTGCAACTATTGGTTAATTTATTGTGTAATTCTTTGGTTAATACATGTTTTCAACTTTAAAGGGCATTTGATTATTAACAAATACCGACATTCGTACTGTTTATAGGTTATAGCTCATTTGAACATGCTTTCGAAGAAATTTCAAACTAAATGCATCTGTTCACTCTCGTTTATGATACAATCGCAGAGACAATATAAACTATTCAATTTTATTTTATGTGTTATATATTATAGGCTAAACTTTCTACACATCGATTTCTTCTTGAGGAATATATATTTGAATTTATTGTTTATACATTAAAGGAAATAAGTATACAGTTAGGAACGCGTTACAAATAAAATTCGTTTAGATTTATAGATATTTAATCACGAAAAATATACCAGTAGCCTGTGGAAGGCTCGTGCGAGCCTTACATAGCAAGCAAGGACATAAGGCAAGTACTTTAACAGCTTCGTTCGTTCCTTGGCTCTTCGGTCTAAGACATTTCAGTTTTCGGCGTTTTTTGAAGTTATACTTCTTTAGGCGCGTTATGAAAAATTAATGAGAGTGAAATTTTACGACCATGACACAAAATTAACAGAATGAAGATGCCCACGGAAGATGCTACGGCATTGGACATAATTTAAAAACAACATTCAAATAATAATAGAATTTATGTTACACTTAATGTAAGAGAATAATAATAAATATTTATTTATTTAATTCAAATGTAAACTTAACTTTATTGACTATAATGACTCCTTTTCCAGTCTTTGATTATTTAATTGTAATTAATTATTTGCATGCAATCAAAAACTATTTTTAATAATGCCAAAGAAGTATAACTTCTTACGCGTGAACATAAGTACACGCACCCTTTTTTTTTGATCCTACGAACACTTAACTGTGCACATAAAAATAAAAAAGGTATTCGTGACGTAACCTTAGGGAGAATCCTTACTAGACCAACACTTCCATATAGTTTTAATAAATAGTAATATTTTCATTTAGAATCGTCTATGGCAACATTCCCAATATTATGGATATAATATGCCCTTACCGACACGTGAACGCTTCAAAATACTGGCAATGTGCCGAGCTCTTCGGGAAATCCGCGACATGCCTTGTAAAATTCAATATCAATCTTTATTTTTAATCACCGCTAAATATAGATTAATATCGGATTTTGTCGTCACGATATTATGACGCGAGGAATTGTGTAGTAAATAAACTTGTTTGTTGAATACTTGAATGTTTAATGTTTGATGACGCCAGAGAAATCAACGAGATATAATAATATTAATTTGTTTATTAGTAGCGTGTGGACGTACTTGGAATAACCTATATTCCGAGTACGTCCACACGTCATAGGACTTTTAAAGATTTAATTTTCACTTACTTTCAATAAAGAAAAATCTTGCTTGACGCTTTGCATTGTTTCGTATGGAATTAGAATACAATACAAAGAAACAATAGCCATTTAAATTAACACACTATCTACAACAGTATAGTTTACTTGATTTAAACAGTTTATGATCTATACAAAAGTAGAGAAATCTTATAAATTCATTTACGAAATGTCTGGACAGAATTTACAAGCGAAGCTATTTTTGACTTTGCAGTTGGTTGGGTGTTGAGTTTCCTGTTATACGCACAAAGAGCTCTTAGAAATGAAAACTTCTGCACGTTTTTCCTTGAAAATCTAAAAGAAACAATCACGTTGATGTTACGTATAGCCTTTTAATTTTGTAAATACAAATTAGATTGTAATTTATATATAGTAGATAATTTGTGTGCAGATTTAAGCATGGAATAATTATTTTATTATCGCTTTATTGTATACTTTATAGTAGGAGACACTGTATGGATGGTCTATTATTATTTGAATTTTTTGTAAATTCTTTAAGCGACTAGGTCTAGGTCTAGGACAACAATCTCTTCATTATGCTACACTTAGAAATTGTTAAATGATGAATAAATCCATCTTATTTTTTTTTTTATATACATGTGTCTTTACTAAGACATCATGGAACATTACATCCATCCATCTTATAATCTTAATTAAATTATAATAGATTTTTAACAAACATGCAATTGTACATTAATTACAGTCGAGACGACACTGCACGTTTTATTTGTTTATATCACGTGTCGTAAATAAACGTGTCAAAGTTTTCAAAGCAGATATGGCGTACTGCGTAGTACTTTATAGATAAGCGGGCAATGGGCATATGGGAACACTGTACGATGAAAATAGACCAAGCGTCTAGTTATGATAACGTGTTTACGTAAAATGTTGATGCTCTTTTGTTCGTATCATAGCTTCCCCGCGCTGAGAGCCACCTCACCAGTCACCATTACATAAATGCAGAAGTGATTAGGGTGTGTTCTTTTTTTAATTGTCAAGATCATGGTTAGCTTTTTGCTCGACTTTGACAATGTTGGTATAACTATGTGATTATTAAAATATGATTTAGCAGATTAGATAGCGAATAAGATCAATGACAGTGGCAAGACAGATATTGACAATAGCGGCTTCTATTTAGAAACTGGTGATCCTGGTGTTAACGTCTTCCAAGCAACGGATTGGGATTGCCGGTAAATGATTCAACAGTAGCGTGGAATCGGTGAATCACTATTGAGTGCAAAGTCCATTGTGTGACACAATTGAGGGTAATGAATCATTTGTATAAACGATAAGAAATCATATTCAGAACAAAGTAAATCACGGAAGACGTGTTGAAAATATTTTGAAAGAAAATTGCAATTAAGTTAACAGAGAAACAAAGACATTACCCAATACCCAATGGAGTTTATACGTATCATTTTAGTATTGTCGACATATGTAGTCCTTACTTAAAATTATATATAATGGCCGTACTCAGGCGCCAATAATATTTCATTAATAGAATATTAATAATGATTATTATTAATATATCTTACCTACCAAATTTAATGACCACTTATTAAAAAATATATAAAGCGTCAAAAGACTTGTAGCTTTCAATCTTTTACACAAAACGATATCTTCTAATTGGGCTTTGAATATTATCGTTCTTCAGATTTAAATGACACTTATTTAGGACTTATTTTATTTTTAGGAATTGCTTCTGTCTCTAGCTAATAACATAAACGTATTTTTTTATATCTCCTGTATCCATTAAAAATCCAAGCAGAGCTGTCGTTTTTGTTTACTTAAACTTGGCTTCGATATGTGAGGGAATAAGCAAACGTGTCTCGTGTATACTCGTGCGTGAGGAGGCGGTACCATTGGGCATGCGTCCAACGTTACTTTTCCGGTTAAGTAAACACGTTTGAACATGACAGTCCACTACCGTTACGTATTGATGCCAACATCTAGTCAAGAAATGTGGATTAGAATTTTGAGTTTTAATAGGGTCTAAGCGTTTTAGAGAAAGTTACTGGTAAAGATAGCGCTGAAGGGTACAATTGTTATCAAACAAGTATATTAAAAACAGATTTGAACTATCTATACTGTGGACTTCGGTTGATCCTAGTTATTGAAAATTTATATTTCGAGGAATTTCCGTTTAGATCTGGTAACAAAGGGTGTGTGTACGTACGATATGCGATGTCTTATAGAAAACGCTTTTGAGACTTAAATTTTTTGCCTCACTTCTCAACTGTTAAAACTATTGGGGTATGCAATAAATAGCGTACCATTTCCTTTAAGGCTGGCAATACAACCGTAAGCCTCTTGGCGTTGCAGGTATTCTTGGGCGGCGGTAATTACTTCTTTCTAAGTGCCGGCTGCTCGTTTGTCCCTAGATACAAAAAATATCAGTTTATCCTTTTCAATAAGTAAATGTCACAAACTGCAATGAAGTTTAACCGGAACAGTAGAGTAACTTAAATTAATCTTCTCCAGGCTCAAAATTAGGAACCCGAATTTAAAAAAATCAGTGCGTGACCGACTAAGATACGGTTGAAAACGAATTACGTGACTTAATGGGTAAAAATTATTTGCCGTTCGACTTCCTTGACCCACTTGACGTCGAAATTGGCCAAGCTACTTTCACCATAAACGTCATCTCATTACAATAATGACCTAATGCCGGTTCGCATCTTCGATGGAGTCTATTTAAGTTAATCTAACTACGAAGAAAATTTGTGTTTGTATAACTTTAAAGATTCGATTCAATTATACAATTAATACCAGCTCCTTGCACTTGACCGTATTCCGCGATGCATCTCTGCATTTACCATGGAGAGTATTCAGAGGAGTTGTTCGGATTAATACCTGCAGTTGAGTTTTATCAACGTCCGTCGTTCCCCAACTCAGCGTTATTTCAGGCAGTCTTTGACGCGCACCACCACTATGTGGAACTAGCTGCCCACTAAAGGCACTCGCAAGCCCTCGGGTATTGAGAGAGTCTATGGGCGGAGTGGTATCACTTAACATTAGGTGAGCCTCCTGCCTTTTGCCCTGTTCTATAAAAAAATGAATATAAGCCAAAGTATTCCCTTTATCGGAGTCATAAATATCATCTTTATGTGTCGGTTGATTTTTGTATAGTAATATTGTCTTAAAAATAGGACGCTAGTCATCTAAGAAGAAGATTAACTCTGCAATTGAGTAGGAGATTTTATAAAAAAATTAAAAATCGCGAAATCAGTTAAATGCATCTACTGAATGACAATATATTAAAGGAAGTTCAGTTATAAATACTAAACTATTTATTTCGCATTATTTGATATAGCATTATTTTTATTAATGTTTATATATATTTCTTTTATTTATTTATCATATAATCAAGATGCATGTCTGCCTTTGGAATAGGAAATGCAATTAACCCACTTAAACGAACTGACGTTTTAAAATCTGGTTTTAAATTAGATTTTACAACAATTATTAAATTTGTATTTTTTTTGTCTTTACTTATAAAATTAACAACGGAACATTACATTCACAAAATAAACACAACTAAAACAAAATTATTACATTATTTGCATAACTCGAAATGTCGAGTGAAGAAATTGTATTTTAATGTGCAGTACGTGTTAACCTAAGACAAAACACGACTTATTTGGGTTTTGAGATCTAGAATAGTATGGCAGTGATACAATTCACTTCAATTCGAGTTGCTATTATTAATACATCTATAATCGATGTTCTATTATGTTTCATTGTGACATAAAGGGTAAGATTCGAATCGTGGCCATGCTAAGCGGCTCCCTTATGTTAAATCCAATATATTTTTGAAATTAACTAGCTAAAACTTAAAAACGGATATAAGCAATTTGACTATAAGATCTGATTGTCTTAAAACTAAAAAAAAATCCTAATAAAACATGGAAGTGAACTTGGTTAAATGTTTTTGTATTACGCCATATTAACGTGGGTTACGTTAGTATAGCGTATGGCGTATTGCGTAGAATGAAGTTAATATGTCACATGATATTATAATTTTTACATCAAATATGCTAGCGATTAAATGCAGTAAGGACGAAATTTCTTTTGACTTATCTTCTGAGATCGCTTATGCATTATAATCTTACTTTAGCATTCGTTAGGATATGTTTTAGTTCCGGTAAGGTTCTTTAACCGTGGCCTACTAACCGCAATGTTAAGGTAACTTAAAAAATACAATATACATACAAAGAAATACGTCACTTATGAATGAATTAACACAAGATACTCTATTGTAAAAAGCCCACACGTTTACAATACGTGACATTAACAAATACATAACATTGAAAAAGAATGTGATTATTCAAGATGTTTATTAGCTGATACTTATATTTAAAAAAAAACATATATTTTAAGTGTCTCCGGTACTGTTCGAAAAAGAATTACAGTATTCAGTTTTAGAATCCTATAAGGGATGGGAACAACACGTGTTATTTTAAGTTGCATATAATTCAGTGAAATGGTAATCGTCTAAATGTGGTAACGTGGTAATTTTCTTAAACATACTAAAGATTCTTTATTGCGGCAATAAAAGGCTTATACAAAAGTTTTGAAATGGTTATATATTATCTTATCAATTGTTTAGTATTTCTTTGTTAAAGATATAAGAGAGCAGGTAAAGCGGTTTTAAATCCTAAATCGGCTTTCAGAATCCATTTGTAAAACAATTGCATATTTAGTGCAGGTTTTTAGATTTAAATAATACTAAGAAATCTCTTAACGTTAGTTCATTTAAATATTTTTTTCGGATATACGCGGTTTCTTTACATTTACATAACTCGATGTTTCAAGTACTTTTAGGCAATTATTAAGTTCTGTGCAATTACAAAATGTTGGATTACTGGCTATTATGGCTATGATACATCAAATATCTAGTAAACTCCCTAGGGGTTAATATGATATGGAACAGACATTTCTGCGTCTTTCTATTGTTTTAAACAAAGATTATATGTTGGTTAATATAAATATAACCATATCTGATATCATAGACATAATTCTACGAGACATGGTATAAAAACGCGCGTCCTAGATAGGTATTTCTAATAGTGTTTGTAGGAATGATCATTCGGTACCGTTGATGCTCTGACACCGTTTCGAAGGTTATCGGAGTCAGCGACCAGCGCCCACATGTTTGTATAAGCACACATGCGTAGTACGCAAGTGAGTCGTTGAAGATTTTAGAAGTATTCTATTCAACCTGTTAATTGGTACTATAGTTTCGTTTCTCAATACTGTTTGTCTCTTATTTAAATATTAGAGTTGTTAGAGTTTACCTAGGTGTATAATTTATTAATGAATACCCCAAAGTACTTTATTCTAAGAAACACTGATAAAATGTAACTAATTGAAATTAGCTATAGAATAATTACTTTCCTTGAACTCATTACTGTGGGTCTTAAATATCCAGAGTTTTCGCGTAAATAAGTAAATCATGTTCAAAAACTAAGGACACTGTAAATGTACTATGAATCATTAAGCAAAGCATTTGGTATTTCGTATAGATTTTAGTAGATGTCACGTTAAACGATCATAAAATACAGCTTTAGATTAATGTACCGAAAACCTTGGCAGCCGTTCGATGAACTTTCCGAATCGGGTTCACGTAAGTTCGCTAGCCTTCGTTCCTTTAGACGGGTTTACAATTTTTATGTATTTAGACGATATTGTTTACTTATTTACAGTGAAAATTGGATCTATGTAAACGTTTACAATGTCGCTGCAAGCGCTACAATAAAGAATGACGTTTTTAATACTTATACATTATCTTAAACACGCTTTTATTAAAAAGATGTATTGGGCTCATGAAAATTCGCTCGAAATGTGCCTGGACTCTATCAACGATGTGTAGTAGCTAATTATGGGTTATGTAGGACACGTACAATGTGTTAAATTAGGTCGAAAGCGTTGAGTTAGTTGTTTTCATACATTTCATAATATCTCTCCCGATTTCGAGTATGCTTATGACGTATTTAACAAACGTGTTCATCTGTGCGAACGTGACTGGACGCGTTGGAGATCTTTTGTTGATGCAACATTTTGCACTGTTATGTCTTACCAAAATTATTGACGAATTTGCGTGGACGAAGCTTTTTTACGATTAATAACAGTCATACAAATTCGTTCTCGATGTTACACAGAAAGGATTAAGTTAATTACGATTTCGTAACGATTACGTATGAGAGAAATTCGCAGATAGTTGGCCATTTCGTGGCATTTAGCCTTATCTCTAACTGTTTTGCCGGATGAATTTTTTACTCTAATATCTGATGATATATATGCTACGTATAAATTATATTTATAGCAGTAAGAGCAATGCCCGTCCTTTCCCGACAATCGCGTGAACTCTATCATGTAAACAAAACTACATTAGAATAACACGCGTGTATTTTTACACTATATTCTACGCAGTTTGACTTACAATATCGATAACCTTGTTTAGTTTATTTATTAATGAGCTATTAACTAATGAGACCATAAAACGTCGTTTACCTAATTGTACTTCTTTTTCCTTTATGCTTGGTAATTAGTGTTATTTTGTGTTATTGAATACTACTTTAAAACTATTTAGCTAATATTTCCCTCATTCTCGGAATTACATGATAAAATTAGTTTTCAAGGCTGTAGTTCTAGGTCAAGGCGTATATTTAATCAATTTAAATATGGTTTTTTGCTCAGTAGCTTATAAACTTTCTTACAAACTGCAGACACTAAACTGCTTAGTTAATTGCGGAAAATTCATTTTATTGCTACAATGTATATAAAAAGATATAAAGGCTAACAAGAGGGTCAATTGTCTTAACTCGTATTTCTACAGAAAGTAGTTTATTATTGTTTAGAAAAATGAGAATAGGCTGGTCGATCGGCAGGTCCCGTTAACGAACGCGCTACCTACGTGACGTATAAAGCGTGGGCCGCCCCGCCACCTCGCCATTAGTAAAGCGCCCGCGCGCGCGATTGCACGTACTTATCGTCTCCAGCTCCGCGCTCGCTCGCTCTCTCTATGTGTATACAAGCCCAGCAAGAAAGATGCATTTCTGTACTCATTGGCACGATTGGTTTTATCAAGAGCCCAACGTTGCGGTGGACCCTGCCGGCGCTGCAGCACGCCGGCGCAAGCCCCGCGATAGACGCCGCTCCCCGCCCGCGCCGGCGACGTCGACGCCGCAGAGGATCTCCGCCGAAGAACTAGCCGAGGCCCTACGCCCGCATCTGCTATCCCCCAAGCGGATGTGGGCCCTGGGCTACCCCTTGGAGATAGAGCCCAACTCGTCCAAGGCCGTGGTGTATATTAACCCGCCGCCGCGGCCTCGACCTTTTAAATCGTTTGACGTAAACGCGCCGGAATTCGTCCCTAGTGGATCCCATAGTGACAGTGGCAGGGGGTCTTGGGGATCGACCCCCCGCTCCGAAAGTGATGAAGAAGCGGATGCAGTGGAACATTTATGTGTGCGTTGTGATAAAATGTTTAGAATGACTCGTGATGGCGAATATGTTTTTGAAGACAGTTGTGTGTATCATTGGGGACGTATTAGCAGTGATTCTCGCCACACATGCTGCGATGCGCCTTTCGGCTCGAGAGGATGCAGTACGGCGCGCTTTCACGTATGGAGCGGCACTAAGCCTGGCATGAATGGACCACTTGAAGGATATGTGCGTGCTCGATCACCAAGAGGAGGTATTTATGCGATAGATACAGAGATGTGCTACACAACGGCTGGTCTCGAGTTGGCCAGTATTGCCGTGATAGCAGCAGACGGTCGACTTGTGTACAGGTCGCTAGTAAAGCCCAGCTTCCCGGTGGTCGACCACAACACACGCTTCTCAGGCATCAGGCCGCGCGACTTGGCGCGCGCGACTAAGACGCTAAGAGATGTTCAAAACGATATACTTGGATTCATCGGAAACGATACAATATTGATCGGGCACGCCTTGGAGAATGATTTAAGAGCTTTAAAGTTATTGCACGGTGCAGTTGTGGATACTTGTGCATTATATCCTCACTCTCGAGGCTTTCCGCTACGTCGATCTCTACGGGCTCTTTCGCAAGAGTTGCTCGGCCGTAGCGTGCAGCGAAGTAGCTCCGGCCACTCGCCCCTTGAAGATGCTCGCGCAGCCTTGGACCTGGTTCTCCTGAAGGTGCACGAGGAACGCGCACAACAAGTCCATCTTACGAATCCACTCCCAATTCTACAACCTTACGACCCCCTTATTTGTGCCGCCTAACTCTTAAATGATAATTGACAAGTTTGTTTGTAAACAAATGCTGAAAAGTTTTATGCATGATTCTCAATGAATATAGACGTATATTACGTTGACGGAGCGCGCGTACCAAGGTATGTGGTATGTGCCTTCGAATTGCTCCATCGCAATAAACGTAATATTTTTTAATAAAATTGTTTTCTTTCTCTATCTTACACATTAAGATCAGTTGACAAGATGTCGCATGATATCTGGAAAAAAACGTAAACATAAATGTTATGAATATGTATAGCGTCGATCGCATTATGATTAATGCACAACTCATACAGCTGTTCTCTATAGCCGTCATATGACAGACACTTTCACTCAGCTGGATTTCTATTAGCTACATAATGGGCGAGTGTTGCGAGCGTGTATATTACAGGGTGATTGGGGTTCATGAAAGGCTTATTTATTTATAGGTGTGGCTTTTAAATGGCTGTTTTTCTTTATAACATTAATATTTTGTTTTCTTTTGGGGTTTAAAGTTTCAAGTAGTTGTTTCATAATATATGACACACGTTGTAAACTTTGGTGATTATTTATACCTAAAAGTATAGAACAGTTTTCTGAGGAAAACATCACATGATAAACAGATGAGTTATGATAACATCTTTACAATCTCGATAATGAGTCGATGTTGCCGGTAATTATGACTAAGCATAAAGGATGTGAATATAGAATTTATTTTTTTCTCAGCTGACTCAGCCAGAATACCTTGGCTTCTAAGTAGGACGGCTCAAGCGTGTGTTCATCCTCATATTATATTTCAAGGCGTTTCGTCACACGACTCAGTTACACTAAGCATAACAAAGGTTACTCTTAAGCATTTTATTCATAATGGACAATCAGCGACCGTGCACTCTGAAGCGAGTTACATAAAGCTTACGTAAACCAATGACGAAATCTCGACTTGATGAGCACACCTAATTATTTCAAGCAACTAACGAAACCGCACCATTTACTTATCTGATATCTAAGTACACATCGTTAGTAACGCACACAACGATACACTTTATTAGTTCTAATTCAGCTGATAATTCGACGGCATGCAACTCGGTAATTGTGAGGAATACATGGTAATTGACATCACACTTTAAAGGGCATTGTGTAGGAAAGGTGATCTCGAATCTCGACGGTTTTAACAAGGTCAATTGACACTTCGGCGTAAACACTCAAGACGTTGGATCACCAAATGAGTGCATCGGCCAGGAAAGAGTAATGCCCTCGCGTCCGGGCGGCGTAAGTATCTTGTTGTTTCGCCTAAAATTATCGTAAAACATTTGCTCTGATAAAATATCGTCTTACGTAGGAAACGTATCTAATAAGCTCAAAAGGCCGTTTAGCACGATATAATTATATTTCCTCATTTGATACCAATGATAATAGTAAAGGCAAATAGAACGGTCTATCTTATCGCTTACGGCATAATATTTTCTTGAATTTGATACATAGATATGAATATAAATAGCCTATTAAAGCATGCCAGCACTTATCATGTAATAGTAATAAGTCTTATGCCAAATATTGTGAGCAATATGGTGTTACGTGTATTTTCAATAAAGTTGTTAGTCACTGCTTCGAAGAATTAGTTTTGGTCATGTCCCTGCCACATCGAAAGACTTCAAAGTATAGGTTATGTTTGATAGCGATTTCTATACGTAATTTATTCAACACTGACCTGGTTTGTGCCGGTCTAAGTTTATTTTGTGATATCTAAGTTAAATATTTTTAGATGTCTGCAGGTTTGGACTTTGGACTTTGAAATTAATATAGGCATCATGGTCGGTTCAAATATCGTTTACATTTTAATAATTCCCATATTAGATAATACTAACCCAGTTAAATAATTCTGATCATTGATTACCGTTGTAACCACATAACCTAGTTTAAATCGGAATTTGTAATCATAAGCCTTTAATGCGTGGGCTTCATAAATCTTGTACAGAGACAAGAACCGAATTTGAATTTAGTATTCGAATGTATAATGTTTAACAAAGATTTGTACAATACAGAACAATATTGTTATGGCCCTGGCGCCTCGCATTTCGCCCCCACAGAGTCTTTCACAATAAGTTACACAGTCTCTTTCGACATAGCCTCCGACACACCTACGTCCCTACCGAACCACCATGACACCACATAACCTATGTCGTCAACGTTATTTCCCTCAGTACACGTTATTTTTATTGCCTCAAAGTCCTAAGAGTTCTCCATTTGACGTCATTTATAAGTCTCAAACTAAATATCTTATTGAGAACGGAAGTCATGATTACATAATCTACGCCGTGTGTGACGCAGTGGAAGGAAGAAGAAATAGGAAGTGATCAAAATTATCCTACGGAGAAGGTAGGTAAACGAGTTTATTAAGAAAATATGTACACATCTTAATTAAACATTTACATAAAACCTTTGAGCTGAGCCCCGGACCTTGAATTTATATGACTAGTTTTTGTTAAAATAAGCTTGTTATGTGAGCCAATGTTAGCGATTATTTATGAACACATATACAGATGACTGTTGGAGGTTCAAGTTTTTTGTCTGCATTAACTTCCTAGTTCCCTTGAAGGTACATTGAACCATGTTGAACTAAGACCGCGATGGATATTACGCATTGCAATTTGCGAATTTCGTTATCATATTGATTATGGAGCTTATCAAATGTGGGTCAAACAGGCTTAAAGTTTGAATATATCGGCCCAGAAATGTATGTGACGTGAGGTTATATAGACAACGAATATTTTTACATATATGTATAATAAAAACATGTTTAGATGTATCTAATGTTGCAATACCTGTTTTATTATTTCAAACAAAAACCTCATTACCTATGCCATGTAAAAAATGATTTGTTAAAAGAAATCTTAAACTAGTATATGAGGTTATATATTGGTTGTCTCTGTCTGTAGCACGTTGTTTCATTGGAACAAGGAAAAATAGAGTCACGCTTCTTTGTACGAACAGTCCTCTTTATATGATATTAAAAACATCGTAAGGTATTATTATTAAACGCACACCACACATGTTATTAAACTCTCAATGGTCGACTAAAAAGTCCAGGCGAGTGAATCATAACAGGTTAGTGAAGGTAAACAGGTTAGGATTACAAAAGCATTCCGAGAGAAGCCAAAGGATGTTCTATACGTTTTTATTAAGGTGAACGAATTTTAAAATAAGATCAGCATGAAACAAAAACATGACGACGAGTCACTTGTTTTTTGTGGAGTGATTTCATCATTACATGTGGTCTACCTGGCTAGTCGTACTATAATTGTTGCTATGTTTTTGTGTGTCATGCATTCCTACAGTTGAACAAATGATTTTAATAATATCCAAATAACTAATACATCAAAGTTCATTTTAGTAGGCAAAAGTCTGAATGGATGAAGTCACCGTAAAGAAATTATGAAATAAAAGAAAATATATATTAATAGATGTAATTTTTATTAAAGACGATTCTAAGAAAAAAATATTAATAATGCGATAAGTAAACATTGAATCACTAATCGACACGCGACGCATGGTTTAACGTATATAATATATAGTCACTATATATCCTTAACATTATATGTTAAGTTAGGTCAGGTTCCCAGAATGGAGAAAATCTAATATTTTCCGTGTAATATGCTAGCTTATATTACTTGCCGGATTTGATTTTTCCCCGGATATTGCGTCAGGTGGGTTGTAGATGGTTATTGACGTCACCCTCGTACTTTGAGGAAAATCAAGAAGTGCATATTGCGTGATCCGAGACAGAAATGAATTTTTTACCGCCTTCATTGCTCAGCTTCATGCTTGATATCAGCTAGCCAGTATTGATTATTGGAAATACATAGTTGTTACAGTTGCTAACGCCGTCGGTATAGATTTTATTATAGTGTTGCAAGAGTTTTGTGTAATTGGTAGTACATTTTGGCAAGATCTTTTTGATATGTGCTTTTTAATATGTATGTAAACCGGCATAAATACCATTTTAAAATGAATTAACCACAAAGGAAGGAACAATACTTATAAATTTAATAAGGAAAATAGATACAGGAATATCGTATCTCATCCGGTATATTATCATATTTGGACTAGAGCTTTATTGGTGCATTATTTATATGAAGATAATTGTAAAATGATAACAACATATAGAGCTTGAAATGCCTCGCTAATGTAGTACATACTAATTTAATTTACATATACGAATTACAAGATAATATTTTCGATCTTGAATGTTTCCAAAATATCTGGTAAGTTCCTTTATTAACGATATTATCTGTAGGTTGGTTATATATCCATATCAAGTATTTGTCAATTTCACCCCTACATTTTCTTAACAAGAGACAATTTAGCTTAGTAATAAAATTGTCAAGAAGCACGCTATATTACCGAGTACTACTATTTACATAGATGATCGGAAGAAGGAAACTACTTTCACTTTAGGATATAATTAAACCGTTCTTACACATAATGATAAAATCTAGATTACATTAGAAAATGACTAATGAAATGACGGAAACAAAAACACACATTAATCATATTTATCATGATTACTTTCACACAATTTCTCGCTAAAGATTTCGATTGAGTTTTATAGTTCACTAGAAATTGATGAAAAATGGATTTGTGATGGTGAAAACTCTTGCTAAGCCCACTTTGGTATGATTACTGTATATTAAACATATGGATGATGTTGACTTGAAACTTTCTGGTCTTTCGTAGTTAAAAACGACATTTAATTAAGTTATAAATATAATAATTAGTGGTTTATTTTCTGTTACCACCTTGGCTTGTTTAGAGAAACGGAATGTTAAGTTAGAATATTTAAAAAAAGGCTAGATTTTTGACGTAAAACTCTCCATTGGTTATATTAAATTATAAGCTCTTATCATTGGTGCAAAGAGATTTATTATAGGTATATAAATGTTTCTGTGTAAATCATTTTTAAAGATGTAACAGAAATAAAGATTATATTTATTGATTTCGTAATTCTTACAGCTAACATTAATTATATACAACGACAAACAATTATACTAAACTTAATATAGTCAGAGCTGGAATACATAATATATACAACAAAGGTTCAAACATTTACGAAAGGAAAAAATCTATAAAAATTATTAAACACGTACTTAATACCTAATTTGGCTGTGCTGTGTGATAGTGTGGAAGTGAGGGTGTGTATGTGGGGTGTGCTCGTGATGCAGGTGATTTAGTCAAGGCTTAAGGCTCTATCCCAGCACGAATTGCTGTGTCAGTGTCCCGGGGTGGACTGCGGGGCGCAGTGGAGAGCTGGAGCACTGAGGCGCGCCGGCCCGTAATAACAATTAGTTATGTAAAACTAATAAATATATAGTGCAAATTTCAAAATCATGTTCTATATACATACATTTTCTTCATAAAATGAATTCAAAGTGTCAAAAATTAATTATGGATTTTTTTCTATCGAGCGAAGTTATTTAAATCGTGTATCGATCTTTCAATATGGATACATAAACTACTCAACTCCACCATATATTTTTTCCATTCGCCCTACTTCAAGAAACGATGACGAAAAATGGAAAGAAATAATGTACTTTTTTGGAGTTTGGCGACCATATAGGTCCTTAAATAGTGGTTATTTTGCCACCTGGACCGATTAACGTTTTCAGATTTTAAAAATCGTATAAATGGTTCCACAGACCTCACTTTTTGTTTTAAACGATTATTTTATTGCTCACTGTAAAGTGAATGCTCGTTACGTTTTCAAATAGCCATTGCCGATCGACCGTCACTTCAGGTAACCGCCTGAAACCCAAGGCCTTGTTACAGTGACTCAGTTTCGATATCTGCTCTGGTGACCTTTCGCCGGTTCCCGCATTACTGCACGCTCACCTAGTTTATCGATTGTACTCTACAAGTACCAACACAGATTGTTACAATATCTAGAGCAAGAATAATTGTATGACATACGAATACCTTTGATAGTAAGCATATGGAATCAATCATCTTCAATTAAGTTATCGATACCTCAAAACTAAGCAACGAACCAATGGGCCTTTGCCTGAGCGAGGAAGAATTTCCAGATGGAAGAGATTTTACATGGTGATGGATTGATTCTTCTCATTGATTGATGGATGATTAAATAAAGAAATTCTGGCTATATCCTGACTTGGGCTTGGGATTTCACTATATCACACTGTTACTAACCAAATTAAGGCCCAAGCGCTCTTGTTCACGTTAAAATATTTTGCACTGCCGTGATATGAACAACAGTATCATATAAAATTAATATTCTGATCTTGTATAATTGGAATATTTATGTAATACTTAATAATAATATAATCTTACGTGTGTGTATTTTGTCTGGAAATATGTAGAGCGGTAGGTTATCACAAGTTCAAATATTAATTATATTCGAAAGAATCATGTTCAAATATTTTATATAAACATGGGCTAGCGTGGAGCGAATTTTTACGTATTCCAAAATACCCTTCTGTTTACACAGTGAGGTAGGTACGTAGCCTAGAGATGATCACATATGCTTTACAATTAAAAATAAGAAAGGACTCCTTACATGTGTCTTAGCTTTTATTTAAACTTTAAAAGATTTCTTGTATATTTGTTTCTCAAAACAGTGCGATGACATCGTCTCACTTAGCCTCTTTGAACCCACATCCACTTTCACTTTTGTTATGCCCGATAGGTTAACATAAACAGTATTACTGGCACATATCCGCTACTTTGCCTTTATACTTTGGGATTCCAAGTTTCTAAAGTATTCATAAATATTATTTCGTAGTTTCTACATTCATTCAGAGGATTGGCGTAATATACTAGCGTAATTATCAAATTAGATCGGGATTTTTTTTATACGTCATTAAAACAAAAATAAAACACAGTAGTCGTTTTGTTAAAAGTACGATAAGCGATAATTCCTTGAACAAGTGTCAAGACAGTCTTTCTGGCCACGATAGCATACTACTAGGTGTACACACGTAAGAAGTGAAACTTCTTTATGACCTTATTTTTCGAAAAATGATCTACTATATGCAACTTTACAGAAATTGGTTAAATAAAGTTAAATTAGATAAAGTTTAAAAAAAGGCTTTTATCATCATAGACATGAATACAAATACAATTATTTCATTTTACCTTATTACTTACTAGTAAGATTATTACAGAATTTCATTAATTGTAATTATTACTATCATTGTTATCGTTATTATATATTTTTGTTATTAATGCCTTTTAATCTCGTCGGATCAACCGTGGTAGGGACAAGAAAAAGATGGCGCGTAACCGAAAAATGTGACGGTAATTTTTCCATCGCCGATAAAGAAGTTTGACTTCAAAAAGCAACATGGCGCGTAACCGAAAAACGTGACGATTTGCTACAAAATTTCACCCATACGTCGATAAAGAAGTTTCACATCAAAAAGATGGCGCGTAACGGAAAAATGTGACGCGTAACGAAAAAATGTTACACTACATTTTTTTCCAACCCTGATAAAGAAGTTTCACTTCAAAAAATATACTAAGAAGCTACTAGTTAGAGGACATAAGTTAATACTAAATGGCACAAAGGCCATGCACCTGCAAGTCTTCTACAGGTGTTCACGCTAGGGCCGTAATTTTATCATTCAAACTGTCTACAACTCACCTTCATAATGCAAAATACAAAAGTGGCTTTTAGTCTTGAACGTTTATACTTTTTTGTAGACGAATATTTTTAATTTATGGTTACCGTTTTCAATACTAACCGGGTAAAACATATATAAATAACTAGCTGCCCCCGCGAACTTCGTTTCTCCTTAATGTGATTTTACTTAGCCTATTTTTTAGTTCATACCAACATGTAACATTTTGCTATGCTACCCAAAGACTGTTCGGTTTTCCGGAATGAAAACTTTTTAGGGGTTTCTGTGATTTTTTCTCTATATAAACCTCAGAGTTCAAGTCATAAGTTTTTAATTATCAAATAAAAAATAGGGGTTGATCGTAGACGGGTGACAATTAAGAATTATATATATTTTATTTATTTGTATGCTGTATCATAAAAAAATTAAATCAAAAAGTTTTCTCTAAAAATAAAATAAAAATTTAGGAGTGGGACCACCCTTAACATTTTGGGGATGAAAAATAGGTGTTGTGAGATTCTCAGACTTACTGAACATGCATAAAATTTTTCATAAGAATAGTTCCAGCCGTTTCGGAGGAGTATGGGAACGAATATTTTGACACGAGAATTATATAATTATCTATATATATATAAATATATAGATATATTTATATATATCCATCTATATATATAAATATATAGAGATATAAACTTATACGATGGTATAATCCCGTAATTTCTTTTAAATGAATGATATTCGTGTCAATAACTTTATTTTAGTATTAATTTATTCCGTCCGAAGGGATGGAATTCAAGGAATGTAGTTCAAGGTCATAAGGTCGCACTAAACATTGGAAAGTGGACCCTTAAGCTACGTATATTATAAATTAATTACTATAATTATTAGTTGTTCACACATGTATGTAATATCATTGAAGTATGTCGGTCATTACTGGCTCGCTCAACCCACCATGTGTTTTTCAGCTACTGGAGTATTAAATACTAACGTGAATTACCTCTATATTAGATCAAGAAGAAAAATCTTACAGCGATTACGCACAGTACTAAGATTTTTCATACAAATATTTGACGCAGACGCTAAACTTGTTTAAACGCATGTTTGGGCTGGAGGCTACAAAAACGTCATTCAATTATTAAGTTAAAGTAATTTGATTGCATATACATATTTCTCGAATTTTTAATCAGTTTACCCATTGTTATAAAACTTGTGGGTGAATTTAAGGTCAAAATGTACAAGGTTGACATTAAGCTTACTGTCATGGCTCAGATGCATTTTGACATTGTGTACACGTCAATCAATCAAGATAAAAAATGCACCTTTTTTGGTGTGTCGAGGATGGCTATATTCGGTTGATTGACGGTCGGAGGGTAGGTGTGTAAATAATATAATAAATAACTACAATTTGAAAAACATAGAAATTTGTTTATTATTCATACAGGTGGTATTAATGGATTACGAAATAAATAAATAAAACAAGAACTATTTTAACTTGAATGTGAATAACACTGTCATAGTTCGTTCTAAATGCTTTTTGACTAGTGTGTTTCTTCATCGCAATAATAATAATAATAAAAATATTAAAGCACAATATAATAAGGTCTTATCGTTCATAACACTATAACATGAATATATAGCAGGCCAAAAGATTTGCTTGTTAACAGAACAATGCTAGGAATTGCAATCCGTGCAGCTCGAAAACAAAATAAACAATTTCCCTATTCACTGTTTTCTCCCTTTTTGAAAATAAACATAACAAAACGTTCTTTAACTAAGGCTTTTTAAGGATTTTTATTTATAACTAGTAGACTCGGCCAAGCGTTGCTGTGGCTAAGATTTTTGTTATATATCATAGTAGTAAACTATTCAAGAGAAACGGCATGAGAACACCAATCCACCATGCTTTTTTGGTGGTTATGCCAATAAATTGTAGCTTATGTGAAACGTTGGTATTTTTTTTGATAAGGATCAATAGTCAATACCTAGGTACGAATAAAGAGCCTTTTCTAGCGGTGGTATTTTAATTAAAAAAAAATAATAAAAGGACGCTTATTGTGACGTAACTATAAAAGATAGAGACATGCTGTCTTGAAATTTTTTATAGATAGTGATCTGTCCTGAAAAATTTAAATACATGAATTTGTTCTATAATTAATAGTTTTCGCAGCGCACGCGATTGAAGGAAGTTTATTTTTTATTTTTTTACACCTTGGGTTAGATTATTCAAGTTTTAGTAAGCATCCCTATTTTTTTTTGAAAATGAAACATAGCCTATGTCACTCGGGAATAGTGTAGCTTGCCAACGGTGAAAGAATTTTTGAAATCGGTCCAGTAGTTTCGGAGCCCATTCATTTCAAACAAACAAATAATCAAATCTTTCCTCTTTATAATATTAGTATAGATTTAGATATAATAATACAAAAATAATATAAAACTTTACAGATGGATCGGTCATTTTATGGGAAATTCGTGATCTGAACAGCAAAGAACACAGAAATATAAGAGTTAATATTGAGTTTGACTACGCGTCACACATCGCCTGGAGCCCTGACTCCAAGGGTTTCGTTGTTCATACAGTTCAAGAAAACCACATCATGGGCTACAAGGTTGAGAAGAAGAAAGATCTCATCGTTTCTGTTTCGCATGCCATCAGTTTTGACAAGGTAAGAGATAATAATTATTTATTGTCATAAACTGAGGAGCCTGTGACTTCCCATCTACATTTATAATAAATTGTGATACAATTTTAATATATCGAAAACACAGTTCAATAATATAAATAGTAATTTTCTAAGAGTCAATGGTTCAGCGATGCTTAGCCTGGAGGTCGGTGGATCTAAAGGCTTCTAATCTCGATACAGTAAGGTTTTTGTTAATAACGATAAGTATGCTAACCTATTTGTCAAATTAAGAAAATAATGGAGGTAAGAATAGCACATGTAATGTCTACCTCCACACGGACAGGCGGAAATGGCATTGTAGTATGAAGATAGGATGTCCACTTGCCTCGGTCATATGTGAAAGTACGATTATATGCCGTAAAAAGTCAATTTCTAGGAAAAGGGACAATAGATACTGCCCTGCAGTTTAGCTTCTCGGCTTAGATTATAGGAATCTATTGAAACTATATACTATGCAATTAGCAGGCTTAATAAAAAAACTAGAATACTCCTTGTTTATTTTTTGAGTAATGAAGGTCAATAAGAGAGTTCTAATCATATGTATACACGGTCAATAAGACAGACTATACATATGATTATATTTTTCTATGTTGAATAATAATGAGTTTTATAAACATTTGATAACATGTAAATATTATGTTTATATGAGAAGGATATCTATCACTACGACTTATTTCAATGTCATATGTCGTTAATTGTTTCCGGAAAATAACCAAATTTAATGTAAACAACTAAACCGGTTTAATGAGAAAAAATATAAGATGAGCCTCTAATATTATTAACAAACCTCGCCATCTTATTTTACGGTCAGTAAATATTGTCACAGTTTACTCATTGTCAGTTGTGAAAGCGATGGTGATCTATCTAATGCTAGACAGTGGAACATAGATATGTTTTCTATTTGCTGTAGCGCATAGCGCTGTAGCGTCTTGTACTAATAATATAAACTAGTCGACAGGCTAGTTAAGCCTAAAATAATCCAAATTGTTACTTAGCCAAAACATGAAGAAAAATCCTGTCAAAGCCCACGAACAGAGTATTCTTCACAACGTGAATGTAGAGGCTGGTGCGAAGAATCTAGCCTTCTCACTTAGTGTTAGAGAAGGAACAAGGAAAGAAGGAACTGGGAACATAAGTGCTAAGTTTATTAGACAGTTCTTTAAAGACACTAGTGAGTGAGAAAGACACTAGTGAGTGAGAAGACACTAGTGAGTGGACTGTCAATTAAGTAAAAATCGCTAGTATTGAATTTTTTTTTATAGAACGAGGGGCAAACGGGCAGGAGGCTCACCTGATGTTAAGTGATACCGCCGCCCATGGACACTTTCAATGCCAGAGGGCTCGCGAGTGCGTTGCCGGCCTTTTAAGAATTGGTACGCTCTTTTCTTGAAGGACCCTAAGTCGAATTGGTTCGGAAATACTTCAGTGGGCAGCTGGTTCCACATAGTGGTGGTGCGCGGCAAAAACTGCCTTGAAAAACGTTCAGTTGTGGAACGGCGGACGTCGAGGTGATACGGGTGGTATTTTAGACTATAACTGTTTATTAGCTTAAATAAGTACATTACAGTAGAATTACATAAAAAAAGGCGGAAACTAAGATAAATATTTCTAAAGTCTAGATAATACTACTTATTACTCTACAACTTAGGAATTATAAGTTTAACGCTGGATGTTTAAGACCTTTTTACATATTCTATATAAAATACAAGTACATATTTACTATATATATATGCAAAATCGTAACCTGATTAAATTAGCCCACTAAAAGTGACATGTGCTAAGTCGTTATGCGCACATAATACAGCCGCATTTTCTTGGCACACTTTTACTTTCGGTTTCACTGTGAATAGTTGCGCACTGCGATTGTATGACACGCAGTTTTTGTTGTTTATGTGGCAATGTATGGTGACAAACTCTGATGTACTACTTAAATAACTCAGTTGGTGTTCATTCCCGGCTTCTAGGGACGGCTATTTTGATTAATTATGTATTAGTAGACATGGTATTGCGGACTGTTGATGTCTCTTAAAAAAGTGTAGAACATCACTTTAACGCAGCGTGCGCAATATAGGGATTTTATTGGAATTTTTTACGGATGAACTTCTTGAAAATTTTCAAAAGCCTATTTATTCATCAGGGATAATGTAGGTTTCTAATGGTGAAAGATTTTTCAAATCGGTGCAGTAGCATTGCATATTCGCGCAAAAAAACAATCAAATATTTCTTTGCAACTTTATGTACATACTTTTCGCAAGCAGTAAAATTTGACCAAGTTAATAGAAAAATGTCTTATTCCATTGCATAATAATAGCAATGAAATACCTATCAGCCGTAATCCGAGTTCATTAAATTATTTCTAACTGTAGTTTTACTAAAGAACCGTGCAACTTAACTGCGAAATATATAGAGCGTTTACGGAAGCTTTGAGCAGAGAAGCTTTTGATTGTGTGCATGTAAATCCTGACTTAAATAGCCGTTAATGGATAAAATAATATATTAACAAAAGTTTAGTTAATCCGGACGATTCAAATATTGATATGACTTTGATTTGGGTTTTACTCACCGCTTCGGGCCAAGAATCGAAGGCTACCACCGGCTAATGTGTTATGTTAGTTATTTCGACTATGTATTTGCGTGTTGTTCCCACGAGAATGTAAGTGCGTGCTCCTATTTCACCATACCTCCACTGATAGAGGACAAATCTTTGTTATAAACTTATTTTATTATGATTAATTAACTATTGATTGCAGCTCCTTACACTCATTGTGTAAAACAAAAAACTTGGCGATTAAAAAGAGTGGCGGAGAGTTTATTGCCAGTTCCTCACTTCCGTTCTACGCCCTTGATTTGAGAACTGGCAGTTAATGTAAAATTAGAAGCTCTAAATATATATTTCTTTCTTGACGTTCATAAGTGTACATTGTTTTACCTATAAATAAATGATTTTGACAAGGAGACGAAAATGCTTAGGTGGTCTGGCCATGTAGAACGTATGAATGAGAAGCGGTTAACAAGTAAGATATACAAGGAAACCCTGGGTAGTGAAGTCAAGTTGGGTAGGCCGTACATACCTGGACCAAATTCAGGAGATACTAGAGAAGGGACAAGTCCATCCATATCCGACGAGCATGCGTGGTGAAAGTCATGATGGAGTGGATGAAGCGAGAGAGGTATGTCAAGACTTTAGCAAGTGGAGTTGTCTCTGTCTACCCCTTCGAGAAAAAGGCGTGATAATATAAATAAATAAAATATATTTTTGTGGTAATTCTACATACATTACACATGAATATTTTCAACTATAATATGATTACATCATCATTTTAATTTGTCATGATAGTTTTGAGGTAGGTCATAATTTTAAATTATTTGGCCTGTTTTAAATTATTTGTTACATTTACATATTGTATGTATGTTATATCGTAGAGTTACATTAGCTTTCTTAGTAATGACAGGTGATAGAATAATGATACGTTTAAAAGATTCTGTAGTGCTATTCTGAATTGCGCCGATCTAGGAAAGCTATTTCTCGTCAGGAACTTTACTATAATTTAATCGCTTGTAGTTATAGATATATATATATATATATATATATATATATATATGATATAAATGACAGCTATATAATTAGGTCCAAAATTAATGTCTCGTCAATAGCACGTGTTTCGATCATAAATATAGGTTACGTAGATATATAAATACATATTATGTATCACAATGTGATAAAGTACTGAGGATAAACTCTTTAAATTATTTACCGTCAATTCTTCGTTAAATCGATCAACTATGTTAACAATTTTATTCCTTTGTATATAACAAAGGGCAAACCGGCAGGAGGCTCACCTAATGTGAGTGATACCGCCGCCTATAGACACTCTCAATACCAATCGCGAGTGCGTTGCCGGCCTTTAAAACACCGATACTTAAAAACCAACTGATTATTTGAAAATAATTCTAATTTTAATAGTCCTGCTGTGTAGCATTTCCTTAACATTGTATTGAAGGTCACGACTAGTAAACATTTGTAACCAAACGTTTCTAACACGAGTACGCAAATATTTGATGTTTATAGAAACGTTACTCGTGTACTTAGCTAGTTTGAAACATAATATTTTGATGTCAAATTAATGCGGCGAAATTATAAGTCTTTTAACAGAATTACTTTTCACGAATTCTTTGCTCGCTCACGGTATTAAAGTCCCTTATAGGATGCAAACAAGTCTCGAGGGTCGCCCATAAGACGCTACAACCGCAGTCCATAGACACTCATTTAGTCAATGTAATTAAATAAATTTTTTTTTAAATGGCAATAGTTTTGCGCATCTCCTTCCTTTGTTACAAATGTCATTAAATCCATAACGAGGTCGTCTTATCAAAAACACGCTAAAATCAGGTCATCGTACGTACAATGTCACAGAGGATTTAAATGTTTCCGTTTTGAATTTTATGTATTCATTACTTTTGGGTAAATATATTTTTAATTAACTTATTTGGATAAAGAAAAGAAAATATTGTTTAAACAATGGGTTTATATCTTTAATCATTAATAAAAAAATAGATGAAAATTTTATTTTGTAACAAAGATATAACTTTGCATTGGTTGTTTTGATAATTGTATGCGCGTGGATTGTATCTGGTTTCGATATGCGTAAAGCATACACATCGCATTGATAATACATAATGAGTAATGGTTAATGCGTCACAGATATTAGAATTTGTAAACATGATTTACATAACTAAAATTATTAAAGGTTATGTTTTGTTTTTCTCCTCTTACGTTAACCTTTATCCAGGTATAAATATAACATCTTTAAGAGGCAAATGATCCTAGCTTTGAAATGTTCATTTTTTCTTTTTATATTATGATGAATTTATTTTAATGTTACGATAAACTTTTTGGAGCTTGTCTTTGAATAAATAAGTGCTGCTTGATCATAGGACATAGGAGGATTTCTGTCTTGTCCATTTTTATTTTGTATTGTATAGATCACGATTATTATTTGATACAGTATTCAAAACTTTTATCTATCTATATATATGAATTAATTAATTCCTGTTCGTCCTAAAACTCGATTATGGCTGGACCGATTTGGCTAATTATGATCTTGAAGTATTTGTGGAAGTTAAGAGGAAGGTTTAAACGATGGGAAACATAAATAATAAGTAAAGAAAAGTTCTAAAAACTACAATAGAATTTTCCAGTTAAAACTTTTCGTAACTAGCCTCTCTAAAGCTATAAGTTTATGTCTTGTCTTTTTAGTAATAAAAAATCGTGACCTGGTTGTCATATTAATAGATGTCTTCAAAAAGTTGTGTTTCATAGCTGTATGTGTTCAGATCACTTTGGTCTGGTTTAAAAGATTTGCAATAAGTTTTTACACAAATATTTGTAGGTGATACGAAGTTCACCAGGTTCACACATTAAAATTTATTTTGATACTGTGTTTAAATTTTTTGTATTTTACTTAATTACGACAAAATTTAACTTTAATTTAAAATATAGGTTTAAAAAAACCCACATTTTGTAATGCCCTCACCGTCCTTTAAGCGTGGCAATGACATTTTTTGTTTCGGTAGATAAGTGTGCAAAAAGTTAATTGATTTTTCCACCTTCATTGTGAATTCACTTAAGATAACTTTTTTAGATTTAACTTTACGATTTGCAGAAAATTTGTTAAGCGGAAGCAATCACTAGTACTAAAGGCCGATTTACATTATCTTAGTGTTTAGGAGAGTGCTTTAGGATAGTACTTTAGTTGAAACATGTAAACGCTACTTGCTTTAGTAAACGCTACGCTAAAGAACTTGCCTTTCAAGTTGTACTAAAGCACTCTCCTAAACACTAAGATAATGTAAATCGGCCTTAACATTGTCTTTCACGTCGATGGCTGTTTTATAGTATCCTCAAGGAATTAGAGGTAGTGGTATAAGGTTTTTTCATACGTAGAACGGAAATAATTACTGAAGGTCATGTGGGTAAACTATTATTTCTGACACACAAGCTAATCTATGCTTAGACAGTTTCTTATACGTAAAGTTCATCTAATAGGTCCTCAAAAAATGAGCATTAGGGAAGTATGGGTCCATGGGCTGCGATGGACTTTTTGGGCGTCTCGGCTTTTGCTCATCCTATAAGAAAAATGTCGAATTCCGTAAAAGCCATTCTTTTCGTATAAATATTTGTATCCAATCATTCACCTATCTGCCTCTTTTCATCACAGCGTGAACAGAATTTGACAGAAAGAGACGAGAGAATAGAGTGCATTCAGACTTATGTATGAAGAGTATGAGGTTGTTTTGTGTCATGATGCCTTGCGAAAATTAATTTTTAGTTCATCACACTTCGTGAGTTCAATGCATCGCACCGATATCAATGACCTTACGTATGATAAGAGTAATCAGAATGACCAATCTGTACGATTACTCAAGGTTGCCACATTATATGCTAACGGTTGTTGCTTAATAAGAAATATTTATAATTTATTCTATGTATTAAGGTGTTTTGGATGATTTATATCGAACTTAGCTAGGTAACGCATGGTGTATGAAAACTACTGAATGAATTCTCGATAAAACATTAAAAACTTCAACTTCTTAAACTTCAATCCGGTAAAAAAGTGTTTTCTTTAAAAACATTATTTTTCGATTTGGAACTTGTGTTTGAAATTAATCAACGTTATTCTATGTAATTTAAATTTAAAAAAAAGTGAGTAGTATCTGTTTCGTGATCATTTGTTTTCTTCTAATAGAGAGGTAGGTCTGCCTGACACTCGCCGTTGACTTATTTCTCTCGACTTTTGTCACGATGCTTCACCGTATGAGCGAGTGTTAAATGCGCGCATTGACAGAAAGTCCATTGGTGCACAGCCGGGATTCGAAGTTACGACCTCAGGGATAACATACACACGATGATGCCAGTAGGTACTTCTCAGTTAAAACAGATAATTATGAAAATATATTTATTTTATGTAATTATTTTGTATTGTTAAACTTTTATTATTATCAACGAATTAACTACGCTAAGATCTACTTAAAATATTTGTGGGAATTTGATCCTCACAATAGCACGAAAACTAAGATTTTCATACATTTATTACGCGTTTAATACGTTAAACGGCAATAAGCTTCTTAATACAACCTTACCGTACTTATAAATCAATACTTTTTTAAACTACCCTCTTGTACTTAGTCCATAGAACGCGAAAATGCGTTCTAGGTTCAAACATTTGCTTCGACCATATAACTGTATACGGAAATTATTAACAAAGTAGGTGATGCTCTTTTGTTTTTTGAACATTTGTCATCGCAAATAAACAGAGCGTGCAAAACTGTATCTAATTTATGCATTTAGGTTTTGTTATTAGTTTTTTGCACATACTAAAACAGGTAATTGCTTACATCGTTTACTAAAATCATTCGATAGAGAATCGAGGACATATAAAGCGGTTTTTAAGAGCGGTATTTACTTTACAATTATATAATTATTTAAACAAATATGTTTGCGACACCACTACTATCTATAGAGGCATATAGAATTGGTTCGGAAATATGTACATAGGTATTACCGAACCTAAAATACCGGCTACGCACTTGCGAGCCTTTTTGCAATGTGAGTGTCCATTGGCCAAGTGATACCGCCACTTAAAATCAGATGACGGTCCGGCCCGTTTGCTTTCTGTTCAAAAAACTAAGAAAGCATAATTTGTATTACATATTGAATATATGATGCGATAATGTCTTGGCCTTTTCGCCAAAATAAACGTATATATAGTATATAGATAGTTCTGTCTCTAATTCAGATAAATAATGAAAAAGTTGCATATTATGTACTTATTACACACATGTACAACTTACTTATTGTAGAATTCTAGTTTACGTTCTTCTAACTAAGTGTGCTAGAAGTGTTCATACCTACTGTTGCGAAGAAGGGTTGAATGAAATGTTTGTTTCTACAAACTCTCTAACAGAGATGTTTTCAGCGATCTGAAAATGAGATTTATGACCGTTTAAAGAAAGGCTATATCACATACCAGAATAATTTTTCAGGTTATTTCAGAACAAGTGGCGTTTCAGGCATTGTCAGGAATGGTTGTATTTATTTGATGAAGGAACATTCTAGGATGAACTTTCTAGGTCTGGTGCAAGGATTGAATCAGAGGAAAGATCAGAAACTTCTCGAAGATTCTAGAACGCCGTGAAGTGATGTTGATTTTTTAAAACAAGCCCTTTTAGATTTACGGTGTAAGCTACCTCGTGACAATACTTTATGGCATAAACGATAGAGCTGTTTAATATTCACTTTGATAATAGAAGAGCCATTATAATAACGTCCATAACTACAAGGTTACTATAACCCGTGTTGAATTTCAATTGCTAATGACCTGATTACAAGTGTATATAGATAGAACATGATAATTCTGAAGTAGACGCAAACAATATACGAAATTTTTGTTTTGAATCGATTTATTTTGCGTAGGTTTAGAGTTCCTGGCATTAAAATAACGTTATTTTATTATTTTACCGCGTTTTTCTCATAGACAATCCGGCAATCCTCTCTTGCTTCTACCCTTTATGAACATTTACACTTGACGGTGTAATAATGTTGCTTATTGCTTAAAAAATAATTTGAATAAGATAACTTAGCTACCACATTGTCTATGCTTGAAAACGAAATGCATTTTCGAGAATTCCTACAAAAAATTAATACGTTCATGTATTATTATTTTTGAGAGTTTTGTTTACTTTTGCTAACAAAAGGAGGAGAGGGGGGGGGCATAAATTGCAGTAAATCTGCTTACGTAATATTTGAACGACCGCATTACGGTAAATATTTCTGAGGTTGTTAGGTCGTGGTCACTGGCGCACCTATTTGTACTTTAATTAATGCGAAATCATTATCCTAACCTCCTTTGATATTAAGATACAGTCTCTGTGGCTTACGAATGTCGTGACGAAGAATCTTTGGTTCCCGGTGAAACAAAATTATTACCTTAAAAAAAAAAAGAATAGGAATTTTATTGGGCTGATAAAGCAGTGAATTAAATCTTTGCTAAATTACCTAAGTAAGTTATTACTCGTAATTTCTCTGAATAGCGTATAAACAACTACTAGCAGCTGATCACTTGTTTTGCAAAAATAAACTCGTAAATATGAAAGCCAATGTGTTGATATAAAAATAGTAGTATTTCATGAATGAAAGTAAACAATATATAAACATTAAATGTTTTGAGGCCGGGACGTTGCTCCGCTTCTGTATTTATTTTCGGAAATGCTAAATTCACTTTGTATACTGCGTAGTTCTCAAATGTACTGAAATTAGCCGCGAGGAGCACGCGCAGGCTCTGTCATGTAGATTTTTACAGTGGGTATTGTAAAGATGAATTCACACTTTTTTATACAAATTACAATACAATTTAAGAATAAAAGCATATGTGCGAACGAACTGCCTGAGCGCTTTTCCAATTCACCGGAAATAAGGAAATATGTAATTGATACAAAAACCGTTTAAGTTATTTTGTTTCAAAAAAGAGTACTTTTGTTCGAACGAGTGTTCGTCTCTGTCTTTCCAATTGTGTTTACGCTATAAAAGAGTAAGAGCACATACAGTGATACCAAATTCAATGTAACGTATAATTGTTTTTATCGAACAAAGGCTATGTAATCCATAAAATTGGAATATAGAGAAAATATGCCCAGTCTTTTATTTGTGTATGTATCACGCTATATTTATATTAAATGAATAGACTCTGTTTAAAACGTAAATCAATTTTTTGTTCGATACAAAGGAACGAATCGTTGCTTTGATTTCCAATAAGTTTTCTTGTAAAATGTCACGATATAGATGTTATTTTTTACATAGAATTTTATATACAATAATTTTTAATTTCTTGGTTAATTGATGAATCAATTACAATTACAGTTACAGTAACTAAGACGAGTAAAAACCTTTTGGTCGTTTTGATGAAATGAAACAGACCCAAAAATGTGCCTCATTAGACTTATAATAAATACAGTATAAGCAATAGTGCTAAATACTTATATCACTGCTATAGGTATAGATAATATCCTAGCTCTTCATTCAATAAATGTTTTGTCTGTGCGATTGATAGTAGTTTTTAATTTCATTTGTTTATTTTAAATAAGGGTAAAGGAAAAGATTGGGTGACCGACATGTCTCAGACCCAAAAATCGCTGCTTGCCTATTTAAAAAAAAAAACGAAACTGAAATGTGTACCAAGACCAAGGGTTGTATGTAGCTCTATATTATTTAAAAGAACAAAGTTAACTCATTTCTCGATAGCATTTCGAAGCTAACATTTAAGTCGTAACATAAGGTTTACAAAATTTGATTTGTGATTTTCCTAATTATAATTCTAGTAATATCTGGTTATTTCACGAAATAAGCTGATTTAAATTGATATATAATTGTCTCGATTCGTTAATGCTATTGCGTTTCCTGGTTTGTTGTTTCATCATTAGTGATGCAACTGTAACTAGTTATGACAATTAACTGCGGTTTTTACTTAACGTTACAGATGATACGATGTTATGGTTAATTTATTTCATCATTAAATGAAACATCTGTTCTACTTCCATTGCCGTGGTCACTGATATAAACATACGCTATCTATAGCTTAATACCAGACATAATATTTTGGAAATAAATAGAGTGTATTCGCAAAACCGACATTGAATGTTACGGTTTATATATTATGTATAATTACTAACCTAACCATTTACAATAAAACAAAACACGAAATTTCCAAGCTCTCGCGATCATACCGAAAAATTTCACCAAAGACCACAATTTGAAACAAAAAACCAACGTTTGCCAAAAGATAGGCTCGAAAAGTAATCAGCTGTTGTCTTGACCGCCATCTTGTTTGACATTTCAGACACGCTGGCTTTCGGTCAGACAGAAGTTAAACGTTTTCGACGCTGCCTTATTTAAATCAAAAAGCTGCGAGTTCATTGAATATCGATCTTTAATTAAGTGTCTAGAGATTCAATTAACACTCTGATTTAACTACTTTACTGCGACAGATAGACTAGATGTTTAAACTACAACTGTAAGGCACACACAGTTTTTGTAGACTTATAGTCGCATATCGCTTAAATCTAATATATAAAAGTGACTTCTAACAATTAGAATACGATAACACACACTAACAAGCATCCTGATTTTCAAAATCTAGGCATACAAAGGTTATGAGATAAATGCGAATTTGCCTTACAATAAACAGATCACGGTATTGACACTTAATCCTTGGCACTCAGATCAAGGGCTTTTGCGAATACAATAATATTATTCTAATTGGTATATCTTAGTTTTGGACAGCGGTTAGAAAAGGTAAACATTATTGTAATCCTGGTTATTATAGATAGATTTTTGTATTACAATAAATAATAATTCAGTGGCGCTACAACCTTGCTTGTAAGATAGCATCAGTTTCTTTGATTTGTTCTTAGCCTTCTGTCTGCCACATGTAGATTTTTGGATTTGAGACATGCCGGTTTCCTCGCGATGATCACGTCACCGTAAGTTAGAGTGTTAAATGTGCACATAGAAAGTCCATCGGAGCACAGCTGAGGATCGAACTTAAGACCTCAGGGTCAGAGTTGCTCGCTGAAACCATTAGGCCAACACTTCTTCTAACTATGTAAGATCTCATTCTGTATAGACTCGCGGCAGCTTCTCCAAGAAATCAGCATTGTATTTACCGTAGTATATCTGTTTCGGTTCAATCGTTAAGCTTGAAGGTGTACCTTACTGCGGTCAAAGAGAGTCTGATCGAGAAGGCCGGAAACGCGCTTGAAAGTCTTTCAGGTGTCCATAAACAAGAGTCAGTTAATTCTAAGTTTATGTCTTTTTTTGTCAGCCGTCGTTTGTCTTCTGTTTCGTAAAACGCATTTATAATGTCCTTGCCCAATGCTTATCATAATACTAATATGAAACCGCATCGGATGCGTTGCGTGTAACATCGTGCTTTTGTCTTTGTCTGACACAAATTATTCTCTTAACAAAAGCATTAAAAAATCCTGAATAGACAGCCCTGAACCAGTAATAGTTGTTGTAATTAATAATCTTTTGAAATTGCGTATTATTTTTAATCTTACTTAAGTCTATTATAATGATTGAGCTCGTTTATAAGGTACATGGATAACAGTATTTTTACAACGTTTTATGATGTGGTATTAAAGGTTTCTTTTTTCATAGAACAGGGATTAAACGGGCAAAAGCTCGACTCGTCGGATGTTAAGAGATACCGTCCATGAACGCTCACACTACCAGAAGGCTCGCAAGTCCGTTGCCGACCTTTGAAACTATATAATGTAGACCAAATTTCATGGTGGTCACGTGTATGAGTTATATACATGTCAAGGTCAAAAATTAAATGATATATTTTTATTTATAATTTCCTTGTATTGGTGGACTACCAATTGAAAAAACTTTAATTACGTATGAAAACATAAATGTTTATTTCAAAAGTTTACAAGTATTTGTCATTTATACAAATCATATTTCCCAATGACTTATTAAACAGCCAACGGTCGTAAAACAAGGAATTACTCATTGCATTTGGTTATTGCCATGTCAACGGTAAATAAAGCCGTTCATGACCCCAATATGCTCACCAGAAATGGTGTGAGCATATTATGAACTGAGTCACTTACAATGTATTGAGACATTGTAATATTAGGCTATTGATGACTAATCTCGGGACAATGAGGTTCCAATATTTAAATGAAGACAAAGGTTAGCGTAGATAACAAAACATTTTAGTGATAAGAGATCTTAATTTAAATAAAAATGTTGGCATTTTATTTTGAGTATTTTTGGTTATTTCTGGTTGCTAGTGGGAAAATTTACACAATCTTTAGTTATTTTCTATATAATACATAGATCTTATCTTTGTATCGCTGAATCAGAATTATAATCATAATTGAGCTTTAGGAGCTATTGATCAATTACCAACTACCCCAATTAATTACCCCTACGCCGCTTGAGTTTAAAAGGCAACATTATTTTGTACCCTTTACTCCAAAATCTAACGGGGAAGTTTTCACAAATTTCCTGTCCTCGCCTGTGCTTTGGCAAAGGCACTATTCGTTGACATCTACATCAATATTTACATCTCCGACTCCCTTCATATTAAGAAACACCTACGGATTAAGCGGAACAGTAGCACTGCGTTGGCTTCGGTGCATTGGTACAGTGCAATCTATTTATAGTAAGATTAAATCGCGAGAGGTCAGAGGAAATATACAGGATATTGACATTAAGCGAGTGGGATGTCAGGAAGGGGTGATAATTGATAGCTGTAATATACTATTTTACTTGACCATATCATATATATCGTATTGATGGCGATACGAACTCAAATATTCGGGTTTTACTGAACAATATTAAGTATGAGTACGCCCTGTACCACGTAAATGTTAATAATGAGCCCGACTTAGCTAAACGGCACTTTGGACTATAAATTGAAACATTACTGAAACGCCTCTAGCTAATTTATACAAACTTGAAGTGCAGTAATGCATGGCGTATAACCCGTCGGTCGATTTAGATTTCCTGCAAATGTATCGGTAGGAATAGAAGCCTGGTCGCCATTTGTCTTCTGATTAAAATGATCAATTAATCAACCACAGAACAATGACTTTAATAGTTCTTGATAATAATTGAATGACAATACACTATCGCGTATTGCTGTGCGTCTTTATTATTTTGTTATATTTTAAATTACGTCACTAGAGTATTTGTAGTGATTTTATGCTATACAAATGTCACGTTCGTATGTATACATAATAAAAACATAACAATGAGACATTTATTATGAAACGAGAAAAACAACGTTTTCGTGACGATAGCTAGATTTCGCTAACAGTAAAAATCTGTCACAATGCGATTCCCATGATTGTCGTAACTAATACGAACTCGTTTTACACAATGGGAAATTAATATCTCGACACACAACAGCGGATAAAAAGGAATATTCTGTACTAGCGATGCGCCTTGGTTTTCGATGTACACTATCAACAAAGCTCTAAGTGAGATGGGCTAGACTGCGCGTAAATTTTAGCGCACTGCTTTATGATGCAAATTATTGCGACAATTGTTTTTAGAAGGATTCTTATAGAGGCATCACTCTTATGTACCATCGAACAGTATTAGGATAACAATTTTCACAACAAGAACACGTCAACATCAATGCTATGTAATCTGTGAATATTATCTAGAAAAGTCACAACTTTTTCACACGCTTTATATTAGCTTCACCTGTATGTATGTATGTATGTATGTAACCGACTCCTTCGGACTCGATTTTGACCCACATTAAACGGACAGATTTAATTCAAACTTTGTACACTTATAAATAATCAGCGACAATACCTATAATAATTTCATAGGTTTATCTCGAAAAAACAATTACATTTTTTTTAAGTCTACAAAGCAATACGATTAAATTGAGACAACACGTATTGCTGCTAGGACTAAAAAGTGGAAAATAAATATAGTTAAAAAAAACTAAAAAACACGCTTTTAGGTGTTGTTTGTAGGGTTGCTCGATAGACGAAAATATGGCACAGAGCGCGCCACGCTTTTTCACAATAATACCAGTATTTTTTGTTCATTACCATTTTCAGCCTAAATTAGGAATTATTTTTCACTTTTTAGTTTGATGTGCTTTAAAAGCGTGTTTTTTAGTTTTTTTAAACTATATTTATTTTTAATTTTTTTCATCCCGATGCGCGGGATGAGCTCCTTGTGACGGGTACAGTACAGCAATAAATTTCGACGAGTTACTCATGTCTACTTACGCATAGTCTGTCATAGAACGACATTCTTTTAATATTTTCTCCGCCTACAAACATGTATAGATGCAAATACATAACTTTTTGTTCAATTTCTAGGCATTACTGCATGTAATTTAGGTAATGTATTGCTAAAGCAACACCACGTCTTTTTTTTATGCCGTCGACGATGTTATTTCTTCTGAAACCTAAGACTTTCAGGTGAAACGCATTATGCTATACCATCTAGGCCAAGAAAGTCAATTGAAATTAATACTTTTCACACTGTATTTTTTTGGCTTTGTTTTTGTATGATTTCTTGTACATGGAACTAGTTGTGGATTAAGCAATTGTCTAACAATGTCTTGCTGCTTGCCGATATGAATATTCCCTATTCAATTTGGACTACAATAAACCTGAAAGCTATTACATAATTTCTTTATGTACCTTTGAGTAATGGCAATTGTACATGCTTCTGTCTTCGTGTTGGTGTCGTATAATAACAAAGACCTCAATTTTTATCGATCGTTAAAATGTTTTTTGTGTTAGGTAAACTTTATACATCTTGCATCATCCTTATTTTTTGTTTATTGTAAGAAGGGCTAATATAGAGATTGTCACTGTCTTTAGTTCAATGTATATATTGATCAATTTAGGTTATGACAACTTTATCAGTCTAACAACACTTTTATCACACTTTTATTATTTTACCACAGCGTAAACACAATGTGCCAAAAATACTATTTCAGTTTAAAGGGTGTAAATTAGATTAACTTGGTTTCTATCAAGAAAAGGGTAAACAAAGTTAAAAGCGCCTTAACTTGATTCACAATTTAGAATTTTAGTGAAACATTAATAAATAAATCAATGGCGCTACAAACTTTTCTAGGGGCTGGGCCTCAGATTTCTTTATTTGTTCCATGATCATTTGTCAATCTTTTAGGCAAGTAGGTGATCACCCTGTGCCTGACACACACCGTCGACTTTTTGGGTTTGGGTAGGCGGTTTTCTCACGATGTTTTTCTTTACCGTTCGAGCGAATGTTAAACACAGAATGAAAGTCGATTGGTGCACAGCCGGGGATAGAACTTACACCCTTAGGGATGAGAGTCGAACGCTGAAGCTACTAGGTCAAAATTTTTGCTAAAACATTAATACCGTCATTAAAATTATAAATTTTCACGGCAGTTCCTTCGTTTCAGACTAGGCTTTATCAAGAAGCATAATACATATGACGAATGTGACCTAGATGACGTTTACTACTTGCTACCGAGTTCTTTGTTTAAAAATCGAAGTATTTGAATAATTAAATCTATTGTCTACTTCATTTTTAAAACTGTGTCGTGTCATCTTGATAGCTTGGCATAGAGTAATTTATTTAATTAGAGTAAGTAGTAGTAAAGCATTTAATTAGAATCTAATATCCTTATTATTTGATTAGAATCTGTCGTTAAGTACTAGCATTATACACTATGTTATCCTGAAATACAAATACTATCGACACGCCCAGGCTGCGCAGAGGCAGCCGTGGCCCGTTAACCTTGAAATTCATACACCCTTCCTCATGAATGATTCTAGATATTGATGATTTGCCGTTCAGTAGTTTTTGAGGTTATCGCGAACAGATAAACTGATAGACATGGCGGATGACTTGTTTTTATGCAATATAAATGTTAAACTATGCTGTCTCTGTTTTTTTTGTAAACTATTAATCTCTAAAATTTTATTCTTTTAATCATATATCTCTTATCCGAAAAATTCAGAAAACAGCGTGTGGCACTCGGGGACTGCAGCAGTAAAGCTATTTTTAATAAAAATATTGCTGGTTATTTTTTATTTTTATTAGGAAATTAATTTGTTCACGCCCGAAACTTTAATGAGGAGAAGGAGAAGTAGATATTTCTCTGAAAAAGAACAGTTAAACGCATTTATAAGTCTACGACTCGTAGTAAATCGATTGGCATTTGGATAAGATTACCATGTAAGCGGCTAAAAACAATATAGTATCTATTTTTAAAAAGTGTTACACAGGTGTATGATTGCACATTATGTTATCAGCGTTCTCACATAGAGACAAAGAAATTTCCTTCAGTGAGCCAAATAAACGTTTCCTAGTTCTGACGTTCAATGTAACGTTATTGTGCTGATATATTAGTAATACGTAGGTATATAAAACCCTTTCGAAAATCAGAAACAATGGAATTTGTTTCAGAACAGTACTATAACAATTTTTGGAGTTAATAGTCACCCTATATGCGATATATATTTGTCCAGTAAAGTAATTTGTCCAGTAGTTGGTTAATTATTCAAATTTCGTAGTCCTGATCATTTATGACTGTTGGTCATTTAAATATTGTTTTGTTTTCGTATGGTTCTGAACTTCGTCAAACGGCTCATTGGTCTAGTGGTTAGTACCCCTGACTGCGAATCCATGGGTCCCGGGTTCGATCCCCGGCTGAGACAAACATCGATGTGATGAGCATTTGGTGTTATGCTTAGGTCTTGGGTGTTTAAATATGTATTTATATGTCTATCTAGATAGATAGACATATGTAACGGATCATAGGCAACGGATATACATACATATTATAGATATAATATGTATGTATATCCGTTGCCTAGTACCCATAACACAAGCTTCACCAGCTTAGCATGGGACTAGGTCAATTGGTGTGAAATGTCCAAAAAAAAACCTAGGTTATACTAGGCAAATCTATGATAGAAATATAGCTATAAATTAAAATTGTTATAAAAACAAATCCAATTTCTGGGACCAAAAAATAAATTTCTCGGACCTATTAAAACGGTGGCTTATACAGCCATCGGCTTCTCAATTTTGGGAAGTAAACTCCAGTCGCCAGCCAGAATTTGCATTGTAGTTGTTATCGCGACCTTCCTCTGAACAATGGCTCGGCTGTTCATTGTGCGATCGTCGCACGCGCAGCCTCGAAAATTATTTTTAGCAGGAAGGTTCGACGTTTCCTCGAGCCGACGTAAACCTAAGTTTTTATTAAACGATTAATGATAATTGGAAATAGATTTCCTATTTTTATTTTTCTTGCCTTGGTTATCGATGTTAAGCGAGAGTTATTAAATTGTTGTTCGTGAGCTATAGCTTACGTATTGCTTTATTCCTGTTTTTAATATCGGAATTTACTAGATTAACTATACAACATTTAACAGGATAACCCATAAATTACCTTATACTCAAGTTTTATATTAAGTTTTTAATTAAAACACATTTCTTCATAACAAGCTTCATTATACTAATCTTGTAACATATGGTGCGGAACTAGGCATTTGTTCATGAATGTCATACTACCAGTATTGGGTTTCGTGCTTTGTGATTGAAAGAATATAAAGTTGTCTTCATTAAAGAAATCTCCAAAGTTTGTTGCCAAAATAAACCTTCATTTTAAAGTGGTAAATTATACGCAATAAATATATTTACTATGTTTTAACAAAAAAAAAAACATATAGTCTACCTGCTACCTTTAATCTGAAATGCAGACAGAATCACTTATTCGGTCCTTACACTACACGTTGTTTGTGTCAAAGTGCGTTAACCCTAAAAGGCTAATATCGAAAACACGTCATATCGCACTATTGTGATACGCAATTTACATCTTTTGTAAATACGAAACTTATCTCTGGAGATAAACGCATGATGAATTATTCGTCCAGTGTCATGATATGAAGATAATTGGATGATAATAGAACCACCGGCGCTGAGATTGTAAAACGAAACGGGCAAAAGAGCAGTCGATTGTCTATAGATGATTGTCTGTGATTGGTGAAACGGAAAGACGTAGAGTCTGGCTAACGAAAGTAGATACTGGATTTTTATGCAAACTTTTTATATGACAACACTAAAGTTAGTACGGTCAAAATGTCACGATATTTTAAATAAGTACATATTAGTTTTAGTTACTTTAGATAATGTTATTGTTCTTTTACAGATAGTCTTGAGATTATTAGCCAACGGTTATGAATTTAAGAAAAACAAAAATGAACGTTCATTATTAATTGAACGATATGATATAGCTGCATGGAGATATCGCTTTTTGCGTACCATTGCATCGAAACGTGCAGAAGGCAAGCCAATAATCTACTTAGATGAAACTTATGTCCACAAAACCTATAAGCCTAAAAATTGCAAGCATCCACTAGTGAAATAAAAATGAATGTCAAAGTATCAAAGTGAGTTGTTCCAACTTTCCTTTTTACTTTAGGGCTGCCATGCTGTTATTTTTTAGTTTTGCCGCGCTTTTTCAGTATCAACTTTCATTAGCCAGACTCTACCGTACATTATATTGGTCATGTATGGCATGTACACGCAATATAAATACATCAGGTATTTTGTAGTAATTTATTAAGGGTTGGATTGAACGTGTATGAAATTATGAATAAGATAACGAGAGATAAAACAATGGAAGATAAACCGTCTGTGTATTTTAGACCGAAAGCTTATCGAGGGGGAATTAAAAACATCATATCACTGAAGACGTTCCGATTTTAAACGTCTATTGTTTTTAAACTAATTCACAATTGCTATAGTCAAATTAACATTTAATTGAAAAACTTTGTATACTCAGCTCCACCGTTTTTTCATTAAATAATACCAGAATATAGTATTTTTTTACATTTGAATCAATTCTTTACATCAATTAATTATTTGTTTGTAAACAATGACGCTTTGTGACCTTAGGAGATATGATATTCGAATGTTATTATTTTTTTGAAGATGAATGTGATGAATTTATTCAAGATATGAATATGTCAATTATACCTATGTCAAAAAAAGTTATCAACTATTCAACATCTCCTATAATATTATTTTTTTTCTTTTGCTCGGCGAAGGTCATAAGAAAATCGGATTGTATTTGAAAAAAAAAATATCTCAGGCATAGACATCACCTATCATACATACATGTGTGATTTTACTTAGCCTACCTTTTTAGTACCTACATACCAACATGGAACATTTTGCTATGCTACCCCAGAGACCGTTCGGTTTTCGGAATGAAATGGAATGAAAACTTTTTAGGTTTTTCTGTGAATTTTTCTCTATATAAATAAACCTCAGAGTTCAAGTCATAAGATTTAAATTAACAAATAAAAAATAGGGGTTGATCGTGGAGGGGTGAAAATTAAGATATATATATATATACAATATATATGCTGTATCATAAAAAAATAAAAACAATTTTTTTATCTAAAAATAAAAATTTTGTGGTTGACCACCCTTAACATATTTTGGTGGTTTGAAAGATAGTAGCCGATTCTCAGACTGACTGAATATGCATAAAAAATTTCATAAGATTAATCAATAAAAAACTTCAAAGGAGTGAGGTATATAACATTGTGACACGAGTATTTTATATATTAAATATGTAAAAGAAAATTAAAAAAAACCAATGCAGTCTTAGGCCAAGACGAATAATATTATTACTAAGCTTAACCTTCATTGCCCGCAGGTACACGAGGAAGACGTGGTCGGTTTCGGTATATCTAGTAACGGAAAGTTCATGATGTCCTGCTCTGCGAAGACTGATATGATCATCTACGACCTCAAAGGCCAGATCCTGGAACGGCTGGACACCTACTTGATGAACACACATTCAGCTAAGATCTCCCCTTGTGGTCGTTTCGTGGTGGCCACAGGTTTTTCACCGGATGTAAAGGTCATGGAAGTCTGCTTCACTAGGAATGGAGATTTTAAACAGGTGAGGTTTAAAAAAAAAAATATGTTTATTATGGAACATAAGATACATGTATCACTTATTCCACGTCATTAAATTTGAATTTGTCGGCATCCCTACTCATCGGCAAAGAAGACAGAGAGTGTAGGCCGAGAGAAAAAGCCGGCGTAAAAAACTCTCGGTACTCTTTTAAAACAGCAAATCATCAACAACACCTATTTAAAACAAATATCGCAAATTAATTAGAAGTAGCCTGTCTAGCACTAGTCCCAGGCCCTTTTATCAACTAGATAATCGTTGACTTTATAGTAAGCCTTTTTACACAGCTTTTCTGCGGGTATCATAGTTTAAATCGTGATATCTTCATTAGGCTCAGATAGCTAAGCTACCACTCTTTATTTTGTTAATAAACCAACGATCAACTCAATTATTATCTGGAATTGTCACTAAAGACTCAGAAAGGAAATTGCTGATTCCAATAATTTTGACTTCGTCATTATTACGTCATGATTTCAATGTTATCCATTCAATATCTTAGCATTGAATTTTAATTAAGATAAACGTATTGAATTTTATCATACGTATCGCTTCTGAAACTCATTCGCCCTTAGAATTAAGAAAACAGTATTTAAAATTATTGAATCACAAAATTATTGATTTAAAGTTACAAGGGACCAAGTCCAGCAGGCTGCTGGAAGTCTTCAATTCTCAGCTAAACAATCGTGGCCTAGGTTTAGATGTAACTGTTTCTCTATAAAATTAGTTAAATAAATGTAGAAATGTGTTTGGTGACACAATACTTTTATATTAAAGACCGTCTAGGCAAATTTGATAACAGTAGAACTCTCAAGCATGTGTAATTTTGTGTTGTCTCTCAATACGATTTATAAAAAACTGTCTATTGGGCCTTGAACATAGTGATGATATTTTTATTATTTTAAGCCATTTTTAGTAACATAAAATGATATTTTTTGTATTAACTATAATCAGTTAAAACTGGTCTTCAGGTGGTTAAGGCTTTTGAGCTGACGGGACACAATTCCGGAATCTACGATGTGGCATTCACACCTGATACGTCACATATTGCAACTATATCTAAAGATGGCACGTGGAAGCTATTTCATACTAACAGTGAGTATTGCGCAGTTCTGAATAGTTCAGTAAATTCTGTTAAAGATATTTCTATTTGTCATGCAAATTTAGATATTGTAATACAAAAGTAGGTGTTCCTTACTTGGTTGTTCTATTAATAAAAATGTATTCAATTTGTTTTCGCCGTGACCGTAAAAACTTATATGGAAACTAAATTAAATTTGCGGGCCGTGTCATCGTTTTATTATAAAAGGAGATATTATAGGACATCCTTCCACGCATTAACCGGTGATTAAGAGAAGAGATAGAGGTAGCCTTAGATATACAAAAATATGAGGATTGGATGATAAGGATGTTGGCATTGATAGAACTGGGAAATAGAATGCTGGAATTAAAATTAAAACAAAATTTATTACGAGTATACATATCTAACTCACACAATCTAACTAAAGTGGAGATGGACGGGTCATGTGGTGAGAGTAAAGGAGCAAAATGGTACATAATCGTAACTGAGTACTACGAAGCCAAGAAGTGGGAATCGAAAGGGAGGCAAATAAGAAAATGCGAGGACGCTATATTAATGGTAGCGCGTCAAATGTTCATTCGAAACGCTACAGAACGCTACGATTGGTAAAAGATTGAGGAGGCGTTTGTCGAAGGACAAGCTGTATAAATCAATAACCGTTTGCCGATAGATATTATATATAGATAGGGACTAACTATTATATTACTTTATTTTTAGCATGTAAGTTAAACAGCATTAAAGGCTTTTTATATATTACTAGCGATCCGCTCCGGCTTCGCACGGGTATAAAATATATAGCCTATGTCACTCACTGAAAAAATGATTAAAATCGATCCAGTAGTTTTGATTTATTCATTACTGCCCGTGGCCCGCACGCGTTAAATTTGGATATTTTGATAAATCTCGTAGGGTTCAGCCTGCGTTTGCAATGTAAGCGCAAAAAATAATTATTTACGACATTACATTAGAAGCCTAAAAAATAACAGTATTTCTCCACTATTTCATGGATGTTATTATACATAAAAACCTTATTCTTCAATCACTCTATCTATTAAAAAACCGTATCAAAATCCATTGCGTAGTTTTAAAGATTTAAGCATACATAGGGATATAGGGACGGAGAAAGTGACTTTGTTTCAACTTTTATACTATGTAGTGATTTTTAAGGGTGGGATGAGACATGAGACGTCAGAGGTACGTGTAAAGAAATTCCTGTAAAACTTCAATAGCAAATAAATTAATGTACACGCTTCACTGTTACACAAATTAACTAATAGACTAGTGTTACGTATAGGTAGTGTTTATGTGTTTATATTATATTACTATGCAAATCACAGATTGCGATAAAAATGATGCATTGCTAAATAAAGTTGGATATCGAGACGGTGAATCATTTATCAATTAATAAAATAAAATATTAGTCAGCTGTTTCGTGTAAACCTTAATATCATTGAAGCCTAAACAAGTTTAAGGTCCAGTAGCTTAATCTTCATACATTACATAAAACCTTTTTACATAAAATATTATGAAGAAAGTCTATTTATCTAGTATACACAAATAATGATAACGTTTATAACGATAACCTTTTCTAATCAAATGGGTTATCTTATGTATTAGAACTGGCCGATATTTATCTATGAGTGGCCTACACAACATTATAAAAGGGAGTAAAAGCTATATAGTTTACGATAGCGCTACTGATATTGAGAAAACTACACCAATACAAACTAGGGTAGACTATCGAAGCTTTAGTAGAATGCGATCCTGGTAGTTTCAAGTTTACGGTAGTGCGAAGGCCTTATTTTGAGAGACTTTTTAATCGGCTCTCAGTAGGTAGAAGCTATTTTCACCTCAGACCGTATATGAAAACACAATTTTTTTCGACAATCACTGATCTAAAAGATCTTTAATCTTCTTTAAAGGGTATAAACACGAATCTGCCTCGAGGAATGCTTTTCAGCAACCTTGATCAGCGACTGTCGCATCAAACAGAACTATTTGATGTTATGTTAGAGACTGTTGAAATTTTGCCATATTGAATTAATATTTACCTACATTTTTACAAAAAACTACTGTCCAAGATTTTCCAATGATAAAATTATAGGACACACAATATAGGCTATCAACGTCATTTATTTTTTACGAATTGGCTAATTATTTTATATATACATAGCCCTTTAATTAAAGACAATTTAAAAATTCCTACTTAATTAGCAAAACATAGCAATGCCATTAAATGGAATTTGTCGCAAAAAGTTTGTCTTACATACAAGAAATAAGCATATGTACTAAGATTTGAAACCATTGCTTATATTTATATTTTTTTAATATGTTATGAATGTCCCATTTAAAGGCCGAAAAGTATTTATTTATTTTAGGTTTGTGATGATGTTTTTACCATGCAAGCGGTAGCCATGGTAAAAATTATGATTTCTATAAATAAAATTTCGGTTCTGAAACTGGAATTAGATAACATGACAAAATTGTGCTCATTAACGGTATATTTGTAAGGAAGTGTTCCATATTTAAAAATAGACACATCGTTTATTTGCTTTAATGTTGGTACCTATCGGTCGCGACACTTAGGTCCTCTGTAAAACATTTTTGCGTCTAAATGACAGAAATACAGCCTTGTTAACTGTTTTATCATACTACTACTTACTGTTTTTAGATAAAAATCAATTTCTTAATTCATTACACTTAATACTATTTCACAATTTTCCTCTTATTTGATGTAAACAGAAATTTTAAGTGTAATCTCAAACAGGTTAATGTTTTCGATGTAAACTTTTGCTTATATTGCGTCATTGTTATTAAGTTATTATTTGAGTCTTGCCTTAATTGCTTACTTAATATTGCATCCCATACCTAGTCTTCTAATGAGTCGAAATATGTTAATAACGATGGCACTTAATGTGAAATACATTACATACGATTAAAGGAATCATAGTGTAGTTAAAGATCCTTTTAGCTTATTTAAATATTTATTCAATGTAGATAGCAATAAAAGTAAATTCAAGTGAAATTGTGCAATATTTTGTTGTAATCAAAGAAGTTCCTCTGTCTCTATGAACTCCATAAACTCAAAACCTAATGGCTGTACTTCGTACCAGTTCCACAGAACACACCTAAACATTCCTGAGGAAGCTGGCTTGACAATTATAGCTGAAGATATTGCAAAAAATCTTGCAAAATACAAGAAATCTAGGCAGTCGAAAACTTGTCTTTCTCTGGCTTTACATAATTCTCTCCACGTTTAGCGTAATTGTTATCATTTTTGTAAAAATAATGCCATAAATAGATAGTCATAATGTTACATTCCTGGGTATGAACGCCCGGGGCATATATTGGGAGCTTAGCTATCATCAATGAAGACGCAGTACAGGGCAGTGGGAAGACTTTGGTTATTTGACAATCAAATCAAGCAAGTTAATGTCATTGACGAAAATCGAATTAAAAGCAGTGTTGTCCTAATGGCTTCATAGATTTCCTGGCTATGCACCAATGGACTTTCTGGCTATATGCGCAACTAAAACTCGCGTGTACGGCAAAGGAAATCGTGAGGAAACCAGCATGCAGACCCAAAAATTGACGTCGTATATCAGTAGGCTGATCACAAGAATGATCACGAAACAGATACGTTAATCTGAGTTCTAGACCTAAAAGCCTCTGGATTATTATTATTAGACAAAATTCGTTATATTTCTGCATCTGTTTTTTATAGGCAAGTAACAAGCAACCTTCTACAACACTTGTTGGTCAAGCCTTAACTAAGTCGGTAAATCCGGTATTCATTGACTACGATTTTAATATAGCATACATATATAAATAAGCTATACCACAATAAGCAACATAAGAATGAATAATTAAATAAACATACATCCTTGACTAGCATTAGGTTAACATTGTTGGGAGTATTGGTTTAGATGCCTGACTAGAATTAGCATTATTACTGGCACTGTAATTCAACTGTTATTATCAAACAGACAGTACAATACTGTCTGTTGCCATGGTTACGGTGTTAGAAGATATTTTTAAGAGAGACTTCTTTGAATTGGGAAATGTATAGCCTGAATAAAAAGTTTTCATCGAAAGCATTCATCTTACATTCATAGTCCACGATTATATGTTTCGAACTGTCGAATAATAAGAATATGTGTTACATTTTTCCATGGTCGTATTTGGAATAATACATCGTACACGAACTATGTATGACAAGTATGCAAAATCTTTATGTTCGTGCAATGACGAGCTGACATCGTATCGAAGTACTTACAGATACTTATAAGTTCTAGGTACTTTACGTTGCGAATACTTGAGGAAGATTTTGTGTTGAGTCTTGTCATCACGGAAACAGGGGATTAACTGAATTATAAAATAAGGCTTTTTAAAGGTTTCATATATAAAAACATCAAATAAACTGTTTTAAATCGATGTTATATGATTAATATAATTTAGTATTCCTTTAAAGATATTTGTAAATCAACACAAAAACTTATATTGAAAATGCTTTACAATAAAAAATAACAATGGCGCTCATATTTCTATAGCTGTTCCGTGATCATATGTTTTTTCTAATAGGTGATTACCTTCTGTCTACACGTCATAGACTTTTTGGGTCTAAGACATGCCGGTTTCTTCACGACGTTTGTCCTCACCAAGCAAGTGTTAAATGCGGACAAATAAAGTCCATACACTGCCGGGGTTCGAACCTGTGGTAGATCAGGGACGAGAACTGCTCTTGATGTTATTCAAATGTATTCCAAACAAGCTTAGTGACGTCATAATGTCCCTCGAAGGATAAGAGGTATTTTACGATTTGCTTCATATTAAATGGTTTCTAATGAACGAGGAAAACCTCGGGATTGTCCCATGAATTTGATTAAAATACGTTTATAGGGTATTCTTACTTACATAGGATAACGTCGTTTTTGTTTATTCCGAGCCTATAAAATCACATCATAACCTATTTAGCTGGGGTTAGTTTGTGTGCTTCACACTTGTATTGTTTAAATATAATAAAAATACTTTTAATAAGAATAAAAGTTATACTTTTTTTATTTTCTCGGGGATAATTACGTTTTAATGAAGTAATTTTTAATGTTTATAATTCACTTTCCAATTTGGTTTTAAATTTACATCGTGTTACGTTTTCCCACGACGATAATAAAGCGAAGTACACATTATCGTTACGGGGACTGTAGGTATAATGTACAATTAGTATTACTTTCCAAAATTTCTGTTCATTCGTAATAAGATTTTTTCCCACGTTTCAAATCCGTATGTTTAAAACAAATGACTCATGATTAAAACAGCCTATTCACGATGGCAGGAAAATAACTTAGCAAGATATAATGGTCTATATTTTCAAACAAAAAGGGTTTGAATATGCGTAAGATAATTTAAAAAAAAAGAAGCAATCGTAAATTTTGTATAATGCTAGTTTTTCCCTTTTTTCAAATCGTTTGAATAAACGGGTGCGGTTAAAAAATCCAGTGTATCGAAATTGCTAGAAGTACAAGATTTTTCTTTTAAAGTCATTTTTTTATAAAAACCAGTATTCATTACTGGTTTATTATAGAACCAAATTGTTTGCTAATATGTACTTGGTTTACGTAAAGCATGGCTTGCTCTATAAAATGCGTAGAATGCTCACATCCTTGTTGCGTATCCTTGTTTTGTTTATCTTATGTAAATGAAGCGGATCCGAACACTGCAATCGTCTTTATTAACCTGACATTTTAAGGCGGATTTTTAGGCATTTGTGGTCCCTTTCTACGCAGTGAGACACGTGACAAGAAGCTGGTCTCAGTTCTCTACTCATTTACCTATCTTTATATACCTGTGCCCGGAGATTCTGAAAATTCCCAGGGAAATACATTAGTCCGGTTCAACACTGTGTATATTATTGTTGTATGTTAACTATAGGTGCTGTAGTGCGGAGACAGTTCTAAAGACCCCGTAGTCCAATGTAACAAATGGATGTATGGACCGTTTTATGTCCATCCGAAGGACGGAGAGTTCAAACACCGCCATCGCGTTTTATAATTTCGGTCCCACACGGTATTAAAAGCTGACGCTCACATAATTTTGCGTCTCCTATGAATTTACCATGGAGTGCTCAGAGGAGTTGTTCGGATTACCTACAGCTGAGTTTCATTATCGGACGTCGAGACAGAATACGAAAATCCACTGTTATCACCGCGAATCCGTTGTTCTACAACTGAGCATTTTTAAAGGCACTTTTTGCTCCTCACCACTACTAAGTGTAACCAGCTGAAGTATTTCCAACTCACTCGCTCTCGCTTGCGATCCTTTTGTGAGTGTTCTGTATCATTGAAGAATATGATATGGATGGAATATGTAAACAACTCTCTAATAGTCTCATATGTTTGAGAGTTTATTTATGTTATATTGCTGTATGGGCTTATAACCAATAATCGCCGTATTTGTAGATTCCTTTAGTAAATACAAAATAACGTTCCTTTAATTCCAGTTTGTTAATTCTTTAAAGTAGGTCAATATTAATTATTTACATAATTTAAGGAAATTATTCACGAAATAATTATTTAAGTGGTAGATAAGAAAATCCAATCTATTTGTGTCAAATTTGTCCATTAATTTTTAATTTATGTAAAAGTAACCTAATCTCGAATATGAAGAACGTTATCAAACTCAAATTCAAAAAAGTTCACGTTTCTTACAGACGTTCCGACTTATTTGAGATGCCAGAAGGGTAGACGTTTCGTTAATTACCTGTAAACTTCGACCGGGAATCAAAACCTTTTAAGTTTCATGTATGAAAACGCCTAGGCCCGAAGCCCACTCCAATCACTTAAGTACATTGGCCAAACAAATTGTTACTAGGAAATTTGATAATTTCAAATTATTAAACTCTATGAAGTCAGTCACTATAATTCAAAGTAATATTGTATTATGTTGAATTCTGCAGCTTTTATTTATTTGATTTCTAGTATTCCGATAATTTATATAAATACACAATAAATAAAAACGGAATACGCATTGAAACATATAATAATATTATATACAAGACATTCAAGAAAAGTTTTTTTTTACTTTGAAAAGTTCAAATTATGATATGCATTGCTCATTATAACTAAGTTCAGTTTTTAAAGTAATTTTTAGGAATATTCTACTTTTATTAAATATACCTATGTGTTGATAGTTTGCGTTATAATTTGAAGGTATACTTAAAATATGAAACCTCCTCTAAGACTAAATTAGCTATTAAATGCTTTCAGTGTCGTCAACTAATTGGAGCTTATAGCACGGATTAATATTTCGAATATGCTGTAACTGCCAGTAGTAATATCGATCATGACGTTTTTGTATGCAATTTTGACGTAGTTCTCACAATATCAGTAGCGCTAATGTCGCAGCCTTGGTATGCGGTAATTCAAATTTAAAATCATTTATTAATTTAGCTAACATAATGTTCATTGTACATTTATGAACGTCAATAAAAATACATATTAAATGCTAAATGCTTCTAATTTTACATTTACTGCCAGTTCTCAAATCAAGGGCGTAGAACGGACAATAAACTCTCCGCCACTTTTTTTATCGACAAGTTTTTTGTTTTACAAAATGTTTGTAATGAGCTGCAACCATTACACCATGTTCCACATGACATCTTAAGTAAATAATAATAGTAATAAAAAATATTTGTCCTCTATCAGCAGGAGACATAGTGAAATAGGAGTACGCAGTACATTCTCGTGGGATCAACTCGTAAACACTGAATATCGGAATCGCTATTGGGAGTAGTAAATTGATATACACCTCTGTCTAATATGTAATTATATAGTATTTCTGTTGTTGGCAAAAATAAGCATAGCTTTTTTATACCATGTGTTATATTCGCTTCATTGTGTCAGCACATATATTAGCTTTTGGTATTGGAGTTAAAATGGAGTTCTGAAATATTTGTAAAAAATAAATATTAATTATAAATGCTAATTATATTCATATATTTGATAACAATATTAGTGATCTTGTAAACTGCTCTTAATCAGGTTTAATCTTTAATTTACATTTAATGTTTGGTTCTATGGCTGGTTTGCTTACCTTGTGTAATTAATTTTTCTCGTCTTTAGAAGTAATATTTATAAAACATTTCAGTCAAGTACACACTCGGCGAGTCACCGCACGTGTTAGAAACGGGAACCTATACACCAGGAGTTAATCCGCCACGCATCGCTCTCTCACCCAACGCCGAAGTACTAGCTTTGGCCTGCGACACCAACGTTTCCTTCTATGATACATACACTGGCAAATTGTTTGGGACAGTCGAGAATATCTACTCAAGTAAGTATTTGTAATTTCTCCTTGTCTTAACAAGCAAAACAATACTATGATTAGTTTTGGGGCTGGAGAAAGCAACTTTCCTAGGGTGTAAATATGATGTATGTGTCGCGAATTAAGTTCTGCGGTCTGCCCATAGACATTTTCAACAAGGGATGGTCAGCCTGTCGCTCGTATCACCACGACGTCCGTCGTTCCACAACCGAGCGTTTTTAAAGCAATTTTGTCGCATACCAATATGTGGAATCTGCTGCCCACCGATGTATATCCGAACCAATTCGACTTAAGGTGCTTCAAGAAAAGAGCATACCAATACTTAAAAGGCCGGCAACGCACTCGCGAGCCCTCTGGTAATGTGTGTCGCAATGGACGGCGGTATCACTTACCATCAGGTGAGCCTCCTGCCTGTTATCCGCCTGTTGTATAAAAAAACCCATAAAGCTTCACTAATAAACTAACAAGAGTGTATAACCGGTACGCTAAACTAGACGTTAAGTCTGATACTGTTATATAATTGTAACAATAAATGATTGACTAGAAACCTTGAGCAGCGCTTTAGTTTGAGCTGTCAAAAATTATAGCGATTACCAATATATTACAAAAAAAACTATAAGAAGGTTGTGCTACTCTGTGACAATTGACGAAGTCCTTCTAGGGCAGTGTTTCCCAACCTATTTTGAACCCACCTTTGCCTTCCTAAAATTCTGAAATTACTTGGAAAGTGTTTACGAAACACAGTATATAATTTAAAAAAATTATAAATTTTAGAAAAGCCCCCTTAAAAATCAAATTGCCCCCCTGAAGGTGTGGGCTCCACGTTGGGAAACACTTTTCTAGAGCGTTTCAAAAGTCATTAAATCCAACCAAGTCAGATAATAGTATTGAGTTCCCGGTTCATGATCGTGACCCGAATTTGTCAATCTGACCTTCGATATGCTTAAACGACGATAAGTTTGCAATTTTAAATCGCTAACCTTAATATTTTTATAACTTGAAATTACAAACAAAATAATTTTGTTGTCACATTGAAGTCGAACATGATCAAAATTCGGAATTTTGATTATTAGAAGTTGCGAGGATTCTTCATATTTGCATGCTGTTCGCATCTATAATTGAAGTGTTTATCTTAGAATTTGCATGTGATGGCGAAGCTATTAATAAATCAATTTTTATTTATAATTACTTGTTTATATGAATTCAGAAAGCACGATATGTAAAGACTAACTTATGACTATAAATGATCTACGTAATTGCAATACGTATTAGATCGTATGAAAATTATTTTTTTATAAATTTAGTTATTTGCACGCGCAGTGCCTAAGCTACGTGCCTTTGAATCGGAAGCAATTGATCACGTAAAAAATAGAACGCCCTGCAACAAACGGAAAATTTACCTATTTTCAAATCGAGGTTATCAGATACCCAATAAATTATTTAGAGCGGTTCGCGACTCTATTGATTTGCTACAAAAGAGGAACTTACGTATTCTCTGACGTCTATAAAGGTCGCCGCAAACACGCGATGCGATTCTACGAATTTAATAAGTAAATCCTATAGTATACATGTTACTACTCAGTAATGACGTGAACAATATAAATTTACGCAGAGATATCAAACGACCTGATACATGATGCCATTTTTAAAGTAGATGAAAACCTTTTTTTTACACTGCACTATATGTTTCAGTTTGTTTATTCCTTTGTAGTTAACTTTAGCCTGAATAGCCTCATTCATCCTGAATCCAACGTTAACTTTGTACAAAAGATTCAGGATGGCATATACATTATTCCCGTTCTTAACCATCAGAACGTTATTCTTATATATTCTAATAAATAAGCATTAGTGTGCCAGCGAATTTGTTTACAAAAGGTAGTACAAAATATGTGGAGACAAGAGTAAATTTAGAAAAAAATAATTATTATTTTTTTAGGTTTTCGATTTGATTCCCTTTTCTTTTTACATTAGGCATTTGACAATAACATATATAACTACATTCATCGGCTGACAATAACTTTTTAATAACTTGTAGTAAAATACAAGGCGGGAATCCCCTTTAAAAATATTCTTAAACGTTATTATTGCTTTACACTCAGTTATAATTTTCAATAATACGTATTTATCGTATAGTTTCCTCCTTACGAGCAAGTTTATTATAATTGAGGTTTATTTATGCTGTATTGTTTTTTACTCGTTTTTTCAGGTTCAATAAACTACGTATCCTTCGATTCATCGGGTCAGTATTTGTACGTGTGTGGCGAGCGAGCAGTGCGCATACTTCATAATGTCTGTGGTTGGTCGACTAGTATTGATACATGCACGAGACTTCTTGCAACTAAACAGACCTCTGCCACAGTTGAAAGACTTAACAAGACTATCCAGGAATGTAAGGAGAAGTTAGCTAAGTTTAACAACTAAAGCCCTAATGTCTATATGTCAAATTTGTAATTGCTACGAAATGCCTTAAGGCTCGTAGTAATTACGATTTGTGTTAACATAACCAAGTAAGTCAAATTCTGTTAATTATAAGAAGCTCATGCATTTAAATAGTAGTATTTGAGGGTAGGAACCTATTTATAACCAAATAATTATGTATTAATTCTTGTATCTGCTAATGAATAATTTTTCCTATACTTAGAATGGTAATTGTAAATCTGATTTATTATAAAATAATCAATCTTATTACATTGTTTCTACTTAATCAGATTTAATTAAAACTGCAATACTGAGTAAGTTTAATGAATGGGACCTTTAGTAATATAATTGAGGCGATACAAATTGTCATAAATGCAACATTAATTTCAGGGTCTTTTAACTCTACAATGCTACAATTGATTTGTTTGATGACTTTTGTTTATAGGTAAACAAAATTTATCTATTGAAATTGTGAAAACCCCGAGAGCTAATTAGTGTTTAAGTATTTTTAAGACATGCATTTACGTGAAGTTTTAGTTATTTTTTAATCTTAGTTTTAGTTGCGCTTCAAGGCTATGTTTACCGTCTGTCAGTGTTGCATACTGGTTTATGCGAGGTTCGATTTCCGGGAAAATATCAGTTCTAAGGCATAGTCATTTGTGTATATGCTAACTTATTTGACTAAACATCATCTCAACCACGTCGTTCTACGTCATCATCTCAATCGTACCACGGAATAAATAAGTTTGAAAGGGTCATTTTCGAAGTCGAATTTCGTTTGAGAATTATCTTGAATATCCCACCATTTATGATACTTATGGAAAATCTATGAAGTATAATAGTTTTATCAAGCACGCTTTGGTAATGGAATTGTTGTTAGCCTTTTTATTGTATGTGCCATACTTAAGGATTTCACTTTCTAAATTTATATTATTTTTTATACAATGTGTTAAACATTGTATAAAAAATGTTTTGTCTTTATCACTTTTTACTTAGCAAAAAACAATTTAACTAATTGTTGTATCAATAAGAAGACTTATGAAACTGCGGACGGAAACTGGTACATTACTAAGCCGATATTTAGCTTTTTAATATTTGAATTATTTCACGTGTTCCTACTTATAAACTGTAATAACTATTTTGTAATCAATACTGAATTTTTACACTAAATTTATTTTGAGAAGTGTTTTCGAAATTGATCTCTTGGTTTATAATAAAATTTTGGAATTAGATCTTGTTTTATTTAACCCTACTTAATACTTGAATAAACTAAGACTGAAAGAAAAATATTATACAACTGGACAATTTATTCATGATTAATTTTACAGGTAAATAGCAGAAAATATACTTTTAGGAGTCTTTTTATATTTTTACTCCCAATTGTTTGAGTTACAGTAAAAGTCTTCTCTCTCCATAATTTAACCTTCTTACCAGTTTCAGATTGTAGTATTACTCTTACTGGAACTTTTTGTATCTAATGGATAATAGCATACCTCAAAATTGAATATTATTTTATGAATAAACTCATTTTGGTAAAAAAAATATTTCGCCTGTGAACTGACTATCAGGATGAAGACATCAATAATAAAATATTAGTATATTAATACTTACTTCTTTACCCACAGTTAACATTAAAACGTTACGTTCTCGTCGCATGCGTGGTTGGGGTCGAAAGTAAATAATACAATACATTTCGCGTAAAATTGAACTTTATTGTAATTTGCATAAGTGACATGATTTTTATTGAGATACTCTGTGATTATTAAGTACGTTTCACAGCTTCTGATAAACATTAAATACATTTTAGCTTCTATTATCATGATTACATTCAATTCCTATGCTCCAATGCAAAAATATTCTCACGCCAACACGAGGACGAAGTGTCACTTTGCTTTCTTATACTAAATAACAATTTCTAGGAAAGGCTACTGCGCACTGACGGCAGCTGTGGGCCTAAGTAATCTGCCAATGCTAGTACGACAGGTTTCAACTTTACATACCAGACTAGACCTGAATGTCTTTTCATATTGTAGTAATGACAATATTTCATATTGTAGTACAAACCGTGTTGATTCCGAAACGGTCTTATTAAGGTGTCGTGACTGTGCTAAGTATAAATCGCGTATGTCAAAAACTGGATTTGGCGTACGAGAGCCATAGTTTGCGCTAAATCTCGAACTTCATCAAAAGACTCAAATATCTTTACAACTTCACAATTAAAGTAGCTTTAAGTGACAATAACAAAACAGTCAAAGACTTGAGACTTGTTATACGTTGATGAATTAACGTTCAAAGCAATAAGACCGTTTCAACTATCATAATTACTTTACTATTAACATAAACCTTGAAACATAGGCTTAAGACAATTTCATGTGTTTACTCTCATATAATCTTTTCACTATGTATAAGTGGAATTATCATACATCATTCCACCTAATTGCATTATATAATTGTACATAAATACATAAGCGTTTTGTAGGTGACAGCTAACCGCCTGTCAGTGCGCATACAGCCCAGTGCCGGCATTCTGTTACTTTCAATAGCGAGAGCCACACATATCGCGCAGTACCACTTCAACATTGCAGTCGGGATCACATTCGCTATTGACAGTTGCAGAGTATCGACTCAGTATGATCACAAAATACTTGTACCTATCGCATTTATTGTTAACGCCTAAAGTAAATTCTTCGTGTTTGTGGCTCTATAAATGCACGTAAACTAGAGGCAGTGTTGATGATTTGTGACGATAAAACAGTGTTAAAGATAAACTATAGATTATTATACTATAAGGAAAAACGACAACAACACAGGACACTAAAGAGCGCAAACCTAGTGTCTTATTACGAATAATCACATCGGTTTTTATTCATTCAGAATGAAATTCAATTGAACTTCAGTATTCGCTTAAGATGACGAAATCATTAAATCGATTGGTGACAAGATAGTTGGTCTCAATCTTTCTAAAGAATAGGGGCTCTGATAACCTAACGTTAAGGAAAACAATAAAATATGGTTTTAATAATTAGGAATAGCCGTAACAAGTAACTAACTTGCGCTTAGTAACAATAAGTGTACAACTGTAAGGTAACTATGAGGAAACTACACTAAGGTGCTATTAAATATAATTGTTCCCCGAAAATAAGTCTATCTACTATAGGGTAAGGGAACTATTCAGTATCTTCCGAAAGGACTTTAAAAGGAACGTATGAAAATAGTTTTGAATTGCGAGTGGATCAAATATATTATTTAATATACACACAAACATAAATATATATTTTTATAAATTTTTACATGTCTTCGCCGGTTCATGTTTTACTAATTTAAATAAGCAGCATTTCTATTAAGACTATGTCACTAAGTTGCATATATTTTAATATAACAATATTGTATTTGCAAGATAATGTTGCTATCCTTAAAAATTATGTAGGCGGTAATCGATTGTTAATTCGAGATTGTTTTTAAAAACCTAAGTCTTGTGAAATTATTAAGTATAATTTCGACCACGAATTGGACGCTCAAATAAATAGAAATACAAATAAAAGAGTAGATTTAATAGCATGATAGATAAATAAAGATGAAAGGTTAGTAAGCGTACACATTTAATATCAGTAACATTATTACGAACAATAAAAATGAAGAATTAGTTTAGTTTTTAAAAGTTGTAATGACATTACAGATTTTTGTATGTAACACTCGCTCTGTGTCCATATTTGGAAACGGAAGTACGAACACGCATTGTTCGAATAGTATAAGTGTACGCAAATGGAAAATCGATGCGTTTGAGCTATCCCAAACAGAATACTTGAAACTAATGTTCTGCATATTTCATAGAGAAAATGTGCTGGAAGTGAAATAGCGAGAGTCACGCCGGAACCAAAGCCTCTGTAACTTCCAATAGCGACAATGTACTTCTCTCATTATTCGTAGCGCTGAAGTTGTGACATTGAGATCGCGCGGTACAAAAGCTTATTATTAAGATAGCAATTTTTTTTTTTTTTTGACAATTCACACCAACTGACCTAGTCCCATGCTAAGCTGGTGAAGCTTGTGTTATGGGTACTAGGCAACGGATATAGATACATATTTAAGATAGATAGACATATAAATACAAATTTAAACATCCAAGACCTAAGCACAACACCAAATGCTCATCACATCGATGTTTGTCTCAGCCGGGGATCGAACCCGGGACCCATGGATTCGCAGTCAGGGGTACTAACCACTAGACCAATGAGCCGTCAAATTGGAAGTTACAAAGGCCATGCTTCTAGTACAATATTCGACTTTGTTCGTGAATTTAGTCTAAAAAATACGTGATAGATAAATACGGAAATTACTATTAATTTTACTTTTATAGTTGATAACTTGTGTTTGTTTCCCGGAACCAGAAATTCACTAAACTTTTATATTAATATGTAATAATTGAAAACAATTAATTATTTTTAAAGAGAAAAATTATTGTCGAGTTTATTATCAAAATAGTTGCTTTAACAAAATATTTGGAAATAGTAAAGAGATGTAAATAAATGGCATGGCTAAGAGGATATTCGAGATATTATGTTACTTTGCAATTTCTAAACGTAAACTCATTAGCTCATAGTAAATAGGTATAGTCCAGATAATTGCCTGAAAAGTTTTACAATATGGAATATTTCATTTATACGTGATTGGGCTAGGACATCAGCCAATAAGAGAATAATATGTCAATTGTCAAATTACAACAGGTACTATAGTAATTACCGCAAATCTTTTTGAATTATCAATCATTGAAGCATTTTACTAAGAGCGAGCCCACTCAGGGTACCATTTCTCGCATACATCAAATCCCATTGCGCGACTATGGCAAATGTAAAATATCTTAAATTTAATGTTATAATGTGATATTTTCTAGAAATATTCAAAGATAAGTCGCAAGAACCACGTTTTAAAAATGGAGAAATTGCCCATAATTATTGAGGATTTAAAAAGACAACTTAAATATTATTTATTAAGTTTTTAAATCGTAAAGATAATTTTAAAGAAATTAACCAAAATTCATATTACATTTGTGGAATTATTTTATCTGGCGATGTCTGGGATATCAGCCTGGCGAAACCTTCTAATAATGCGAATTTAAATTGGGAAGGCTCTATGTTAAATTGAAAAACTAAATTACTCTAGCGCATCCACTACCATAGCTAAACTTAACTAATGAAATGTCATATGATATGGCGTAACATTGAGCAGAATTTTAAATTGGGACTATTTAAATCTATTTCGATGGCCTTAAAATTTATTAGAAATGTGTTTTTTAATGTTTTGTGTTACGCTTTAAATATTCAATATTTAAAACTCATCTATGAAATTGCGAGATTAATTTTCATGAAATTATTGACAACGTGGGAACACGTCAAATTACTAGCGTATATTTTTTCATATAATTTCTATTTTTAAAATACGGACAACGGAAACTACGCGAAAATTGTCTGATGTGAATCATTGTATTAGCATATTTTAATGATTTTCATTACCATTCTTATCATTATTGTTGTCATTCAAATGAGGTCTTGACTCAGACAATGAATAAATTTCCTTTAAACTTAGCGTGTTAAAACACGTGAACTAAAGAAATAACAGGACTAGTAAGAAATACGAAAATCGACAAACAAAATACGTCACATAGAAAAAAAAATCAGTCGAAAAATTAACTACATAAACATTGAGTTCTTAGAGAAACTTAAAACGAAATAAATACTGTAAGTACAACTATTGCCGCGCGAATGAAAATATTTCATAACGTTGAAATATATTTTTCGATTAATTTTATTGAATAGATATGATTTTATTTTAAATTTAAGAACAACGCCATCTATTGGGCACTACGTAGTACTAAGTATGTGACATTTTCATTCGCATGGCGTCCGTGCTCTCGGCACTACGTCTTTGGTAGGAATCGCGCGAGATTATGGCCATCATTCGTTTCTCAGTTACAACGGACTAGCATGAAATTCGTTCACCATTCATCACTCCCCCTTGACGACTTTCACTCATTTCGTTCACCTTCTGAAAAGGGAAAAAAATTAATCATAATATAAATCTATTAGCGATAAGCTGTTAAAAAAAATTGTTTTATCAAGGTTCACGGTGTCCTCTACAATCCGCGAAAATAGAGGACACCGTGAGCCATTTTTGCCAAAACCCTCCATCTTTTAGTCGATACCAACTCCGGGGAAATAAATACAGATAAGGCAACTTTCTCTACAGCTGTCATACTTTTTGACATCCAACACCTTTTGTCTTCAGTCACCGTGACCACGCACGCTGTAAAGCACGCGAAACGTCGGATAAATTTAAAATTATGTTAAATAGTTGTAAATTTATAATAATACATAACTTCAATCCGGTAAAAAGTTTTTTCTTTAAATGTGTAAAGGTTATGTAAATCAAAGACAATAGTATCATTAATATTGTCTTTGATTTACGCGAGTATTACAAGTGAGCGAGTGACTGCCATATCAAGTTAGACACTATAAGATATTAAAAATTAAGAGAAATTTTATGTAATCTATCAATATTGCAAATACAAAGTTCCCGGCAGTAGAAGCCGATATGTCAATATTTTAAGACTTATTTATAATACAATATTACTTGCTGTTGCAAACATTCGCTATGCGTTGTGCTCGAGATATATTGGAAATAAAATAATGTATCACGTCTTGGATCAAATTTATTGTTTAAAGCTTTTATCCATATGTGATACGGATATACATTTCTCGAAGCAATTTAAAACGTCGAGTTATGTAAACATAATTTATATCCATTAAAGAAGCTGTATTTAAAAAAATATCAGCCAGGCACATCATGGGACTTGAACCGCAGGCCTTTTGTATGATTCTCAGTAATTGTTTCGGGTCTGGCACAAATGCTGACCAGCTTTTTGAAACAATCAAAAACATATCAGTGAACAGATGCAAAAATGTTTCTGCTACCAATATGACCAGGCTGGACTTCAAACACAGAAAATTATATTTTTTGGAAGATAGCTTAATTATGTCATATCACCAAAAACATAACAGCCGTATTATTAAACGTAGAAAAAAACAGTATTTATTACCATGGTTACCATTCTATTATATGAGAGTAATATAACCTTAAAGATACGGCAATCTTTAATCCACATTTTATAAGGCGGTTTTGATACGTATAAATACTACTATAATTTGTATATTTTACTCGCTATACTTATTATTATTATTTTTTCTTTAGATTTTACTTTATTTTAGTTATAGTAACGGGTTATTTTGAGTTTTTTTTTTGTTAATATTTTTTGCAAATCTTGTACTTCTATCCTCTCTCTGTAGGTGATTCTCTGTCATTGTTCCACATTAGGGTTGCCTGGAAGAAATCGCTTGTTAGCGATAAGGCCGCCCGTTGCCTTATAACTTTTGTAACATGTTTTTTTTGTATTTTTGTTATGTGTATGTTTGTGAATAAGGTAATAAGCATAAATAAATAAATAAATACATAACTCACTAACCATTCACCAATAAGTGTGCAGTCTCAAACAGTCTCCCGCCAGGTCAGCCAATAACGCCTTTTTATTAGGCAGAAGCGTCAAACCCGCGACCCTCCTGGGTCGTTTTTCAGCCAGCTCGCACCCCGCCACTATACCACCCGAGCCCTCTGCTTCCAGTACTATGATAGCGGGCCGGCCGCGTATTGAACGTGCGCATACGATGTGCAAACCATTTTCGGTGCGCTCTAAAGCTATGCCGCCATAACCGCCGCGACCTGAAGATTAAATTCAATAAATGCATGCTAAAACTCGTAATAATTATTAAATGTTAATTCGGTGGTATCGAACTATCAAACATTCAAATATTCGGGTCAAATTATTTTATGTGGTGATTGCTAATAGACAAGTCATACAAAGTCCGGGTGGTATTACAAATATTTATGTTTTGCTTTATAAGTACGTCTTTATACAATTGAATTTCTTATTATACTGTTCCCATACATAAATACTCAATGGCCTCATAGAAAATCAGAGCTTGATAGTGTCCATAGAAAACGTACGGATGCCAAATTAATATTGCACACATATTTATACTTCTTAAGCAGTAGACCATTTTTATAACAAGTTCTTACAGTGTCTATTAAGACTTCCATACTCCTAGGTACTGTGCGTATATATACAAACAAACATTGTGTAAAACAAAAAACTTGGCGATTAAAAAGAGTGGCGGAGAGTTTATTGCTAGTTCTTCTCTTCCATTCTACGCCCTTGATTTGAGAACTGGCATTAAATGTAAAATTAGCATTTAATATCCATTTAATTTTTGACCTTATAAGTGTGCATTGTGTTAGGGAGCGTTCAAGTATTACGTAACGAATTTTTGCTTTTGTAAAAACGCTACGATACGGGGCGGGGATTTAATTACGCGTTATAGTTAATATTATTTTCGACTGACTGTGACTTTCCAGTACTTAACACCACATAATGGTAACTTTTAGGTATAAAGAGTCACTAGGTGGTCAAGAAACGTTTTACTATTGGGTACAGAAAAACGTTACGGCACGTTACATGGGGGGGGGGAGGCGTCAATAATCTCCAAAAATTGCGTGACGTAATACTTGAACGCTCAATGATTTTGACTTTTATAATTAAACTTACCCTTAGGCACAGTCGCACGTATGGACAGCAAATTCCCTTCAGAGTCGTAAATCCTCACCGCGACATCCGCCACAATTATCAAGTCTTCAGTGAGCGCTAGACCACCCACTAGACCCAAGTTACCGCTATCTATCTGAAAATATTGTAACACTTGGCTGAGAAATTTTCCTTAGGGAATCTCGCTGTTGGCCTAAAGGGCCTGAAAGAATTATATATATACTCAACTTTGATTTGAAGATAATTTTAATAATACAGTATAAACTCTATATTGCGCATTTTATAGAGTTGGTGGCGTTATAATTGTCGTTCAACATGTATGAACAAGAAAGCAAGAAAATAAAGTAATTTCGAAGAAGTATATTAGAGAGTTTGATGTTAAATCGAGATGCTAGTTGAAACGGAAATAATAATGTTAAATACTTATTACAAAAAATTCTGTTTATGGTGACTCCTATAGGATTTTGTATATTACTCTCAAGTTATGTGTAATTCAATGTTACAACGAAAACATAAGTTTTATTAAAGTATAAACTTTTATGATTTTTACTAATTTTTATTTTTTAATTCCTGAAAAAAATAATTTTGTAAAGTTTCTTATTTACGTTATTTGCGTATTGCAAAGATTTATATATAGATACATAGCGTATAGGTTCGATTCTCTAATAAATAAAACAATGTTATTTAAGTTGATACGATTGGCAATTTCAATTCCATTAGAAAGATTACTTTGTCAAAATGATCTAAAAAATTAAATATATTTTGTCTGAAGGTATAATAATACCTCTCTCTCAATATTCCCGTCTCCGTCAAACACAAACACAGTTCTAGCTCCATTGTCGGCCACGGCCAGTCTTCTCGAGTCGATATCGGCCGCTACACACACGGGCTCCACTAAGCGATCTGACTTTATTGTGCGGAGAGTAGAACCGTCTATATTCACCTGTAACATATTTTATTGTATATGTTAACGTAAAATTGTAAACACCGTTAGATTGTAATCTATCTCGCGAGATTATAAACTGTCGAAAGATTGTGAACCTCAGCGTACTGCTTACAATTTAACGTATTATTATTCGGTAGATTGTACTACACTAACTTAGTTATCATTCAAACTTCTTTGGTCAATTACAGATTAATTTTACTTCCCAACAATTTCATATAACTACCGAATAATAATACGTTAATTTGTAAGCAGTTCGTTGAGGTTCACAATCTTTCGACAGTTTATAATCTCGCGAGATAGATTACAATCTAACGGTGTTTACAATTTTACGGTGACATATATACTATAAAATGGAATTTGGTATTAATTTGCAGTCAAATAAGGATTATAAAAATTAATTAGAAATATTTTTTTAATAGATAGCGATTTTGTAATAGAAAAAAAATGTTCGTGAAACCTATGATTTCATATGAAATTTATTGGAATGTTATTATATTAATTGAAAATTATTTTCCTATAAGGTGTTAATTTTAAATAAGAAAGACTGAAGAGAGAAGGGAAATGTGGACAAGATACTGCGATTTGTTTCTTAAATACACAATTTCGTAGCAAGAGTACAATTAAAATAACTAAATACCTTTAACTTGAGTTATATTTAAAGTTTTTAGTTTATTTATTAAAACCTTGTGAAGGTAAAAATTTTTTGTCTATATTACCTCAGTGACAGTTCTAGTTCGCCAGTTAACTGCTACCACGCCCTCTGCCGTCGCAGCTATACCCGTACAACTGCGACCTGCTAAACCTGGAAATGTATATTTTAAATTAAGAATAGACTTAGATGCTTTAGTAATTAATAATTGAAATTAAAGTTTTCTGCGTAGCATTGAACATTCTACTTGCAAGAAGGAGAACAACCTTTGGTGACTTTTGTAAATTTTTGTGTCTATGACCTGACTTTTCCCAAGATTATTTCAACGCACGAACAAGTATTTGCGAAAAACATGAAATTTGATGGAAGAGAATTGTTTACTGAATGGTTTCTGAATTGTTAAAAATTAATCAATTTAAGAAAATGCTATAAAATATAAACGCCATACATGAATATCCTTACCTTCATTGACTATGTGAGTTTTAAATGCAAATGTTTCATCATCTAATACTTTCACTCGAGAATTTCCAGCGTCAAGAACGTATATCTCCCGACGTTTGGGACACCTAAAAATATATTTACTAAAATTAATTGGAAAAACTAATATCAAAAACGCTGATGCAAAATTATACTATACACTTCGGTAATAAATACTAGCTTTCTGTTTCGAGTGTAAGATGAATTTTAAAAAGTATTTTAGTTACATATTAAACGTTGCGCATATTAATATTTCATATTATTCTTATATTCTGAACAAGTTCCTTAAAAATGTTAGTTAAATATAAAAGTAGTAAAGTAAGTTTCTATTTAGTGTTTTTAGCTACAACAACACATAACACATATGTATCATTTATAACACTTATTAAACTAATGCCCTAATCTATCTCTTTTCAAAGCGTACACACAATATAACGAATTTTTAAATAAATTAGACACATGATTTAATAAGGCTATAAATTTTGATAATTACCTAGCAAGCGCAACCGGCTGACTTAATTGTTCCTTGCCCGTGCCCCGTGACCCCCAAACAAGCTCGGGCGCAGCATGCGTCTCAACTCGTGCCCGTAATGGCGAATCACGTACAGATCGCGAAAACACGAGCACGCGTACGCAAATTGCGCCTGCGCTCCACGGACGCATTGTTATTCTGAAATCATTTTGTTTCGGATTCAGTTCTTATTTTTTTATCGAGGAATATCGTATGTTTGAAATATTGAAGTATGTTGTTCTTCAATATTGCAAAACAAACGATTTTATTGATCTTATATTATGATCTAATTGATTACATATTTGATACAAATACATTTTTAATATTTTTTTAATGTTTTTCGTAGCTTATATCTAGAGAGATAGGCTACTTCTTGATATTTTACACAGATTATGATAAATCATCCAGCTGTTAAATGTGAAATTAAGAGAACTTAAAGAATTTGCCCAGAACGGACAAACAAAGTGTAAAAAAAACTTAAATAATATACCTACAAGTACATCATATTGGTAAGTCATGCTCTCACAATTTAACACTAAAAATGTTAACTTCTCTTTTTATTACACAGTAACTGCTAAGCGAATGAGGAGTTTTATCCAGCCCAATTTACTAAAGCCACGAGTTATGCAAACTAAAAAACCCGTATGTAAAAATTTAAAAAGGAATAAAACACCCTTTACCTATACATCCCACAATCTAAGTCTGTGACCGTACAAGGTAATGGCGCGTCATCAAGTGTAGCGGCTGCAGTAACGGGATCTCCGCCAGTGCTCCGCGCTTCACCATGATAATCCACAGTGCGAAGAGAGACTACCACTTCCAGACCACAGACACAAGATGATTCTGAAATGATATTATTTTTAGAGAGCATTTATAATAAAAAAAAGTCTTGGTATAGGTCGGTTATCGAAAGCTGGCGGGTTCACAGTACTCACACTAATGCAATTTCACATACAGTATGTTTCAAAATATTATTTTTTTGCCATGCTATACATTTTAGTCCACTCTGGTTTTAGTAAGGTTGGCTGGGTTGTAAATAAATAAAAATGTGTCAAATACATATAAATATTAGGTGCATACGAGGGTGGATCCAAAAGTTCTAAGCCAGACCAAGAACGTGAAAGAGTAGTTTGTGTAAAATTTTTTATTTTTCGACATAAGCTCCATCTAGATCAACACACTTCACTTTACTTCACTAACTATTCTTTCAATACTCCTCTTAGAAACCCCAGTCGCATCTGATGTCAAATTAAATATAACATTTTTTCATTAAACTGTTTTTATTAAGATGCTTAAAATAATTAAAAACATTGTGCACCATTTCACGAGATTGCCCTGGTAATGTTTGAAAAAGGTCAACATGTATAAAATAATAATAATATAAAACATTAAAGATCAACATAAACAGTAGCAAAAGAAACCAATAACTGTCTCCTTTATACTCATAAGCTTGACCAAGCGCGAGAGAGACGGACAGTCTTTTCGTGATGTATTTGTGATTGTATTTCAGTTTGACATCACGTCTCGCGCTTATTCACAGACACTACACAAGCACAAAGTGTAAATGTGTTGAAGCCGCCAGCTTTAGATAACATACCTATACGTAACTGTACAGTATTTTGCGTTATAGCCCGGGAGATAGTGACACAAAATAGTTGGTCATTTGTCTGGTACAATTTTTTTTAGGCTGGTACAAATCGTTTGCCAAAAAAAAATGCGGCGTCCATTTGGAACCGTCCGAAAAGTATGGCATGGTGATTTTCGTAAATGGCTGCACATCGATGATTAACTGTGCAAAAATTAGCCTGGTACAAATGGTTGATTTTTTTAAATCAACGCATTCGCGTCGGTATGGCGGGCTGTAAGTCACACCGGAGAAGTATGGCATGACACTGCCGCCTCTTATTTTTTTATGGACTATGGAGTATCGGAAAATACTAGAATTTTTGTGGAACAAATCGTTTGAAAGTCGTAATTAATCCAACGAGTTCGACTAACGCCCACGCGCTTGGGCCGCCGGTACCAGCGCTATTACCATTAACATTCTTTTTTTCATTTCGTAATAAGACCCCTGTAGAACCGCCATATTGGTACAAATGACCAACTATTTTGTGTCACTGTCTCCCGGCCTATTAGGAAAGGTCGTCCATGTACATTTTGTTACAAAAGTCCTAAGCTACTACCAACCAACTTACTGTAGAGAATGTTTGTCTGATGACGTAATGAAACTGAAGCGAAGCAATAGTGCTCTCTAAAATATAAACCCATGCGGTGACACAGAACCTTTCTTCAGGTTGGTAAATAATAATAACGAAGAAAAGCCTGTACCGATTTTTCCAAATCGACTAAAAGTTCCCTAACCTTTTGGTTTCTCTTATTGTATTAACTGCCTTGCATCAATAAAACTCTCGTTTCTGTTATGCGCTTACTACACATCACGCCAGTGAGGTATGACAGTGAAGATACGACAAAACTTACTATTCAGGAATATTTTTTCATTTAATATGAGTTGGTAATATAAAACCTTACTGTAGAAAAATCAATATGTAACATTATGCTTCTAGGTCAGCACAACTTAAGCTCGATGTTACATATTATCCTACGTGTATTAAATAAGTAAAAATAATTTATCTTGTCTACTTCTATCTACTCTTAAATAAATAATAATAGACTATATTTCTTCTAAATATTATCTAAAATAAGTTACTTTACAATCTAGAGGCTGAAGATTTAATATTATTTTCATAATATAAAATAATTGAGATTGACGGCATTAATTGTGAGAGCTTTCATCGAAACAACTGAAGAAATAATTATCGTGCAATAAAAACTAGATTACATCCGTAGTCGGTCCCAAAGTTCTGTCACTGGCACATTATTTTTAAATTTCGAACATGTTTTTAATGTTTGACTATTGTTTTAAAACAAAAAACAATCACTTTCCTCAATTTTTCACGATGGAGTGGACATTTAAAGAAAACCGAATAGCTGTTATTGCGTTGCACCGCTGTACACACTCGCCGAGTACCATTTTCAAGTTGCTCAAAAATTTGAATATAACGCTTAGGTTTGTGTACCGTACTATTGATAGGTACAATGAAATCTCCAGTGTTGAGGACAAGACAAGAACTGGCCGGCCACGCCCCGCAAGATCTCCAGCAGTTATCAAAGCTATCTAGGCGCGAATAGCAAGAAATCCTGTCCGAAAACAGAAGTTGAATTGCTAAAAAACAATCAGTACAGTAGTTTTTTCAATTGGCATTTTCAGTGAACAAGTGGGCTTTTTTATATCTAGTTTAGATAGATTTGTATTGAATGGAGTTAGGGAGCGTTCAAGTATTACGTCACGCAATTTTTGGAGATTATTGACACCCCCCCCCATGTAACGCGCCGAAACGTTTTCTGTACCCAAGTATAGTAAAATGTTTCATGACCACCTAGTGACTCTTTATACCTAAAAGTTACCATTATCTGGTGTAAAGTACTGGAAAGTCGAAAATAATATTAAAAATAACGCGTAATTCAATCCCCACCCCGCATCGTAACGTTTTACTAAAGGAGCCTCTCCCCCCCCCCCCCAATTCGTTACGTAATACTTGAACGCTCCCTTATGGCAATTGAAACCAAGTCTACATACCTAACTGTAGAGTGCATAAGCCAGGGAATGTTGTACTGGTCCGAACCCTTCCCAGTTCAGCCAAAGCTTCAGTCAACCTCTGGTGAGCATCATTGTGCGCGAAGTCTACCGCTAAAAATGCGTTCTCCCGTGGTTCAGCAAGAGCTGCTGCATCACCCAATCTAGCTCCCAATGCTGCTGCACGACTACTCACTTCCCGTACTTCTACTTGCTGCTGGAGGCCATTGCATTCTGCTTCCACCTGGAATTACAAACACCAAACTAACATTATTGTGTCGAAAATATTTTATTTAATTTTGTCTGTGATCATGGTTGAAAGCTATTTTTTATTCTTTAATTAATTTAAAACAGATATTTGTGATAATAAAACGCGATGTAATGTTTCAGTGCATTTTTGTTAAATGTGTGTTAGATGTGTGTACAACATTTGTTATTAGTACTAATTCATTCTGTGTTGGAAGCTGAACACGTAGGCCAACGTGGTCACATAAGCAAGTTTTGCTTGAGTTCTCTTTTTGGAAAAGTGTTTTTTTTTTAATTTTTTTGTTTGTAAATCTTCTGTAGTTGATATTGTTATGTTAGAATATGAGATAGTAAGCTAATCTGTAGACAATTTATTATTTAAAGTCATGAGGTGTGTTTTAAATATAAATTAAATATATCCTTGTTCTTATCTAAAAGAATACGAGTTTTTTTTGACGGCTTATTGGTCTAGTGGTTAGTACCCCTGACTGCGAATCCATGGGTCCCGGGTTCGATCCCCGGCTGAGACAAGACATCGATGTGATGAGCATTTGGTGTTGTGCTTCGATCTTGGGTGTTTAAATATGTATTTATATGTCTATCTATCTATAATATGTATGTATATCCGTTGCCTAGTACTAATAACACAAGCTTCACCAGCTTAACATGGGACTAGGTCAATTGGTGTGAATTGTCCAATCATAAAAAAGAAATAAAAAAAAAAAAAACTTTCTATCCTAACCGGACCAACAAGCGGAGATAGGGAGTTCAGATCCACTGCATTTCATAATAATATTTAGTGTGGACCCTGTGTCACTTGTACACCTTATCAATTAACTAGAGAGAAAACATCATTATCACTCCCCACTTGTAATAGGCTCAGCTTAAAAGAATAGCTGTTATTATTGTAGTATTTGTATCTCTTAACATTCTTATCAGTTTGTCTGATTCTATAATAGAATTGAAACAATAATACAATGTTTTGATTCATATAGAAAAACGAAACACTTACTGTAATATCTATTGAGTTAACTGACCTTCGTCTTTTCAGCATCTATTAATTTCAGTTGCTCTTCAAGTAGCTTCCGTTTATGCGTTGCAGCGGCACCAGCAGCCGACTTTAATTCGTTATGTCGCTTATCTAAAGCATTTCTTAATTCTGCAAAATGTCTATCTATAGCATCATCGGCCGCCGTAGCAGCCGCTTCCAATCTTCTCAATTCACTTGCCACGGCCTCCCTGGCCGCTCCAAGCTTACTCAGGCACTCATTGGCTCTATACAAGAGTATTTCAGACATTCTTTTTAAAGCTATCGAAAACGGCACTACGGTGTGATCACAGGGTGTATCACTGTGGGGACCGTCGGCACAATGCCTGCAGAAAACGCAGTCACAGGTTTCGCAAAAGAGAAGCTCTCTTCCCGGGTGCGAACTGCATTGGGGTATAACTTCGCGGCGTTGTCTTGCCATTAAATCTAGAAGCTGGTTGACGAGGAATGAGGGTGGTAATGCTGGGACGCCTCCGCGCGGTATGGTGATGAGTTCGCGACAGATAGGACAGCGGAAGCTACCAGCGTCCCGGGTTTGTGAGGCTGCTATACGAGTGAGGCAATGTAAGCACACTGTGTGGGAGCACGGTAGCAATTTTGGAGTATGTTCGCCGCCATCGTACGTACCTGTAAAAAAAACACGTGACGATCATATGTTATAGTAAGCTAATAGAACACTTTTATGAAATATCTTGAATCTGGCAATTGAATATTATTTTAAAACTGTTGAAAAATAACTTTGAAGTGGTAAACGTAATTGTTTATACAGATGTTCTTGACGTCTCCAATTTTGTAACTGAGAAAAACGAGTCGTAATTTCAATATTAGGAGTAGGGCACTAAACGTAAATAACTTACGCAATGAAGAAATAAATCGACATTATATAAACAAATAATATATTTAGTTTTAATGTAAATTTGTCCGTTAAGAGAAATTTATACATGTCACAATCAATATAAGTTCAATGACTTCTTAACTTATAATATTTTGTAATTCCGATAACACTTTTTTATAGTAAATATTACTAAAGGTCAGTTGCGTGACTTCATATCTTATAATTTCATGAATCTTAAGTCTAGCGGTAGTAAATATTAGATTCACTTGAGATCGCGGTAGAATAAAATTCTATCCTGCTTACCTCACTTAGTAACTCGTAGCCCACAATCCATTTAACTAAAATATAATTATAGCAATTGTATTTGTGCTATGTGTGGTAGCAAATAGTGGCATGCTTATAAATGGTAGTGTACTAACATAAACAGGTGCCGCAGGTGAGGAAGCTCTCGTTAAAGTCCTCATAGTTGATGGAGACCGTCTCGACGAGCGTGGAGCTCATGCTCGCCATGCCGACTCCCAGCCGAGAACTGTTTACATTAAATACAGTAAATCATAGGCTAGCCTTCCACTGAAGCGTCTAAAACATTTTTTAAATCTCCTACCTTGTAGACATGTTTTTTAAATTTTACTAGGATAACATTCAATTTTTGAGCTATTAGTCTGCTTTATTCAAAGACAGACTGTCTAAGACGAAAAAAATACAACAAATGTCTAATGTCACAATCTACTTTTCTAAGAGGCATCTGATATAACTAATTATTATATTATGTAAATAATGTAATAAATTCACATTTATTTAAGAGAAAATTAAGTTTTGTTTAAATTCTTGAAAAACTTATCACTGAAACAGACTCAGAAATCTGAGTTTATGGCAAACTTGGACTTCCAGTTGTCAAATTTTTATTCAATATAACTTTACTCATATTTCAGCTCGACTTATTTTAATAAGTTCTCAAGTCAAGTCATTATTTTATGGACTTTTTATACAATTTTTGGTTAGACTTTAAAAAGTTTTATATATAAATAATAAAATTCATAGTCATTATTGATTCTATAAAATTTGTTCAATATTATAACATACAGTGGATATAAGCAGTTAATTGTAACGGAAACAATGCAGATACTAGCAGCATTAATTCTAAATGATAATTAAAACATAAAAGGAAAATACATTATTAATAGCAATTATATTGTATAAGGATAAACCAGAAAACAATTTGTAAAACATTCTTCCATGATAAAGTTAGACCATACTCTAAAGTCTACAACTAACCTTGAATAATTTTCTTGATGTCTTGCATGCTTATTTTAGTTTTTTAAAAAGCCTCAAAGTTTTAAGGTTTAAAATTTATGGATATGAGTTTGCTTATGTTTTAGAATGCAGGCTGTAATACTTTAGGTTCTATTGTAGTCATTGTGTTGAATGAACTAGCCTAGACTAAATCAATGCGGTTAGCTTAAAAGTAGCTGAATCTGCTTTGTAATTGGAAACATTTTCATGGAAGTAATATGATATGCAGAATGTAGTATGTCATGATTCATCAATTGCAACAGATTGCTCCTGATTTAATTCACTGATTGACTCACTTTAATTCACTGAAAAATTGGTAATGATGAATACATTACCAATTTTGGCTTTATTTAAAGTTTGGCATTCATATAATGATATTATTTTCAATCAAAATATAAATTTCAAATAATCAAATAAAATCTCCATAACTTTCAATTTAATTCCCGGTATAGATAACAAAATAATGTAATCAATAATATATAATAGACTAAGCATAGTAAATAATAAGGTATATCAACTTTTTGACAATCAATTAAAATTCATCATTCAAAGTTTGATCTACAACCAGAAAACTATTTACAGTAAAATAATTAAACTACAGATTTGATCATTAATATGATATATATGTGTATATCAATATGGGTAAATAAACTGTGTATGTAACTTTAATATTTTTATTAAAATTATTTCAAATGATGCTAAGGATAGTTGCTGTTTTGTAATTTTGAGCAGTATTTTAGTGCTTAATTTCCAATATATCACAAAAAATACCATGCCTTTATGTAATATGTATGATATAATGAATTAAAAACGATATTGGTTAATACTTACAGAAAAGAGCAACAATACATGGACGAAAATTGAAGACCAGGGCGCGTAAAACACTGTTATAATCACTTTATTTCGAGATCTTCATGCATTTTATTACACATTCATTTTAAACAATAACTGTTTATTTTTGCGGACTTCTGCTACCATAGTTTACAAAGCATACTTCTATAAATAACACCGCGTTCCTGTGTAACACAAGCATACGGTTTATTATTATTATTACAATGGCAAAAGCAGTATGAATCTTTAGTCAATTATTTTACAATAATACATAACTAAACTCTTTCGTAATCGATCGATATTTTATGTTCTCTTCGTGACAAAGAGATCATGATTTATGCTAAGAACGAGTTTTATAAAATAATCAGTACTTATTTACATTTAAGTCCTATTTTAAAGCCATCGTTCTTTTAAAATGTTCGTTATTATTATTCACAACTGAATTTATTATTTGTACCAAATATTTATCTAAGTTATTTTTGTGTAAACTTACTGCCATTACCCCTCACTCCGCAGACCGCAACTGCACTTAGCCTTTCATCACTCATAAAATGACAAATGTCAGTTGTCTGATATTACATTGACAATTTATAGTCTGTTTTGTTATAAACGATGTTTATATTTTATTAGTTTCTGTTAATGCATATATCTAAGTAAAATCAATAAAACATAAGCTTTGCCGACACTATATATATAATATTTTTACAATAAGTATTTTTCTAATATTTGTAAAGAATCTATAAGATAGATAAGCTACAACCGTATTTAACATTGACGCGTATTATTAAATTATCAAGGTCATAATGATTTAGTTAAATTAAGATACTGACTCAAGCATTTTGTCCATATAACTCCTAATAAATCTATTATATTATTTATGTAAAGAATTATAATGTTTTTACGTAAAATTATAGAACTTGTACCACCACCGTATTTGGTCAACCGATCCATACATCCTAGTATAACGCGTGGGTAAGTACGTACTATAAATGTAATGTAATAAAAATGAGGAGGATAAACTGCATTCCATTATCCATAATTATGATCCATTCTATGAAAACTGACAAAATTAAACAAGCCCTTTTACTTCGAATAAATGCTGTGTTTAAAATATCTATTTCGTGTGTCACTTTCATAACATAGATGGCGTTATACCAATGTTTCCTCTGAGCAAATATTTGTTTTTTTTTAGTAAACATACTCACGATTTAAATAATGTACAGTCTGAACCTATAAAGCCGTTTGATGCCATCCCAGGTTTAACTCTATCTTTGCCTGTTATAGGACCTATACAACAGTTTTTGTCCATGATGGGTAAGACAAATTTAATTTATAATTAATCCGTATTAATCCGCAAAACATACTAACAAATAAATTTATTACCCATAGGGTTCCTTGGACCTCAAAAAACATTTTACGATTTATGTAAACTTTTTTACGAAAACTATGGTTCGATAGTAAAGCTAAGTGTTTTTTCGAGAGCGGATATTGTTATTTTGTACGAGCCGGAAGATTTTGACCAGGTAACGATATAATATACATATATAAAAAGAATAAGGGTTCGTACATCAAAATCCTCACCTAATTTAAATTTCTACAGAAAGTAAGAAACCGTATACAGTTTTAATATTTTTAACAGTTTAAATAATTTTTAATATAATGAAGGGTTTCGGGAATAAGTTATAAGGGTGTAGGTATATACAATTGGTTTTTGTATGAAACTATGACACGTTTGATTAAACGAATCTAACTCATATTTGTATTAAAAAAATATTTTAAAATGATGTTACACGGAAACTTATAACAACAAATATTTTCCATACAATTACAGATTTTTCGGGCAGAAGATATCTCTCCATCTCGTCCTGGCTTTCAGACATTGGTTTATTACAGGACAGAGCTAAAAAAAATGACTTTTGACGGTGTTTATGGTTTGACGACTGCGTAAGGAAACTATTAATTAACTAATAATATCATAATAGATGTGGCGTTCGTACGTTTAACTTTTAAATGTTACTTTTGATGTATTAATTTTTGAAAGTTTTAGAAACTAATATTAAAAAAATCAAACATGAGTTTCCGTCTAAAGAGTGAGATTAAGTTAGTACGTAATGTAATACCTCGTAAATATAAGAAACAAACATTTAATAGTTGTTTCAAATTAGTAATGCATCATAGCAGCGCTATGTAACGTTTTACTTTTTTAGTGAAGGGGCTCAATGGCGTGATTTTAGAACAAAAGTAAACCCAATCTTTTTAAAACCGAAGCTTGTAAAACTTTATACACCTGCGCTAAGTGAAATAGCAGACGACATGTTATTTAAGTAAGTTATATTTAATTATCGGTTATAAGTTATATTTTATTGTTTAATCGGTTGCCGTCTAAGATTCGTAACATTAGCGTGATTGATCAGTTCAAAAGGGCATTAAAGATACACATCAGAATGGGCCCATTAGACTAAAATTGGGCTAGCTGATGGCGACGTGTATCTCGTTCGTATATACTTAATATTAAATTTCTCATGAAAATAAAAAATAATTTTTGTAATGAGAAATAAAGTTCTTTAAACATTTAATTAGTAGGTACTTATATATTAGTATCGTACCGGTCATTCATTACATCAGTTTATGGTTGATAGGTTGGAAGGTTCCCACTTCCCTCTTTAGTGGAATTTTAATTTGGTCACAAGTTACTACTAGTATAGATTTTCATTTTAAATATAAATATACTAATAACAACATAATTACAAGAATCAGTATCAAATGAAACGAGTGAATGCTATTCTAAATAAACACTACCAAGAAACTGACTTAATCAGTTCAAATAATGCACCACTAGTTGGCGCTGACGGTTTTATAAAACGCGCTATCGTTGTTATTTTTAAATAGCGGAAACTATAGTAAGCGTTACTTCCGTCAGAAAAAAAAATCCGAGTTACTCCCTAGTCGCGCCTAAAGAAGTTTTACTTCAAAAATTCCACCACTCCAAAAAATACGTTAAAATTGGTGTCATAGATTTGTTGTCTTACCCCAATTGTCATCTAACCGCCACTTACCCTACTACATAATATTGTATTTCAGGTTCAAAAATCAGTTGGACAATAAAAACAATATAAATAAAAACTTTGACGAAGAACTGACAAAATGGTCTTTAGAATCTGTGGCTTATGTCGGGTTAGGTTCCAGGATAGGTTGTTTAAAGGACGATCTAAAGGAGGATGATCCAGCGAAAATTCTAATAACATGCGCAAAAGAAGTTCTGGAGTACACATGGGCTTTGGAGTTCAGACCAAGTCCGTGGAAATACTTTTCTACGCCCACTTTTAAGAAGCTTATGAGAACTTATGATCGCCAGTGGGAGTAGGTATAATTTAAATATGCATGTAATTTTAAAATTTTGTCGCAATTATCTGAAAACGTCAAAATTAAAACGTCCTTTAATAGCACTGTTTTAAAAAAAAATATAGTAACAAATATATTAGTGGTGTAGTTGAAATATTCTCGTAGACTGATAAAATTTTTATAAATTCGTCATTTCAATTCGATTTTTTTTGCCGAGGAAATAACAGATTGAACATTTAGCTTTTATATGCGGTTTCATTTACAGATTTCGTTAAGTTCGATACCCTGTAATTGTGTATGTAGCACATAGGGTAATATTCAGTCGTGATGTAGCAAGAACTACGAATCTCGTATATAAAAATCCAGTAATAGTTTGAAATACAAGAATCATACTTAGCGATAAGATGCGACACTTAATCTTACCCCTTAGTATTTATCAATTTCAGAACAAGCGCATTTTTAATTAAGGAGGCTAAACGACAAATTAGTGAACGTGGACAAGATATACCAGAAGAAGACAAAAGTATTATAGAAAAGTTATTGGCAGTGGATGAGAAAGTGGCCATAATGATGGCCAGTGAAATGTTACTAGCGGGGATAGATACCGTATGCATTTAAAATAATTTTAATTAAAAACTATTTCAGTAATTTCCTGAAGCTGAGGAAATGTTTTTTGTTAGCCTGAGATCAAATATAATATAGTTATTTAATGAATAAAAATTAGTAGAAGTAGTAAGAAACAGTAAAGTTTTCCATCATATATAAAAAGTGCTTTGTGGTTCATAAATTTGTTAACAAATTTGGTAAGCTTTCGTTTTATCTAAGAATAATTAAGGATTATTGGGAAGTCGCTTTACCCTGAGAATTGATATAGAGTTTAATTAAAATGATCGATCGGTTTTTATCTGATTCCTCTTAAAACATGTTAGGTTTTTATAGGTGGCATTTTCTGTGACGTCAATATTATACAATTTGGCTGTGAACCCAGAAGTACAAGATAAGTTACGCGAAGAAATACATTCAGAGAACGCCAGTAAAAGATACTTGAAGGCTTGTATTAAAGAAGCATTAAGAATATATCCAGTTGTATCGACCAACTTGAGACGCACAACTAAAGACCATATTGTGAGAGGATACCATATTCCTGCAGGGGTACCTATATCTTTATAGATAATTATTATGGAATGCAAGAGATGTATAATTGAATACTTAGTTAGATGTATCTATTGAAGTTAACCGTAAACATTTCTGCGTCTATTTTATTAATTTTTTATTTATTGAGAAAAGCTTGCCAACGCTTGGCACACTGAGACATTGGTAAAAACAAACACAAAATACAATTTTTAATGTGACAAGCACTTATAGGCAAACATGACATACATATAGAGATTATTAAACATATATTTATTTCATATTAATATTATATAATATTATTTCATATATTTTACTTAAATCAGGTACGAGACTAGCCTTCTTTATACTTCCGATTTATTATTAGCCTGAAATCGAATCCATACATAACCTACCTTAGTGCGAGCCACGGCCGCAAGCTAATGCTAAGTTATGTAGTCGTCTTTGGCGTCGCAACTATTTGTAATTGACAAAATTTTTCGTTGCGACGTATTTATAAATATTTATTGGTATATTGAATAGTTCAAGCCTTAAACGCAGTCCTGAACAAACACGTAAACAGCTGCAACTACACTTGACGAAGCTAGATACGGCTTCATTTCACATTTTTTTTCTTTATTTCAACCACACCAACCACGCAAACCCTGGGTTTACGATTATAAGAAGTTCAATTGTTATTAATTTCAGATTGACATACTGTCGCCTAACGAATTCCTAAGTAAAATGGAAAAATACTATCCAGAACCCACACAATTTATCCCAGAACGGTGGATTGTGGAAAAATCAAATCCATTATACTATGGTAACACTCATCCAATGGTGACCCAGCCCTTTGGGTTTGGCGTAAGATCATGTATTGGTAGACGTATTGCCGAATTGGAAATTGAAATTTTGATGCAAAAACTGATTGGTGAACTTAAAGTTACTTGGACAGGACCTCCGATTCAAACGGAAACTAAAGTTTTGAATGCGTTTAAGAAACCATATCATTTTAAGTTTGAACACCTTTAAAGAGTTTAAGGTTATGGTAACGCATTTGCGTTTACTCAAACGTGTTATTTAATAAAAGCTTCATGTTTTGTATACTTACAAAAATTTTTGTTTATGCTATTCAAAAATCTTAGATTTTTTATTTTTTGTCACCCTTCATATATACATTATTACAATCATATTTGAATATAAGTTGTTTTTATTTTTACTTTTATGCATACAATAATTTAAAAATGGATAAAATAAACTACACATGGTTTTCTATATTTTGCTTGTATCCAAATTCTATACATTATTAACTTCTTACCTCCATTTACTGGAAGTCTTCTATCGATTTCCATCTAAGTACAGAAATATGACCTCTAGCATAAAAATTATCTGAAATGCATTTCTTTTTTGAAGCATAACTGGGCAGACATATTTACCATAATCTCTGAAGACCACTAAACCACCAGGATTTAGGAATTTATAAATATTCTCAACAACATTAGTCATCTTAGAAAATATTATATTATATAGTAAACATCCGAATAGATTTTTATTGAAGTATATACATTTGTACATACCTACTATGAAGGATCAATCGCAGGCAGTACAAATATTAATACAATTATATCTATTGAATTTTCTTTAAAGGGACTTCCCATTCAGTTTTAGTAGTATCTAGTAAAAATACTTTACTTCTTTTTGTATCATAAAATTATTCTCTTTCATAATACAAATTGCTTTAGATGAAAAATCACATCCATATATAAATAAGTTTGGATCTTGACTGTATTGTAATATAGGAAATATTGTATTTCCAACACCACAGCCTTAAAGATGTATCGTTTGGACTCAGTGGAAATTCCATGTAGGTACTTGTGTATTATTCTTTGCATTATTATCACCATTTGGGTAAACTCTACAAGGAACTGATGTATAGTCTAGAGCTAATTCAGGAAACTCTGTGAAAACTGAAAAGCCAATGTCTATCCTTGAAAAATCTGTAAAATTTAACAATACAATAGTCTAGATAAGATAGCTGTGTACTTATTGCATTGAATAATGAATTGAGCGAGTATGGAACTTTCAACTTGATGGTGGCTGTACACACTCGGCGAGAGCTTCTCGCCGGGAGTCTCGACCGAGAGGACCGAGAGAAGAGCGCAGCCTGTACACACTCGTTACGTTAATTGTATTTAAAACACCGTTAATAATGGACGTGGCAACCGCTGCTGCTGTTTGTCTTTGTGCAATGAGTTATTATAATTTTCTTCACGTTAACCATTAAAAAAAATACGAAGCCATGGCGAAGAAGAAGATGGTCACTATACACCGCAACAGAAATTGGTAATTAGGATCATAAAGTTTTATTATTATCCAAAATTTAATGATTGAACGAGTGTGTACAGGTCGCTCTCGTTTTACTCGCGAGACCCTTTGACTCGTGCGCAAAAAACCGACAGGCGACAGTGTTCACAACCTGAAGCCAGGCAGTTATCGTACCAGGGCCGTAAAATTATCGTATATGTGATCCATATACGATAAATTATCGTACAGTCAGGAAAATGGCTAAAAATACATTAAAAAATCATATGAAACGTGAAAATAAAATGTTGCAAACGATTTATAGTTTAAATCTTGTAAACTTGTGTTTTTCAAATTGAAAAAAATAATAATAATTCAATCTCTTCCGTCAAAGAGGAACAAAAATACGCAATATTTTCTCGTTGAACTATAGGTATGGTGTTCGCTCTAAGTGATATACCTATTGTCCGTTAACATCGCATATTATTTTTATCACTTAAAATTCGTTAGGTATTAAAATGTTATCGAAGACTTCCAAATCTGCGTCACCATACAAATCGTGAATTTTCTGGCTGTGCATTCTGATGCGTTTTTGTGTTTGTACATTAACGCTTTGTTCATATGCTGTAGTTGCCTTGTGACAGCATAAGTTCCTAATAGAAAAATAAGCCAATAGATGGCACTGACACTAAAAACTGTAATTGTTATTGGGCTATCTGTGTAATCATCAAATTTTTTATCAGACTGGAAATTATCGTACAATCTGCGTACGATAGTCATGTACCATCGTACATCGTACGTAGTTATGAAATTATCGCAAATGTACGATAATTATCGTACGGTTGTGAACCCTGACAGGCGACCGAGAGAGGCGAGACCAACTGCGAGGAAGCGAGGCGAGACGAGAGCTCTACTGTACACTCTCGCACTCGGCCTGTCTCGGGGTGTCTCGACGAGTGTGTACAGCCACCATGAAAGTTAAAAAAAAAGCATTAATTACATCACTTATAAATTGACAGTGTCAGTTGTCTGATATTATATTGACAATTTATAGTCTGTGCTGTTATAAACGATGTTAGTTTCTTTTAATTAATCTAAGTAAAATCTTAATTAATTTACAACAAACATCATAAGGGTTATCGACACAATGGATAGTCTTAAGAATAATTATTTACTTAAAGGAATTAGAATGCTTTATAAAGAATCTATAAGATAGATAAGCTACAATCTTATTTTATCAATGACGCGATTACCAAATTATCAAGGTCATGACCGTTTACTAAAATTAAGATACTGACTCAAGCATTTGTCCAATATAACTCTTAATAAATCATAGTATTTTACTATTCATGTAAATAATTATTATGTTTTTACGTAAATTTATAGAACTTGTACCACCACCGTATATGCTCAACCGATGCATACATCCTAAAATAACACGCAGGTAAGTTCGTACAATAACTGTAATGTAATAAAAATCAGGAGGATTAACTGCATTTCAATATGTACAATTATGATGCATTCTTTGAAATCCGACAAAATTAAACAATAAAATTCAAATTATTAAAGCACTTCGAATAAATACTGTGCTTAAAATAGTATTTATGTCAGTTTCATAGATGGCGTTATACTAATGTTTCCACTAAGCAAATATTTGTTTTTTTTTTAGTAAACATGCTCAACATTTAAATAATGTACAGTCGGAATCTATAAAGCCGTTTGATGCTATCCCAGGTTTAACTCCTTTGCCTGTTTTAGGACCAATACACCATTTTTTGCCCATGATAGGTAAGAACTTAATTTATAATCCGTATTTAATTCGCAAAATATACTAACTAATAAGTTTATTACAGGCTCGCTTGGACATCTAAAAACATTTTACGATTTATTTAAAGTTCTTTACGAAAACTATGGTTCGATAGTAAAGTTAAGCGGTATTTTTGCGAGGGCTGATATGGTTGTTTTGTACGAGCCGGAAGATTATGACCAGGTAACGATAAGGTATTAATAAAAGGAATTATAAATTAAGGTTTCGTACACCTAATTTAAATTTCAACAGAAAGTAAGAAACCGTATAGGCCTCTTGGATATCGTGGCGAAGCTACGGCAACGCCATCGGTCAGTTGACGGCGGCAACTCGAGGTCGTTTCTCATAGCAGTGATAATGATTCGCATAAAAGTCAGTGCACTTTTTTGATAATTGTTCATTATAACACAATTAAAAAAGTATTAAACCAATATAATGAACCAAACTATTATTATGTGTGGATTTCAGAATATTTACGCAGGCTTTTTCCGCGGAAAATCTGTGTCGAAAGCTAAGTAAATACACCAACCATGAAATATTCTTTTAAATTCATTGTATGTAATTTTTACTGCGTATTTTTCTATTTGTAAGATCATCGTATTACTAATAAGGAAAAACAATACCACAGACCAGAGTAGGTAATCGACCGTACGACGAGAAAGTGGAGGTATAATATGTAATAATTATAGGCGAATGCTACACGCTCGATAATTATCGTGATATTTATCGTGATATTTATCTTGTATTTTTTTAGTATACTACACACTCGATACGGATCGCGTCAGTACGACGGTAAATTTCATTGAGTACACTCGTACATTTCGTGTTACAATATGAGTAACAATATTAAGAAAGCTTGCGTTGCCATTATTATTATTATTATTATCAGTATATGCTGATATACATCAATATCCAAGACTTTGAATTGTAAACATTTTCCGCTGCAGCACCAGATCGTTTCAAATCTGTTATTTTTTAAATTATTTTCTGTAGTTTGCCTAGTTTGCATTTGAGGTGTCCCATATGGCCGATTTACACGTATTAAGTTGACTAAAAATTTACTAAATATTAACTTAATTTTAAGTAACTTAACCCGTGTAAACAGTAATTTTGTAAGAAGTTGCAAGTTAAAATTTAGTTGCAACTAAACAAGGTAGAATAGAATTTTGTCTATTTTTCGGTTAAGTTGGTGGGCGTGGCTAATCACTTGACACGTTTGGACAGGCAAAATTTAGTTAAATTTAAGTGAAAAGCATAAGCTGGCGGAGTCATTGCAAAGCTATGCTTTTGCTTTCGGCGCTGGAAGCTCAAAAACATATCCAAAACTATTTGTCCGATATGCGTATACAACAATTAATGAACAGTAGTAGAACCCCTTCCCCAATGAATAATAGTAGCCGTTTTACTCCTTCGCCTTCTTCAAATACGTATTACGTTGAGTCCCCAGAACCTTCACAATCATGTATTGGAGCATACAATACAGTAAATCCCCAATCAGGAAGAGAAAATCCTATAATATTTTGTTCTGTGGTCGTCCATCTTGAGCGAATAAATGAGTTTAACTAATTATTTAGTATTTTTACGTGTAAACGGTTACTTAAAATTTAGTTAAGACTTGGCAACTTAATACGTGTAAATCAGCCTATACTTATAGGTAATGTTTCTAATACAAGTATGAATTCTCTATATTATTCCGCCTCCATATATGCGCGTCCTCTTCCATCGCTGGCAGAATAAATACTGACGCGATAAATATCGAGCAGAGACTAGACGCTCGATATTTATCGACGATAATTGATACGGATCGTGGATTTTTAGATTTCTAGAAATCCAGCGATCCGTATCACGGATCGTGATACGCATGTACTACACATCGTAATTTTGGATCACGATCCAAATATCACGATAAATATCGAGCGTGTAGCATTCGCCATAAAATGAATTAATGGTTGAAAAATCAAAAAATAGTATATTTCATTACGAGTGCGGAAAGTCTGTCATTGCAAAGAGTTCCGACAAATGTCTACCCGAGCCGAGGCGCAGCCGAAGGTGAGGGTTGACAGTCGGAACAAGTTGCAATGAAGGGTCCGCACGTGTACTGAACAACTATTTTTAATACAGTTGCGAAAAAATTAAGCTATTTAATAAAATATTAAAACACAATAACCTCAACTAACTAATCAGTTATTTCTTATAAAAGGTATAATTCACATATTCATTGAAATTACAGTTTTTTTACTAACTGGGGAAGTTTTAGGTTGCATATTTACTGTTTGAGACAAACTATTATTAATTTCGTATGATTGTTCATGTATATTTAATATAAAATAATATTTAATATAAATATACAAACAATTAAACTAGCAAAGAACATTTTTGGAAAATGGCGCCAACTGTAAAAGAATATGAGCAGAGATTTTTTTTTCTTCACCCATTCTGGGTAGGCAAAGGGAACTATGCCCATACAGCCAAATCTTCAGTAGAATTTTTTTATTGATATGAAATGAAAATGAAATTTAAACAGATGAAATGAAATGAAACCCAACCTAACTCATTGAATCAAATCATTAAATCTGATATTAAAACAAATGAGTAGCTTGTTTTTTGAAATATTTGCATGAATTATAAAAACTTCTATGATTTTTTTTTGTAAAAACTTCGTGGTTGTTTTTTTCTTTTTAATAGACATTAATTTGACAGTTGGGAAAGAAAACGCACTAGTTCGGAAAAGGTAAAGAAAAAGCACGAGTGTGTAATAGCCCACATCCCGAACGCTATACGTCCCTGCAATACGCCACTTTTTGAGCAACTGTATTAAAATAGTATATTTCATTACGAGTGCGGAAAGTCTGTCATTGCAAAGAGTTCCGACAAATGTCTACCCGAGCCGAGGCGCAGCCGAAGGTGAGGGTTGACAGTCGGAACAAGTTTCAATGAAGGGTCCGCACGTGTACTGAACAACTATTTTTAATACAGTTGCGAAAAAATTAAGCTATTTAATAAAATATTAAAACACAATAACCTCAACTAACTAATCAGTTATTTCTTATAAAAGGTATAATTCACATATTCATTGAAATTACAGTTTTTTTACTAACTGGGGAAGTTTTAGGTTGCATATTTACTGTTTGAGGCAAACTATTATTAATTTCGTATGATTGTTCATGTATATTTAATATAAAATAATATTTAATATAAATATACAAAGAACTAAACTAGCAAAGAACATTTTTGGAAAATGGCGCCAACTGTAAAAGAATATGAGCAGAGATTTTTTTTTTCTTCACCCATTCTGGGTAGGCAAAGGGAACTATGCCCATACAGCCAAATCTTCAGTAGAATTTTTTTATTGATATGAAATGAAAATGAAATTTAAACAGATGAAATGAAATGAAACCCAACCTAACTCATTGAATCAAATCATTAAATCTGATATTAAAACAAATGAGTAGCTTCTTTTTTGAAATATTTGCATGAATTATAAAAACTTCTATGATTTTTTTTAGTAAAAACTTCGTGGTTGTTTTTTTCTTTTTAATAGACATTAATTTGACAGTTGGGAAAGAAAACGCACTAGTTCGGAAAAGGTAAAGAAAAAGCACGAGTGTGTAATAGCCCACATCCCGAACGCTATACGTCCCTGCAATACGCCACTTTTTGAGCAACTGTATTAAAATAGTATATTTCATTACGAGTGCGGAAAGTCTGTCATTGCAAAGAGTTCCGACAAATGTCTACCCGAGCCGAGGCGCAGCCGAAGGTGAGGGTTGACAGTCGGAACAAGTTTCAATGAAGGGTCCGCACGTGTACTGAACAACTATTTTTAATACAGTTGCGAAAAAATTAAGCTATTTAATAAAATATTAAAACACAATAACCTCAACTAACTAATCAGTTATTTCTTATAAAAGGTATAATTCACATATTCATTGAAATTACAGTTTTTTTACTAACTGGGGAAGTTTTAGGTTGCATATTTACTGTTTGAGGCAAACTATTATTAATTTCGTATGATTGTTCATGTATATTTAATATAAAATAATATTTAATATAAATATACAAAGAACTAAACTAGCAAAGAACATTTTTGGAAAATGGCGCCAACTGTAAAAGAATATGAGCAGAGATTTTTTTTTTCTTCACCCATTCTGGGTAGGCAAAGGGAACTATGCCCATACAGCCAAATCTTCAGTAGAATTTTTTTATTGATATGAAATGAAAATGAAATTTAAACAGATGAAATGAAATGAAACCCAACCTAACTCATTGAATCAAATCATTAAATCTGATATTAAAACAAATGAGTAGCTTCTTTTTTGAAATATTTGCATGAATTATAAAAACTTCTATGATTTTTTTTAGTAAAAACTTCGTGGTTGTTTTTTTCTTTTTAATAGACATTAATTTGACAGTTGGGAAAGAAAACGCACTAGTTCGGAAAAGGTAAAGAAAAAGCACGAGTGTGTAATAGCCCACATCCCGAACGCTATACGTCCCTGCAATACGCCACTTTTTGAGCAACTGTATTAAAAAATATATTTTCAGCAACTTCTCAACACATGCAAAATAGAAATGGAAATATATTTCTTAAAGAAATATGCATATATTGAAGAAATTGTTGACCCGATAATAAAATTTTATTTATTTAATCGTTTTTCATCTATAATTTCCAGTTCTTGTAGTTTTGAAGCTGTTGACGTACCCATTTTCTCTTTTTTTTTCAGAAGTCGCTCATGTCTTAGGCCAATTGTGGTATCTTTTTTTGTACACAGGGAGAAAAATTGTTGGGACATACGCTGGGCTGTTTTCGACGTTAAATTGCTTTCCTCCAACAAAATGAGCACTGCAGATTCGAGTGTTTACTCGGCTGCTACGGCTTGTTATCTAATGTTCTAAAAAAAATAATAAATAATAAAACGTATAGCGTCAAACAGAAAATTTGGAGTTTGTATAATTTCGATATGTTCCTGGTGTCAACTCGTAATAAATATTTACATACATTCTTTTGACAGCTTTTCATTTTTTTTAAATTTCCCAATTCGGTCTAGGGAACGAATAAAAAGTTAATCGACGATTCCGAGATTGGGAATTTTTACATCCCACGTGTAACAACTTTTCGTTTTTGGGAGCACTTTTTAACGTTTTCAACTGATTGAATAACGTAAACCGTCCAGCTGATCGCACTCAGACGCCCGCGTGTTGCCTGAATCTGCCACAACGCCGCACCACTAGCGTTATCCAAGAGGTCTATACAGTTTTAATAATATTCAATATAATGAAGGGTTTCGGGAATATATTCAATGGGATTGTTTTATGAAACTATGACACTAATTGTTTTTAAAAAATACCTCAAAACCGTAACTTACAACAAATATTTTCTATAAAATTACAGATTTTTCGGGAAGAAGATATCTCTCCATCGCGTCCTGGCTTTCAGACATTGGTTTATTACAGGACAGAGCTAAAAAAAACGATATTTGATGGTGTTTATGGTTTAACGACTGCGTAAGGGAACGATTAATTAACTATATTAATTCGAAACAGAACGAGATGTGGCGTTTCTATGTTTAACTTTTAAATGTTACTTTTTTATGTTTTAATTTTTAAATTTTGGAAAAACTAATATTAAAAAATCAAACATGAGTTTCCGTCTAAGCAGTGAGAATAAGTTATTACGTAATGAAATACCACTTAAATATAAGAAATAAACATTTAAAAGTTGTTTCAAATTACTAATGCATTGCATCACATTGCTATGTGTCCGTTTTACTTTTTTAGTGAAGGGGCTCAATGGCGCGATTTTAGAACTAAAGTAAACCCAATCTTTTTAAAACCGAAGCTTGTAAAACTTTATACACCTGCGCTAAGTGAAATAGCAGATGACATGTTATTAAAGTAAGTTCTATTTAATTAGTATATATTAGTACCGTAGTAGTGGTCATTAGTCGTCAAAAATATTTTTTTTACGAATGATACAAGTCTTGTAACCCTCGACAGTTTTATGTTTCATTGATGACATTTCTTTAGGAAGGTTATATAAACTGTAAATGATTTTTTTTAACCAAATATATCATTTTCAGTTGGTATATCATAATTTCTTATAACTACATAATATTGTATTTTTTTATTTCAGGTTCAAAAAGCAGTTGGACAATAAAAACAATATAAATAAACACTTTGACGAAGAACTGACAAAATGGTCTTTAGAATCTGTGGCTTATGTCGGGTTAGGTTCCAGAATAGGTTGTTTCAAGGACGATCTAAAGGAGGATGATCCAGCGAAAATTCTAATAACATGCGCAAAAGAAGTTCTGGAGTACACATGGGCTTTGGAGTTCAGACCAAGTCCGTGGAAATACTTTTCTACGCCCACTTTTAAGAAGCTTATGAGAACTTATGATCGCCAGTGGGAGTAGGTATATTTAAAATATGACATTTTCAAGATTTTGTCGAAATTATCTGAAAACATCAAAATTTAATAACTCGGTTTTTACTGTCTCTTCTAAACAAAATTCTAAAGAAACAGATAAGTTAGTAGTGTAGTTAAAATATTCTCGTAGACTGATAATTTTTTTATGAATTCGTGATTTGAATTTTGTATCCGGAAAAAATATTTTTTAAATGCCGAGGAAACAACAGATAACATATAACCGCATATAAAAGCTAAATATTAATAAGATAATAAGATTTCGTTAAGTTCGATACCCTGTAATTGTGTATGTAGAACTAAGGGTAATATTCAGTCGTGATGTAGCGAGAACTACTATTCTCGTATGTAAAAATCCAGGAATCATACTTAGCGATAAAATGCGACACTTAATCTTACCCCTTAGTATATATCCATTTCAGAATAAGCTCAGTTTTCATCAAGGAGGCTAAACGACAAATTAGTGAACGCGGTCACGACATACCAGAAGAAGACAAAAGTATTATCGAAAAGTTATTGGCAGTGGATGAGAAAGTGGCCATTATGATGGCCAGTGAAATGTTACTAGCGGGGATAGATACTGTATGCATTTGAAATATTGTTAATTGAAAACTATTTAAGTAATTTCCTGAAGCTGAGGAAATGTTTTTTGTTAGCCTGAGATCAAAAAGCTATTTTATAATAACAAAAATTTGTAGAAAAAGTAAGGTTTTTGGTATATATAAAAAATATGTTTTGAGGTTCATAAATTTGTTATCAAAAACTATAAGCTTTCGTAAATGGTTTTATCTAAGAATAATTAAGGACTATTGAGAAGTCGCTTTACCCTGAGAATTGATATAGAGTTTAATGATCGATAGGTTTTTATCTGATTCCTCTTAAAACATGTTAGGTTTTTATAGGTGGCATTTTCTGTGACGTCAATATTATACAATTTGGCTGTGAACCCAGAAGTACAAGATAAGTTACGCGAAGAAATACATTCAGAGAACGCCAGTAAACGATACTTGAAGGCTTGTATTAAAGAAGCATTAAGAATATATCCAGTTGTATCAACCAACTTGAGACGCACAACTAAAGACCATATTGTGGGAGGATACCATATTCCTGCAGGGGTATAACTTTATATATAATTATGGACGAGATGAATAATTTAATACTTAGTTAGATATATCTTTTGAAGTTAACCGTAAACATTTCTGCGTCTTTTTCATTGATATTTTACTTAAATCAAGTACAAGACTAGCCCTCTTTATACTTCCGAAATATTATTAGCCTGAAATCGAATCCATAACCTTAGTGCGAGCCACGGCCGCAAGCTAATGCTAAGTTATGTAGTCGTCTTTGGTAAATTAAGAGTAACTATTTGTAATTGACAAAAATTTTCGTTGCGACGTATTTATAAATATGTATTGGTATATTGTATAGTTCAAGCGTTAAACGCAGTGCCGAACAAACACGTAGACTGCAACTACACTTGAAGAAGCTAGATAGGGCTTTTTCACAAATATTTTATCTCTGTATTTGAAATCAGGAGCAGTGTTGGTCTAGTGGCTTCAGCGTGCCACTCTCATACCTGAGGTCGTAGGTTCGATCCTCGGCTGTGCACCACTGGACTTTGTTTCTATGTGCGCATTTAACATTTGCTCGAACGGTGAAGGAAAATAGCGTGAGGAAACCGACATGTCTTAGACCCAAAAAAGTCGACGGCGTGTGTCAGGCACTTAAGGCTGATCACCTACTTGCCTATTAGATTTAAAAATGATCATGAAACAGATTATACCGACCTAGGTTGTAGCGCCACTGATTTATTTATTTGAAATCTAGAGAGAAAATATTTGTATAAACTAACCAAGCAAACCATGGGTTTACGATTATAAGGAATTCAATTGTTATTATTTTCAGATTGACATAATGTCGCCTAACGAATTCCTAAGTAAAATGGAAAAATACTATCCAGAACCCACAAAATTTATCCCAGATCGGTGGATTGTGGAAAAATCAAATCCATTATACTATGGTAACACTCATCCAATGGTGACCCAGCCCTTTGGGTTTGGCGTAAGATCATGTATTGGTAGACGTATAGCCGAATTGGAAATTGAAATTTTGATACAAAAACTCATCGGTGAACTTAAAGTTACTTGGACAGGACCTCCCATTCAAACCGAAACTAAAGTTTTGAATGTTTTTAAGAAACCATATCATTTTAAGTTTGAACAACTCTAAAGAGTTTGAGGTATGGTTTAATTTCTAATCTACATATAGAAATTGATCTCTGTGAGGAAATGTAACGCATTTACTAGTATACTCAATAAACATGTTTTTTAATAGATACTTCAAGTTTTATATACAACAATTTTATTTATGCTAATTACCAATTACATTTGAATATAAGTTGTTTTTATTATTACTTTTATGCTTACAATAATGTGAAATTATAAAAATAAACTACAATGGTTTTCTATATTTTGCTTGTATCCAAACTCTATACATTGTTAACTTTTTACCTCTATTTACTTGAAGTCTTCTATCTATTAGATTCTGTTCTTCCAAAAATCCACAATTTTTAAACATTTCTGTAATTTCCATCTGAGTAAAGAAATATACCATAGTTTTATCTCCTCTAGCATAAAAATTATCTGAAATGCACCTTCCTTTTTTGAAGCGTAACTGGGCCAGGTCATATTTACCATAATCTCTGAACACTACTAAACCACCAGGTTTTAGGTATTTATAAATATTCTCAACAACATTGGTCATCCTAGAAAATATTATATTATATAGTAAACATCTAAATAGATTTTTATAGAAGTATAGAAATTTATACATACTTTGTAGGATCAATCGCAGACAGCACAAATATTAATACAATTATATCTATTGAATTTTCTTTAAATGGGACTTCCCATTCAGTTTTTGTAGCATCTAGTACAAAAACTTCACATCTTTTTGTATCATATAATTCATTCTCTTTCATAATACTAATTGCTTTAGATGAAAAATCACATCCATATATAAATAAGTTTGGATCTTGACTGTATTGTAGTATAGGAAATATTGTATTTCCAACACCACAGCCTATTTCAAAGATGTATCGTTTGGATTCAGTGGAAATTCCATGTACTTGTGTATTATTTTTCTCATTAGTATCACCATTAGGGTAAACTCTACAAGGAGCTGATGTATAGTCTGGTGCTAATTCAGGAAACTCTGTGAAAAGCCAATGTCTATCCTTGAAAAATCTGTAAAATTTAATAATAGATTAGATAGCTAGTTATTATAAAAAGGATGGAAAATACTAAGGAAGTTAGAAATTTAAAAACAAACTACACCTTAGTGTGACAATGTAGTCTATTTACCTATTTTGATGTATATCATAAAAGTTATCCCAATGCTTATCTGCATTCTGATCCAAATCTTTTAATATATCTTCTGAAAATGTTACAAGGGAATTTTGTCCAACTTTCTCCTGTGCTGCCTTTTCTTGCTCTGCATCCCATTGGACATTGTCCCTGTAAAATACAAAAATCAGATGTTACAAATAAGTTAACAGTAAAATAATGTATTTTGGGGGCTAATATAAGCTATATTCTCTCTTATGACAACAACATACAAAATGTTATACAACTTTTTACATCTCAGGAAAGTTAAAATATATGAAATAACAGTATATACCATGCGTTAAAGTCAAATAAATCATTCGAATCTTGCAAATATCTGGTGCCACCACAAGGCTTTTTCCTGAATCGCGTGCTCTCCAAATATACTTTGTTATTGTTAATTTTCTTACAATTTCTAAGTGAAATATAAAATACAGTACCAAGCGTTGTGTTTAAACACTTCGTCCACATTTTCTAATAGTCGATTCCCGAATTGCGGCCTTTTGTCTGTATCTTCCATTTATTCACTTATAAATTTTTATTTGTTGTTGAACGTTAAAAGTAAAACAACATACAGTCATACACTATAGCTAATAGCATAACCTCAAAGTCAAACTTTTTACGCAACGCAAGTTAATGTCAAAATCAAATTTTAGACACATCTGAATGCTTTATGTCATAAAACTCCTTTGCTGGTCCAAGTACGTGCGCTTTCAACTAGATGTCTCTCTTTGAAAAAAAAAACTATGGTCACTGGTGATACTATACTTTTTATACGTATGGGTTTTATATCACTGGTCAATGATCACCAATTAAAAAACTTATATTATAAGTCTAGGAAAATATATTTTTTTAATTACCTCAAAAAACCTTAATTTCCTATCAACAGATATCGTTATCCAAATTTGTTACCAAATTCGATGTTATTGCATCATAAACCACGTTTTGATGCTGTACTGTGATCAAAGCAAACATCATAAAACGATTCTTTGCGTCATTAACGACTTTCCGCAAACGAAATAGCTGTACGTCGAAATTTATAACGTCTCTTAAACTAACTCACCAAGATCATAAAATAAGATTTTGCTGAAATGCAAAATCTGCCTCGGTTATTTTCAACGATACAGCTATAATTATATATTTTGATAGGTCTTAAACTTTAATCAAATATTTTTATCTAGTGTTTTTATCACTTATTTAAATGGTACAGTACATAGCTATTGACTACATTAAATAATTTCTTCCTTCCGTCTAAATAGGATTAGGTATCTACATACAAGTGATTATCGATGTTTTGAAAATTCAGATTTTGGAGCTCAAATCAACCTCAAAATGTATGGGAGTACATACTAAAAACGAACATCGATTAGAAAGGCCCAGAAATCAACAGTTACTACATACTTATACCCATATATAAGCCGAAACAATACAAATAAGAAGGCTTATCTTAATATTTTTAAGAACGATGTAAAAACAGACATAAATATATGTTTTTTTTTAAATAAACGTATTCTATGAACGATTAAAGTATACATCCGATCGATGTTTCGATTTGCGAGCGGTTGTGAACAGCTGAATTTAGGAAGTAAGTCTGGCATGCAGTCTCCGTACAGGTATCACGTGACAGTTCTGAAATCGACTGCATAACTTTCCTGGAGCTTAAAAGCAGGGTTGGATTGGGATTTGGGAGGCATACGGTTTCTCAAGCCTCAATATATTTTTTATTAACCCTTTCGTTATTTATGGGATTAGTTTTTGTTACTGCCACATATAATATTAGCTTGTGATTGCTACTGTCTGCTAATTTTAATTAAACTAGAATTCTTAATCATCATACAATAACATAAGCTATTTAACATATCGTCTTAACATAGCGATTGATGTGCGACACATTAGCCATAAGAATGAAAAAATATGTACCCGCTGTACTTTTAAAATAAATGTCTAATAATAAAAAAAGGGTGCGTGTACTTATGTACGCGCGTAAGAAGTTATACTTCTTTGGCATTATTAAAAATAGTTTTTTAATTGCATGCAAATAATTAATTACAATTAAATAATCAAAGACTGGAAAAGGAGTCATTATAGTATAAAGTTCAGTTTACATTTGAAAAATTAAATAAATAAAATTTTTATTATTATTCTCTTACATTAGGTGTAACATAAATTATATTATTATTCGAATGTTGTTTTTAAATTATGTCCAATGCCGTAGCATCTTCCGTGGGCAACTTCATTCTGTTATTTTTGTGTAACGGTGCGCGCGCATCGTAAAATTTCACTCTCATCAATTTTTCATAACGTGCCTAAAGAAGTATAACTTCAAAAATCTCCTTTTATCACATCGTAATAACATTTTGATTGCAATATCTTAGGGCTCTATACTCTGACCTAAAGGCTCTCGCTTCAAATCCGTGTCACATCAAACTAGAAGTTAGAACGGTTTGTACACTCCTGCATACTCGGCGATACTGTTTCGATTTGAACCGTTAAATACAACTTATACAATGCACAGCTTGAACTTAGTCTTATATAACTGGAACTAGCGCTCTGTTGTATGTTCTGATAAACTAGTTGGAGCTGAAAAGTTTTAGTAATTATTCCATTATTATATGTATGTTTTAATATTCTATGTTCTTCAATTCAATTGTTAGATAATTTGGCGACATAAAATGCGGCCATTCTGTAATTTTTACCTTACAATAAGAGAAATAATTTCGCTATTCCGGGTTATTTGAAAGGTTACTTATTGTAGTGTTTATAAAAGATTTATTCTATATATTCCTGCTTGACTAATCTAGTATATTAAGTCGCTCATTTTGTACTTTTATTTAGCACAGTGCTGGTCAACTAAATTGTTGGGACTTTTTTCGTGTTAATTATATTCTATGAAGTTTTCCGCTGTCAGTACGTTTTATCAGTCCTACAGACTACAAAAGAGAAGTCATTTGCTTTTCAATACATAAAGGGCACACAGAAAGAGATTTGGTAATTACGTGACCATTAAACGAGTCACGTGATCGCTACGTTAACATGCTCTAATTCGTAATGCGTAATTTATTTCTAACATATTTTTACAACGATAAAATAGAAGTCCTAGATTTCCTAGTACCATAAGGTTCCATTTGACGGGGGGAGCGGGAAGGGTGGATCTACAAACAATTCCCGCGGATATTGAACGGCTATGCGTTCGGAAACTGCACTGCCGCCGGCTGCGTGCATCCGAACGAACGAGCATCTGACATTGCATGGGATTGTGTAATGCCTTGTTTTACCACATGTTTTGTAAATTATTTTTTTAAGAAAAAGTTCAGTTAACCTATTTACACTTTAAAAAATATATTTAAGCTGCCTTTACACTATTATGAATAGGTGCAATTCTAATTATTAAGGTGTGTCACCTTGAATGCTGGTCTCTGTCCAGCATCGACAGCCTCACCCAGGATGCGTCTGTATGTACACATGCCATGCATTTGGTCATACTCATAGACATTCTCGTAATGACGATATTATTCCTCAATTTCAACGTGATTTTGTATGTAATTTGTAAGTTCTTATCATTTTCTCAAAAATATGAGTAAGATTAGGTTGCACTCAGGTCATAATTTAGGCTGGATAATTTCTAGTTGTATGGGGAAAATATTTATTTTAATTAATAATAGTTACTGATTCCCTGACTGGATTTGGTGGGTTGCAAATTCTTTTCATATCAACGTCTGATTCAATAATTATACATTTGCGTAATAATATTTATTTGTTTATTGACTTAACTAACGAAAAAATATTAAAGAATTACAATAAAATAAATAATTACTGAATAATGTAAATAAACGATTTCTTACAGACATCATAATAAAGGAAAAACTTTGTTTAAATAAGGAGGATGTAAACGCTAAATTAAGATATAATACAGGATAGAATAACTTTAATAACTTATATTGAGATAAAGTGTAATATTGTCATACGTTTAATTTAATTGCTACCCGCCCGCCCTTGTGTAGCACCCTACGTAGGCAATCGTAGCAGTTTAGGAGTCGACGCTTTTCAACGTTCAATATTAAGTCAACGATAATATTAAAATAGCATACATTGTTAAGAATAGTAATTATTTATAGGAAACAAGCGGCTTTAAATAGAGAAGCTTTTTGCAAACTTTTATGATACATAATCATCGCAGAACTATACCAGATTAGTCATAAATAATAGATTATGTCGTTGAACATATCATCAATGCATAATAATTTTAGCAGTGTTGGCCTAGTGGCATCAGCGTGCGACTCTCATCCCTGAGGTTGTAGGTTCGATCTCCGGCTGTGGACCAAGGGAGCCCAAGTACTACCAAGTACAAGACCAAGTATTACGTAACGAATTTTTTTGTTCCTTTTGTAAAACGTAATGATGCCGGGCGGGGTTAGAATTACGCGTTATTGTTAATATTATTTTCTACTTGCACCACATAATAGTAACTAAAGAGTCCCGAAACGTTTTACTAGACTTGGATACAGAAAAACGTTACGGCGAGTTCAGGGGGGGGGTTCAATAATCTCCAAAAATTGCGTTACGTAATACTTGAACGCTCCCCAATGACTTTCTTTCTATATGCGCATTTATATTCGCTCAAACGATGAAGGAGAACATCGTGAAGAAACTTGCCCAAAAAGTCTTACGTAGACCAAAAAAGTCGAAAGCGTATGTCAGGCACAGGAGGCTGATATTAGATTGAACCTCAAATAGATACAGAAATTTTAGGCCTAGACCTAAAAAGGTTGTAGCGCCACTGTATTATTTTATTTTGTATAATAATTCTTACCAAGTACACGAAGTGTCATAAAAATAAACTTATTATTGAATGTATCGTAAGAACAATATGATCTAAAGGTTATTTGTCCCATATATCATCGTACAAAAGCATTGTCTGTGGAAAAATATTAAAACAGCAAAACTTTTTGGATGCCGCTATAATACAAAAGATTTATTTAATACAGCGGCCATTAAAAAGTCTTTAAATGTTATTTGTAAGCTCAGAAGCAGTGCCTTGATTTTCAAAGATAAGTGTGTCCCTTGTGCAAATGTAACTTCGTCCAGACATACTATCTTGGCGGTATTCCAATTTCATAGCTCAAAACCCTGCCCTATGGTTCTTAAACTAAATATTGCGAATTTCCTTAAGGGTAAGTACTTAACGATGGCTAATTTGATTTTATTGTATCGATTCGTTTATCCTATTTCATTGGAAATAATGTTGTGGACAGAACACGGCAGGGTTGGCAATGTCCAATATCGTTTGAACAGAAAGGAACCTTTAACATTAAGATTTTTATTAAATGGCAAATGTGCCTTCCTTAAATATGCTGCTTGTCTTATTCCTGGTAATGTTTTTTAGAAATTTATTTGTATACAACGAAATGCAAAAGGCGACAAAATTTGATGTTTCTTCGCATTAATAAAAAACATGGTGTTTAAACTTAAACAGTGCAAAGAAGATGATAATCTTCTAATTATCATAACTAAAACTTAAACATCAGGAAAGCGTATTGTTTTATTAATTATTTACAAATTATAATTAAATGCAGTAAACGAACACAACTGACACTCATAGTCACCCTAATCTATTCGCTATTTAATGATTTTCTTCTTGTATACTTATTTGTTGTTTGTACAATTTGTAATAAAATATTTCTATCGAATAATATCACACAAGTGCTATAACTTTAGATCAAGAAGAAATTTTCCAAATTTCTCTTGTTATTTCATGTATAAAACCCTAAATTGGAGGTACGTGGAACAGTATTACCAGGTGCAGTTACCAAAATATAAATTAAAACATGGTAAGATAAATTGGCAACCCTAATCCCATGAGAGTTTATTACCTATCTACTTACAATCATGTTAGATGCCGAGATGATTTTGTATCGAAATTAGTTTTTGATGGAAGAGAAATTATATAGGTATAATATATTTTACTTCAATATGCAATTTAAACCATCATTATTGATGATTAGCAGTTTTTCAAATATTAAAATAAATAAAATGGTACACATAGTGGGTGTATGTACGAATTGCTACATAGAAGACTAAAGCTCAGGATCCAGATATAGACTTGGGTATTAGGAAGAGCAAGTCAAGAGCCAGTCCCGTCATACTCTGAGCCTCCTTTGCCTTTTTTTTTTTAAAGACAATTCACACCAATTGACCTAGTCCCATGCTAAGCTGGTGAAGCTTGTGTTATGGGTACTAGGCAACGGATATACATACATATTATAGACATATAAATACATATTTAAACACCCAAGACCTAAGCACAACACCAAATGCTCATCACATCGATGTTCGTCTCAGCCGGGGATCGAACCCAGGACCCATGGATTCGCAGTCAGGGGTACTAACCACTAGACCAATGAGTCGTCGTTTTGGGTCCCACCAATTCCAATAACAATTAAAAGGGGGGCCACTCAAAACCCCTTAATCAGTTTGTTTTCTATTGTATTGTGAATAATTAATATTAAGATAATTTCGCTGTAGCAATTAGCGTTGCATAGTATGAGGGTGCTTCTAGTGCTGGCGTGCCTCCAATGTTCTTTTTAACACGAGAATATTCACGTGAATTCAGACATTTTTACAGAGACTTTAAGTTTTAAATGATAGTCCTAGAATGCCGTGAGAATGGCGGGTGCTAACGATTGTTATTTTTGTACAGCGCACTTGACTCTAACATTTTATCTACGTGAATTTTTAACGCTTCTATTTTAATATGTAGATATCTCTACATACTATGCGATTTAATATAATATGTGTTTTTTATGTTAGTATTATTATATATCAAATAAACCGCTTACCTGTGTGCACAATTTAATTTTTATTATATTATAAATACTAGGTAAAAACGAAGCTTTAAAATTCTTAGAAATTTTGACTGGACATAGCAAGGCTTGGTGGGCAGGTACCTAATAATTAATTAATCTATATCCTCAAGCCTACCCTCATTTTAATGCTGGTCAAAAATGTCATTTAAGGGTACAGCTCCCTCTTCTCATTGATGTAGCCCTGAATATTGTTGTTAGATGCTTCTATACGAAGATTAACCATGTGAATATTAAGTATGGTTAACTACTGGAGAAGGGCCAAATCCGGTAACGGCCAACACATGAAGCATTTATTCTAAACTATCTGTCGCTCTCCACTACTTCTATTTACATAAAAAGAACATGATCTTTACTACTATTAAAACATGTTTGAAAGTCTTTTCTTAAGCAATTACAGTAAGTTAAGTAAAAGTATTAGCTTATTAAAGCTAATTTACTTTGGTAAGAACGGCGAAGTCTATGAAAATATTCACACATAAATTTTTGGTAATAACTAATTTAAGGATGACAACACTAAAGTGTAAGGTTTAAACCTTGTAATTTAGCTACTGTAGATTTAAACAAGAAATTGATATGAAGTTTTGATTGTATTAAATTCATTTATCAGACAACAGATGGATTTCGTTTCTTAATGTACCTATCTTTCCGTTAGACATACGTGAATCTTGGGTAATCATACAACTCTCATTTTGTACAATTATCTATTTCAAAACGGCTGTTTTTCACAGAAAAAAATATTAAAATAAAGAGACTGTAATAGGTACTTGCCTAAGGTCACAGATGAGTGCGTGATAGAAGCACCGAGAGCGGTGAAGTAGGCACGAGTGCTGGCTCAAATCCAAAAATCGTTGCACCCACAGTTTACAGTTTAATATCGATTTGACTCGAAGCCTTCCCGAGTGAGTGTTGGCCAATGTGTCACTATTTCGGAAGTATTAATTACTTGGTTTCTTGTTTAACGTTAAAGATTTTTTCTGGGACTTTTCGTAACTTGATGATTCAAATAGTTCGAGTATATGCGTTAATGTCTGTAGTTTCAAAAATGCGAGAGAGTTATATACTCTTCATTGATATATATATACTACTTAAAGTATTAGTAGACTCTACAATAAGTACATATGGGTTCTAACTTCTTCAGCATTTATTGTTCTGTTGGAGTCGTATCATATTTAAGTTCTGTTATTTGTCTAGGCAGTACTCCTTTTATTGTAATGCTTCATTAGTGGTATAAGTACAATAAGGGTGCAACTAAGTAATTTTTGTTACGTTTTTCCACAGCGTCATCTATTTTTCTTTATGTTTTAAATAAAAATTTCACAAACAACTGCAATCCCTGGTGGTAAGACATATCTAAATTAGATTTGTTATATATCTAATATATAAAATTCTCGTATCACGGTGTTTGTGATTAAACTCCTCCGAAACGGCTCGACCGATTCTCATGAAAGTTTGTGTGCATATAGGGTATGTCTGAGAATCGGACAACATTTATTTTTCATCCCCCTAAATGTTAAGGGTAGTCCACCCCTAAATATTTTATTTTTATTTTTAGATATTTTTTTCTGTTTGTATATTTTAATGATACAACATTAAAAAATACATACAACCCCTAACTTTCACCCCTCTACGATCAACCCCTATTTTTTTTATTATAAATGACATCATGGCAAAACGACGTTTGCCCGGTCAGCTAGTCTATATATATAAAAATGAAACCCGTTTTCCGTTGTCACGACATCACATGAAAACGGCTCGACCGATTTGTCTGATTTTTTTTGTTGTGTTTGTAATTGTCAGGAGAAGGTTCTTATAAAAGAAAAAAAAGAAAAAAATTGCGCGGAAAATTAGAAAATTCAAGAATACTTAACCACCATACAATTCGAACTTTTTGGTGTAACCTTATGGCGCTTGACATAACACAACATTGACAGAATGCGTGCTGCAAATATCGTCAGAGGATGTAAGAAAAATGAATATCGTTCAAAATAAATGCTTCGATCGGAGTTATAATATTGATAATATAATAATATGCGAGCCAGAAAAACAAACAAAGAATGTTGTATAACATAAAGCATTAGAATAATAAACACTTTTATTCTGAAATATTTTTTAATTCATTATACCAATTTGAAATCAATATTCATAGTTAAGACAGGACAACGTCTGTCGGGTCCGCTAGTATAATATAAAACCGTAGGTTAGAGCATGTCTAACACAATCTAAGAAGAAATTGTCTATTTATTCATAAATTATACGACTAATTTACTTAAAAGTAACAGGGAACGGTATATTACTTAAATTAATTCTTACACGTATGTCTCCGAAGGATCGAATCGTAAATATATACAATGTATTCGTAAGAAGGTTGTTTTCGCATCGACGCCCCTGCACACCTGTTTGAAAGTAGCTTCTTTACGGCTTTCAGAGAGAGGCTTATTATTACTGGAAAACTCATAGCGTTCTTAAAACAAATTAATTCCCCAAGAAATGTTCTTTGAAATACGGTGGCTACAACAACGTATTTGTATAACTCTTTTAATTAGATATTGGCAAATACTATATTTGTATGATATTTTATGTAAATAAGCGGTCAATCTTCTGTACTTGACACTTGTTGTCGATCTTTGGGTCTAAGGGTAGGATTTATAACCAAGAAAAAGCGCATAAGCATGACTCCCATATATTAAAACATATTGGGATTTTTTGATTGGATTAACATATACCGATCATGTTGTTGACTAAATCTTTCCATAAGACATGCCGGTTTACTTTTATAATTCACATAATAGCAAGATATTTTTTAGTATCTTTTCTTTATGGAGTACCATAGTGTATAACTATATGTGTTAATTATCTTAACGGTTTAGAAAACATTCCTAAATTGTTTTTCTATTTAGGGATTTTTGCATTGAACCAAAACATTATAAAGTTTACTTGAAAGATTTGTTCGCACGCAAGAACTGTTCTGCAAGATGCCTATCTTGCAGAACAGTTAGTACAGCATTTTACAGAAAATACTCTACTAACTGTTCTACTATTATGTACTTAACGAATGATACGAACTTTGAACCCTTTGTAACATATTTAATGAAGTTTAAGTACCCCACGTAACACTATTTCGCTGTAATATATTGAAGGCTCGTTAGAAATTCCAATATTCGCTCGAGTATTTAATACCACCGATAGACATTAAAGGTAGGATACGTTATATGCCTCATGCGACGGGGAGATATATGGACTCAGGGAAGCCCTCGTCAGTTGAGTGGCCAACTTTGTCGGTGAAGCGACTTTATTTTCGTTTAATTTCATACTCATATTTTTTACGCATGAGTGCTACTCATTGAAATTAACCTGTTCATAAGTTTACCACAGTAGAATTTAATCATTTGATCCTTATTTTGGATTATTTAGATACTATAATATTTGTTTTGGTTAACATTCTCGTAACTTTTTGCTCCTCAGCATAATGCTGAGCCAGGGCCAATTACAACCACAGTACACAATAGAAGCGAACGAATGGCAAAAGGTAATTTTTAATTTTAATTTTTATTGTTTTTAATGTCTTATTTTATTTTTATCTTTAAGTATTGTTATTTTGTGTGTTTATGTGTGTGTGTTTTCGTTTGTAATAAATGTTATGTCTATGTCTAAATAAAGTCTCAGAAGGCTTTTTCATAATAATGATGTTTGTATTACTGTTAGTTATTGTATGACTTTATTATAGAAACTCTTCATTGCTCTCGTCTAAGTGGCTTCTTGATCACCGCGTAGAAAAGGGAAATTAAATAACTAACTTTTTTTAAGGTGTAAGGTTGTTTGGAGCCTTGAAAGCAGATCCCACAGGTAATACGCAATTACTACAATGTTACCTCAGCCACCGATTTACTAGTTTAAAAAAGCTTTTATAATATGAGTGTATGGGACACAATCAAATAAGTTTATAATGACTTAGAAGCGTTCCTAAGACGTTGATAAGCCATAATGCTCCCGTACTTTTCTGCAAGTGGCATGCGTGTTCGAAAAAAGGCTTTAGTTTCTGAGGTTTTACGATAAGGACTGATCTGCGGAAGACAGCGTTGCAGCGTGCAGACGGGATCGATATTGCACCTCATCCCACCCCTCGTCGGCTGAAAGTTTTGCGATAAGTACGAACTAGCGCGTGCTACGCAACGCAATATTGTTAGTTTGAAACAACGGATATTAAAGTGGAAATTCTATTTAAATGAAAAAGAGCTTAATCTTTTTTTTATAATAGTTGCGAACATATGCAGAAAAATATGGTTTTCTAAGGCTGCATTTCGTATATTTTTTTCGTACCATAATACGAGGTAATATAATAATCAATTTCTTAACATAAATGATTTTTTTAAACATGCCTCCTGATGATAGAGGACAAATCTTTGTTTTTATTTTATTATTATTAATTACTTAAAATGTGGACCTGCTCCTAATAAACATTGTGTAAAACAAAAACTTGGCGATTAAAAAGAGTGGCGGAGAGTTTATTGCCAGTTCTTCTCTTCCGTTCTACGCCCTAGATTTGAGAGCTGACAGTAAATGTAAAATTAAAAGCATTTAATTGAATTCTTTTTTGGACGTTCATAAGTGTACATTGTGTTGATTTTTGATTTTAACTTTTTGATTTTAATTATGTTTAAAATGTTCTAACAACCTGATTTCACCTGATATGTGCTAGCTTCACATTTGCTCGTATGGGGAAGAAAAACATTGTGAATTAAGGGCCAAGAAGCGACGAGATGTTTCAGATACAGACAGCTAAACACAAACCTAATGATAAATTTTAAATTTTTAGACGCAGAAAAATTTCTGCACTTGGCCCTTCCGGGATATACTTACAGCTTGTATAAAAGCTCATACTTACAGCTTGTAACATGGAAGATATAGAAATGATAAATATGCAAATGATACAAGTCTTTTGATGGAGTTTTAGCATGCTCCACGTTAATGTTTTTTTATTCGCAACTTTGCGAAGTTTCCAGATATTTTCTTTGAGAAGAGGATTTAATTTATACTTTAGTTTACTCGCTCCAGAGTTTCTACTGAACCTCATAAAACTTTTACGTGTAGTTAATAGAATCTTGTTATTACTTATTACCTATAACCATAAGTGATCGCCTAAAGGGATACTTTCAGCCGTTCTGATGAGGTACGTCGATCATAAAAGCGGTAGTCCTGAATATGTTCGAGTGCTTTGATGTTTAGTTTAGGATATACTCTATGGACTTGTCAAGGATTGTCCCTGATTAAGATAACATATTATACGTAGGCTTCATTTAAAAAACCTGTTCTGTGGATAGCTCTTAAATTTATCGAATACCTGTGTTGTTTACTCTTTTCAGTGTAGCATGTTTTTTACAAATAGCTTTCTTTAGTTAAGCTTAAGTTATTAATTAACCAATAGCCTTTTGCGCCTCAGATTTATGTATCTTATTTATTTACTTTATGTATCTGTTTTGCGGTTTGATTTTGTTTGCTTTTCTTTATTGGTAAGTAGGTAATCAGCCTTCTGTGCCTGACACACGATCTTCTTTGTGTCTTAAGCATGCTGGTTTCCTCACAGTGTTTTCCTTTTCCGTACGAGCAAGTGTGAAAGCTAATCTGACTTGGAAGTATTATTTAAGGTCCATTAATTAACCTAATTTTAAACCGACTTTAATATACCCGAAGGAGAAAATATATTAACTTTTTAATTAAACTGTGTTAACAAGGTGTTAACTAAAATGCGTACTAATTGGTTATTTCTGTCAAATGATGTTTACAATACGAATAATTTAATTTAGAATACCAGTATTATAAATGCAGTCTGCAAAGTTGTTGGCAAAGTAATTAATTTAATATAATTAAAGCTATTTTTTTGCTAAATGACGTAGGTAAAAGTAACATATTTAATGATCACTCTTATAATAAATAATTCGCTCGCTTGTAACCCGCATGGAAAGCGGATGCGTTGTACAGTTGCAGATGAGGCAAAGAGAGCCGGAAAGACTGGAAGAATGCAATAGAGACTTACTGTGAACGCCCTTTGCCACATCTAGAGGTTATAGAACATTAAGTCATAATAATTAAATCCCGTTTAAATGCAAAGTCGTTTGGCCAACAGCTAGCAGTTAATAATGTAAACTTTAAATATGTAATAGACAAAAGAAAACTAACTTTCGCAAATACTGCAATAGTGGTTTCGAAATTCAAATATTCCGTGAGTACGGTAATTACTTAAAAGTTTCAATTCAAAGTTTTGAATATGAAACTAATAAAGTATTTAGGGGACGGCGAATAAGCAATGTATTTCGTTGCAGTGCCGAAGAGTTGGAAGAAAGTTAGCGGTTGCGACCGCGACCGTCGGATTATGGTACTAGATTTGTCTATCTGAAAAACTTTTGATAATCTTTTCTGCATGTACTTTAAACGTATTACAAAACTTAATTATTGGTTTGTATAAAGATTTTTGTTTTGTTTAAAGCATTTAGGTTAGGTTTAAAGACTTTATTTCTCAAAAAAGACAAAAAATGTCACTTACATGAGAATAATACTCTAGATAAAAAAATTGTAGTCGTTCTTAAAATAATCACAATAAAAGATAGCCGTACGTGCAATAAACTTAAAAATAAAAGTAACTAAAGAAATATGAATTAAAAGTGCATTTCTTCCTACAATACATTGATGTCTGTTCATGTATCAAATTTATTTTCTGTTAATGTTTCTTCCTAAATAAAAGTGAGTTCAGGCACATATTCCGATTTCAAATAAGACCATTTTTATCTGTTTTTAAATAATGGCTGCTGTTAATGCATAACGATCTTATAATTATGAAACTATTTAGACTTAAACGCGGTTAAGGATGACGCTACTTAACAAAATGTATTTTCACTGTTTATATAGATTTTGTATCCAGTTAATTTTATTAAAAACAATCATGAAACAGATTCAGAAATCTGAGGTCCAGACCTAAAAAGGTTGCAACCCCACAGATTTTTTTATTTGATTATGTAGATGACAGAGTTTCCATTGTTAAAATACGGGGAGTTGATGATAGATCATGTACACTGTACAGCCAGTAAGATTCTAATTATGTAATTGTTATGATGTCTAGATCTATAACTCTATGACCGCGACGACCAAGTTTTACGGTAACGAGCACGCCTCACATATAACGGCTCGCGAGTTGCGGCCAGCTGCTGTTGGGAATTCGTTTTTTCAACACAATATAGCACTGTACAACTTGTTTATTTCTTTATTTGACAAACTATAATCTATACTAATATTATAAAGAGGAAAGATGGGATTGCTGTTTGTTTGCATTGAATAGGCTCCGAAACTACAGGATTAAAAAAAATATTTTACAATTAAAACCCTACGTTATCTCTATAGAACATACCTACTGTAGATAATTTTCAAAAAAAATATATTTCTGTATGAAACTACGATAGTGTAATCCAAGGTGTTAAAAAGACCAAAAAAATTCCTTAATCGCGTGAGCTGCAGAAACTATTGATAATAGAATAAAGTGATGTACAACAGTTTTATAGAAGAGATCAATACCTACCAAAAAGGTCGCGATAACATATTATGTCTAACAAAAAATATTCTTTTTTTAAAAGTCTATTTCCCGAGGAAAGCTTTAGGCTCTAGAACATCGTGCTACGACCGAATTAATGCGGGTAGAGCCGCAAAACACGCGTAGTATCAAATATTGTTAAAAGATAGAAATTAGACATGACTTAACTATTCCTATCGGATGATATACGGAAATGATACTTAGTGCTAAATCCCGACTCTGAACCTTACCTTATCAAGACTGAACGTAACAGTAAGGCTTATATGAAAGAAAGAAAGTAAGAAAAATCTTTATAATACACAAAAGGATATTTACGTAAAATAACATTTGACTCTTAATAAACGTGTTTTAATTAAACCGAAAATCTGCTTTCTAACAACATACCTATAATAATAAAAATTTATTTACAAGAATATGGTACAAAAATGCTATGGTGGATCAATCTTGTGTTCGCATATTCAGCCACACATAATGGCGTGCAAATTTGTCTTAAAAGGAATTTTACAAAGAAGTTTATGTAACATTATGACTTATGAGTTATAATTACAGACAATCTTATTTTATGTATAGTAATAAAATATCACATTATGTAAATAAATTACTAGGTTGTCAAATTAATATCAATTATAATGTTTCACGCAAATAATCATGAATAGAATTCTTTTTTCCAAAAGTAGTACATTAAATCGATTTCTAAGAACTCTAGTAGGAAGATCTTTTAATGTTCTTGGTAAATTATTATACACCTTACCATACAATATTATACATCATATAAAATTATATATACTACAGAGTAGTAAGACTAAATCGTCTTTGTTAACATGATGTATAGTTTTCTGTAAAAAAGAAAAAAAGTGTTTCGAACTATAACACCTTGCCAGTTAATAAATCCTCATTAATTATATAGTTTGAACTCGACGTGCAATAAATGGCCCGCAACTTATTCCTTATATTCAGAGGGCAGAGTGCGTGATCTGAATGAGTAATACGCCGAACTTAGCTCCAGGGTTGCAAGAGGAAAACACTGTCATCTTATGTACCTTAAAATGTTGAAGAACAAGCGATACTACTTACAATAATATTTTTTTTATCGTGGATTGACTATAGTAAATGGCACAAAGAATGTGAGAATAAGGTTATCATCTTTTTTTGAAATTTGTTTATTAAAGAATATTTATGGTTTTCCTTTCAGTTGTAACAGGGTAAGTGGAGGTCATTGAACTCTGGAGCATTACCTGTTATTGTAATTTTATTTTAACCTGTGTGGTTGTCGCGAAATTTATCACCACATTTTTGTATTTTCTTTCGACAACCCTACCAATCTTCTACATAAAGATTTATTTTCATCTGTAACTGAGAAGACGCGACAGTTTTTCCCAATTATAAGGAGTAACCGTCTCTTCTATTAGCGCCATGTCAATGGAACCAGGCCCCTGTGTTTGTCTTTGCTCTAAGCGAATTTGAAATTAGAGTGCCGAGACGTTTAAATAAAAATAAAACCCAAGTTCTAGACTTCCTTGATGCTAGAATGCAATTTAAAAAACGCCAGGATTATATTCCTTTTTACGTTAAGTAAAATTGAAGTTTTCTACACGATCAGAGGTTAGAATTTTATATTTAAAGTTAGAAATGCGTACTTAATCTATTAAATTAATTGGTTGAATTTTGCTTTAAATTCAAGAGATGATCTTCGGAATAATAGAACTTATCAAATAGGTGCACTACTAGTAGTGTGACTTTTCTTTTTTTTATAATTAATCATGAATTTTGAATAATTATAAAATCTTCTATGATAAACACACTTTTGTATAGAGAATGTGAAAATATTTTCTATAGTCAATAAATATTTGAAGTAAAGTCGAAAGCGTTAACATTGATCCTACTAGTGGACAAATCGCGCGTTCAATATTATCTGAGAGTACAGAATAGCCCACCGTATTACCTAAAAGCACTCGGTATAAACTGATTCAAAGAAGCCTTCGGCGCCAAAGCTCAGCGTTGAAAGTAAATATTCGAATATCGCCATTCGTAAACCTTCGGCCGAGCTTTCGTTAAAGGAATTAAATTTTAGTGGAAACATTCGGAATTTCTGTGTAATTTTTACCTTCATTTTAAATAGCTGTCGAACGAATTTAATTCGAGTGTCTGGGAGGTTCTTTGAGACTTGTTTTGAAACTATATTTGAATCTTTTTCCTATAAAATTGTTATACTTTTTAAAGTAATAATTGATGTCTGTCCAATTGGACATGAAGGATCGTTCATTAATCATCTTGATGGAAACACACACATATTAAAACATGTTATTTTTTAAGACTTGTTACAAATAATTATTAATTATTTATTATGCCAATAGATGGCGTTAGTTGTAGTTCGAGATTTGTTTTAAAAAATGTACATCGAGTTCGAAATTTAATGGAGATAACCGTACAATATTCGAGTTATTTGAGCTATTTTTTAGCAAAATTTATCCTATCAGTACAATATACTATAAATAAAGAAGTCGTTCAGTGCTGACGAAGACCTTGGGGTTTCTATTATAATAATAATAATACGCTCTTTCTTCACGTGTACTTATATCTAAAAGTTTTAAATCTATTTCTCTTCTTACATCTTCATCGTGATAAGCTTGTCTTAGATTTTTAAAGTAGATTCCATTTGGGGAAAGTCCTATTTTTACCAATTTCATGCCATTGGCTTGGTCCAGCCACACTCTGTCTGCTATATGAATATCATCAGCCCAGCTTCGTAACCCTCACCAACGTTTCCTTTCCATGACTTGCTTTTTAACGTGAGGTTTGCAGCGTTGGCCAGTTTGTGACTTGTATACAACATTGCTTTACATTCTGTGTCTATTATATTTGTCTTATTAATAAAATAAAAGTATATAGATATCGTACTATAAATGTGATTTCTGCTCGTAATTGTATGGAATCGCCTAAAAATAGGTAGGATTGGTAAGTTTTTTTCCTTATTCAATAATCTCAAAAGTTTAGAGAAGTTTATTTGTGCTGTAAAAACAATATACAACACATTCATAATCTTGCACAATATCAAAACTTTGTATGAAATTATGTACATATATACAGATGCCCCGTTGTTTGTCTGCCTTTATCTGGTTTTCCTTTGATATAAATGCTTTGTTTCTATTATCCATCAACTAGCAATTCTATTTCTCGTCGGTCATAGTACTCCAAACATCCCGAGCCACTCAACATCCATTCGGATAATTCGCCAAGATTACAGACGCAATAAAACCGCTCGAAAAATCCAAGAAGCAACGATATTTGTAGTTACATCAGATGGGCGCAATTATACAGCTCTTTATACGTTAATGCTGCACTTTAAAACGTTTTAACGTACCTTAGTTTGCAGTTACAGCTTTTGTACCAACAAAAATGCACGTAAATAAACTTAGGGGAACGAACGTTGCGCTTTCCCGTTTCGTATGATCTGCAGTTCTAAACAATTGAAATGCGTAATTTGTATTGCCTGCGTATAACACACCAGTCATTGTAACACGAAATTGCTTTCTATAATCTATGATAGAAGTCATAGATTATAGGGCGCCATTGATAGCCGTCCCGTAAATAAGTAAATTTAACGCAGATTTTTAAACATGTAGAATAACTACAGATTACATCATAGATATTTTATTTATTTCCTATCATCATAATTTAGCAAGGTTTTTATTGTAAATACTAGTGAGAAATTACGACGTAATAAAACTATTTATTATCTACCGAATCTAAATCTTGCGATACGTCCTTTCATACACTTGCGTACTTTTTATTAATTTTTAAATCACTAAAAAAATTTAAATGGGGCATATACGAAAAAGGTCTGCTTTTATATAAACCTGATTTTGAAAGCCTTTTTAAATGATAATGATAATGTTTTAAAGCGTAAAATCGTGATAAGGGACAAGATTGAGGCGGCTGGGATTTTTAATTATATATTTTTTTCATATTCCTAATTTATTTTTATGTTTCACTGCTAAGATGAATACATATATTAACTGAACGAAAAATAGCCATATGTAATTATTAGCAAACTATGCCATAAGCAGAAAATTATTAATAAAATACATCCTTTTAAGATAGGTTATGTAAAATTGAATCCGAAGTTCGCTTGACATATAGATCGCATTCGATATTATATTGCACAATGTATTCTAAGAAGCAGAAAATTGTGTTTCAAAAATAGATTTTTCCTGAAGAGCATATTTTAAGTTGTCGCAAGGAATAAACTTCAGAGCAACCTACGCTTTGAGAATGCATTTTAAAGTAGGTAGTTTATAGGTACTTGCTGTAAGTTTTCCTGTAACAAGTTTGGACAAAATAGCAGGTAGTGATTTTGTGTCTAAATATTTCATGATACTTTAATAGTGATGAAAGATTGAACATTTCAAAGGTAACGTTAAGAGTATAAAGCATGAAGGAGCTTTAAACACAGTAAACATTATTGTCAAAATTTTCAATTAAAAGTTTTCAAACATACATTCTTAACATCTAGTAAAAATACTTTATAGCTATGCTTTTTTTTAAATGGCTCTGGCACGATTTTTGCATTATAGGATTTTTTATAATTCGGGCTTGTCTTTAGACATTCGACATGCCTCCATGTACGGTTTAGGCACTCGCCCGGTACTGCACAACCCTCCCAAAGGCCGAGAACAAATTTAAATTAAACTTGCCCTCGAACCGGGAATCGAACCCGGTACCCCTCACCTAGCTATAGCTATGCTTATTAATGAACATGCCAACTACGTTAGAAATCAGTGTTGCCCAAATGACTTCAGCGTGCGCCTCTCATCCCTCAGCTGAAGTACGAACCGACGACTACTACTACTATTAAGTTTCTGTCTATGTGCGCTAAACTAACCTAACACTCGCTCGTACGGTAAAGAACCATATTAAAGAAACCGGCATGGCTTAGACCCAAAAATTGGACGTGTATCAGCTACAGAAACTGGCACAGGGAAATGATCACAAAATGGATACAGTAATCCAGCCCAGCCCTGCGATTCTGTAACTCACTTTTCGAACTCACACAGCGGTTTTCGCATCGGCGGTCGCTCTCAAATCAATCGTGAAGCAGTCATTTTATGATTTGGCATTCTGAAAGCTTGGGAGCTTGTAGTTTATTGTTTATCAGAATGCCAAATCATAAAATGACTGCTTCACGACTGATTGGAGAGCGACCGCCGATGCGAAAACCGCTGAGTGAGTTCGAAAAGTGAGTTACAGAATCGCAGGGCTGACCTTAAAAGGTTATAGCGCTCCTGTTTCTTTAACTAGCATGAGATTAATTGACCAATATAGGTACTACCTTTATGGTTTTATACCAACCATTAAACCATAATAAAATATATAATAACAATAGGCCGTAGCACGCCCACGGACGTGACGAAGAACGTAAAAGTTTCTGAAGTTAAAACAGGCAAAGAACTATGTCCGGAAAATCTTTTAATCTCCCCTTAATGAGTTTGACTTTCCTCATCGAAATATCTTAGCTAACCGAAGATATAGGGTGCTGATAATATAATCTTAAGGTGGAGTTTTTTTTTTAATAAAAAGATTAATTAAAACGACCCTTGTAGTTCTTTGTTGAAACGATAGGTCACTTAAAATGAACGTACTCGTGTCTTGCAACGTTCATTTGACTGGTTTTAGACCTCATCCGTTCGGAAATACCTTAATTTTAAACTCGAATATTCATTTAGAAAATTATTTTCAAAATCAGTAATTAATTTAACATATTTCTCTTAGTATGTATATCAATCAATGTGCTTTATTGGTCTCCTTTTTACAGAAAATCACACCACACTATATCGGATTTGAAACCCGAGGAAACGCTAAATAAAATTCAAATTAAATATTTTATTATGGTATTTATAATATTCTCCAATTCTCGTGGATGATGATTGATTAAATGTTCAATTCACCACACATCTTAAAGCAAATAACCTTTATACAGACGTGTTGGTTGCATGCTGTATTATAATTGGATACTCTATAAATAATAATCGATTGACAAATTACCCTATACCTTTAATTGACCCTATGAAATCGTCTTAAACTGATTTTACTGTATATGAAAATCTTATGTAAGACTTATATTTATGCTCACAAGTGCTACAAAAGATGTTTCCTTGTAATTATACCAATCTCCCTTTTAGGGCTTTATGGCTGCCTAGATCGCTTAATAAAGCCCTCCCCATTATAAGTTTGCATTTTTATACAATAAAGTGTTAAGTATGGTACTAATATAAGTGTTGTTTAATTTATCATACACAATTTGAAATTAAACGAGTATAGAAAATATTCTAATTTATTCATGGATTATTAAAAGAATACCAATAGCTGAGTTTAGGTATTCAGAGCAATACTGGCAAGACGTGAATGTATTGGCGAATTCCTCATCCGTACTGGCAATGCCACACATTGCAGTGCATTTATAGTGATTTATTTATGTTTTATTGAGCTTTGTAGTCTTAAAATGGCTTGGTGCATTAAGATGAAATCATATGGTTTACATGTTTCAAAAGGTCTTCGTGTATGATAAACATGTGAATTTATGGAACTTAAATGACCTTTATGACGTTAACAATATTTATCTAATTGCCGAATATATAATATGTAGACGCATTCCATTTTTTTAAATATTTTATACCATACAGAACAACTTGAACACTTATATATGTTAACGTAAAATTGTAAAAACCGTTAGATTGTAATCTATCTCGCGAGATTATAAACTGTCGAAAGATTGTGAACCTCAGCGTACTGCTTACAATTTAACGTATTATTATTCGTTAGATTGTAATCTATCGAAGTGAAATCGTCAAATTGTGAAACGGCCATTTTTTATTTTTGAAGAATTTAAAATTTTTCGGAACCCTACACTAATTGAAACATGAAGTTAATGTAATGTCTGTACATTTGACAAGTAATGGTTAAATTAGGTTCAACTTTAAAATTAACAAATGCGGAAATAATCGATTCGATTAATTTACCGAGATTGTCACATCACTTATAACCAATAGAAAACGAGAATGTCACATCTCTTATAACCAATAGAAAAGTAGAAAATGGCCGTTTCACAATTTGACGGTTTCACTTCGATAGATTACAATCTACCGAATAATAATACGTTAAATTGTAAGCAGTACGCTGAGGTTCACAATCTTTCGACAGTTTATAATCTCGCGAGATAGATTACAATCTAACGGTTTTTACAATTTTACGTTAACATATATAACACAGACGGTCCGCGAATGCGTTGCCGTCTTAAAATAATAAACACATGTTAAAATATGATACAAAGTTTTCTTAAATAAACAAATAATTCCCAAGCCATTGATACTCAAAATAAATGTAAAAATATCTTACTCTTAAATAAAAAAAAGTTTGAAGCACCATACTAGCAGATAATATACACGGTGATATATCGTATTATCTAAAAGGGTTGCTTTGTATTCTGAGCACATCACATACTTCGTGAAAATGAGAACTCTCGAATAGTCCAAGAAAAATGTACAAAAATATGGAATTCCTCCTTTGGTACAAGCATGTCTACTTATTTTACACTTTGATGAAATTTTAACAAATTCCCATAAGAAATTAGAAAATTCTGCGCGTAAATTGATGTAAAAAGATTCGTGTTTGCTTAATTGCATATAAAAAATTGCAAGTAGGTAATAGCTACCTTTGAAAACATTTCGTTCGCATACGTCTGATTGAAACTTTGTTGAACATTCTTGCAGCATCTTTGATTACTTCCTCTTTCAAAGGTACCCTTACCGTAGTTTATTTTTCGTCGGCGAACTTTATTTCTAGTTACTATGCATAGTTTCATATCCATACAACCTCATATAGTACGAGATCCCGCTGCAGGATTGGTGCGCTCATCGACTATTTGTTTAAAACCAAATTTTTATGTTTATTTATAATTAAGAGAATACATATGTACTAGGGTGCCTATCAAAATTTGGCCGCAATTATTTTTAATTAAATTATTTTTAATTGATTTTTGGTAAAAAATTTCGTTCATTTATTATTTAAATAAAATAACGTCTACATCACGGTAATTAATATGAAGATTCTAAAAAATCACGGGTGCCGTTGCGCATCTGGCCGCACCTCTTTGCAGCCAGGTGTAAACAGGTATGATTTCGATAAATTTATACGTTTATAACCTATTTTTATGAATTATATGTCAAATTGAAGCTAATTTTTTTCTATTAATTATCATATAAAGTTGCTTAATTAAATCTGGCCGCAAATAAGGGCTACTGGCTGTTAAAGATAATAAATATTTAAGGTAGAGTGAAAGAGAGTTAGCGCGTAACATCATTTGTCAGACGAGGACAGCGATTGTCGGCTAAGCGACGCGCTTTTAAGCCATTGCGCATGCGTCGAATGTCAGTGTTCTCAACCACCGGGGAGTAATAGAGACGACTTATAAAAAATATGTAATTTTTTTCAAAATGACAAATTTAAAAATTGCAACAAAAAATTAATATTGATTTGATATAATATCGACGGTCTAGTTAGCAATTTGTTGAACATTTTGATGAAGCAATAATCCAATTACAAATTATTTGAATGATTCAAACTTAAATATTATATCTCTATTAGATATTAATGATATTAAATGGTTTTTTAAAATGATAATAAATTTTGAAGTTTATATATATATGTCATAATATAATATATGTCATAATATAATTATATGTCAAATTGAAGCTAATATATTTATATTAGCTTCAATTTGACATATAATTCATAAAAATAGGTTATAAACGTATAAATTTATCGAAATCATACCTGTTTACACCTGGCTGCAAAGAGGTGCGGCCAGATGCGCAACGGCACCCGTGATTTTTTAGAATCTTTATATTAATTACCGTGATGTAGACGTTATTTTATTTAAATAATAAATGAACGAAATTTTTTACCAAAAATCAATTAAAAATAATTTAATTAAAAATAATTGCGGCCAAATTTTGATAGGCACCCTAGTATATATGTATTCTCTTAATTATAAATAAACATAAAAATTTGGTTTTAAACAAATAGTCGATGAGCGCACCAATCCTGCAGCGGGATCTTAGACCAATAGTGTGTTTTATTTATGCCACGCAAAACTGTCGGCGTTCCTTCATAAAAATTCAATCCATTTCCACGGGACCTTCGCCACGCTCTGAATATAGGTGTTTATAGATATTCAAAATTCGAACGCTTAAAATACTTGATTGGGAGGTCAATCACCTGCATACGTAGTAAGAGCAAGGAGTGAGTACCTCTCACCTGACCGTTCGCAGGTAAACATTGTAACGTGGGAAACCACGTGCCAATCATACTCTCCGATAACACAAAAAAAAAAAGATATTTGATACATGTTTTGTCCTTTTTACTTCGTAGTTTTATATGACATTATAATTTTCTGGTTTTTAGCTTTATTTTATCGAATTTACAGAGGAAACGCATTTGCCGTCGTGAACCGGTGGGCGTGTTCCAGACAGTATTGATTTTGTTTGCTCGTTCTGTCTATTGGGCATTAGTTGTATGCGGGTGAGCAGGAGGGAGATAGTGGAAGGAGGACGGTTTCTAGTGTAGAGTTTCTGCGTAAAACCTTGTTCCGGGGTAAAGGGTCGTAAGTGCGGGATGAATGAAATCGTGGAGCGGTGGTGAGGCGACGAGCGATGCTTCCGCTAAAGCCGCTCAACTTGATACACTTACGTTTTGTTTAAAACTCCACTGTTTTAAATTCGATACATATTGCTTCTGCTTTTTAACCCTTTTTTATTTTAAGCCCGTGGGCACCATTCACGCGGGAAATGCAACGGTGCTTTGATTGTAGTTTTTCAATTGTCACAATGTTTGACTCTAGGGGATTCCTATTTTTTTTTTTATTATATACCTAACTGAAATAGATATGACATTTGGATGAGAAATGACAAAACAGACAGAAAGCTGTACAGAGCAATAGCGGAAGCGTAGCGATGGAGCGGATGTAGAACAACTGTGGTCGTAGCGAATATAAGTAGTATTCGCGAATTCAACATTTGAAGAGTTACTGATAATTTTGTTCTAAATTACAATTAATACTTCTAAAATAGTTTGGAATTAATAAATAAATAATTAAACTCAAATAGTCCACGTCTCATTTGTTAAATATCTTTATTATAATTAATTATATTCAGTTTCTGAAACCTCCTTGAGTTTTAACTCACCCTACTTTTATTCTTAATTTGTATATGTGAACGTAAAATTGTAAAAACCGTTAGATTGTAATCTATCTCGCGAGATTGTAAACCTCAGCGTACTGCTTACAATTTAACGTATTATTATTCGGTAGATTTTACTACACTAACTTAGTTATCATTCAAACTTTATTGGTCAATTACAGATTAATTTAACTTCCCAACAATTTCATATAACTACCGAATAATAATACGTTAATTTGTAAGAAGTTCGTTGAGGTTCACAATCTTTCGACAGTTTACAATCTCGCGAGATAGATTACAATCTAACGGTTTTTACAATTTTACGGTGCCATATACACTTATCACCCTTTGTAATGTATCGACGCATTTCATATATAGTAAAACAGGCCTGTATCATATTTACCTATACGTGCTCCACGAACCTTTTTCTATTATTGAAAACCGTATTCTGAAGGCAATAAGACTGTGGGTGATCATCTGATATGGCGACAATAACATGTTATATACTAATAATCACAGAGTTCGTTGAGCCGAGGCTGTGCAAAGTTTTCGAGATATTTTTACAAATATTTGCGTCAAGACAGGCCCCGGGCTTGGGAGGGGGTTCACATCGCGTCTGTATTCACGGCTTGTAAAAATTCTTTTGATCGTATTTCTTTTCGACAATGATGTTTATTGCGGTTCTAGGTTCAAAGTTTTAACGATGTAAATATACTTAGTTGTTAGTTTTGACACTTTGCTGTTTTGTTAAGGTTTTATATATTCTCGTTCATAATCGAACGTAGAACAGTACGAGTTGACGTACGTACATCGTTAAACATGCATTTCTTTTAGGAAAATTTAATGTTACACATATTAATTTAATGTTTCTAAATTATTTTTGATTACTTCTCAATTCTAGTAATCATTTGTACTGGCCATCACTATACTTGATTTTCAGTGGTGTTGTAAGTATAGTATTTCTTTAAAATCGCGGATAATGGACTACAAAACAAATTTATCGATTTTTACAGCTCAAATCTTATTTGAACTAAAACGTAGAATCTACGAGAGAACGTTAATATTAAAATAGATTTAGTTACAATAATTAAAATTATAAAACTGTCCTGCCATTACACCGCGCATGTATTAATTATTAAAAGCCTATTAAAAGTTTTTTTCAATTGTATTTAATTTTAAACTGTATTATATAAATAAGTACTATAATAAGAAAATATATTGTGTTAACGCACACATACCCGACAGACTTTTATACCAAAATCTATTCATTCATATAAAGTTGAATTATGCATATCGATCTCGACTGGAATGTTTGCAAACTCCTTCAAATACCTGACGCCTCCCCTCACTACGCTGAGCACCTCTCAAGTACCGAATTTGTTTCATATTTTTTACTTACAAAGTACGTGACAATATTTTGAACCCTTTAGAGATATTATGGGCAATTAATGACACTCACCACTTATATTATGGTGAGTTAACATTTATTTATATTATACAAAGTACAATAGACATATTATAAAATGTATCGTAACTAAAATACAAAATAAAATGATACTAGAACACCATAACAAATGTTAATGCTTTTATTGACACTCTGACACTTTTTAAATTTATGAGCACTTAGTGAGCCTTATATTTTTATCATTATATTGCAATCTTTTTCAAGAAAGAAAGAAAGTGTCTTCAGAGCTACCTGCCTTAAATCCATATACTCGTATATAGATGCGATTAAACTTTTCTTGGATGCTCGAATGACGGTACCAGATGCATTGACCTTTATGGGCAAGAAAGTGATCAGCCGTATCAAACACACGTTTTGCTTCAATCTAAAACATGCCGATTTCACGATGTTTTCGTTCGAATAATTTTAATTACCATAACAGAAAACTTGACGCTTAGCTCGAGTTAGCACGACCGAGCTTAAGAATCATACACTGAATCGCTAGTCATATTTTTCCCTTAATTACATAAAGTTCAATACCGATTATCTAAAAAAACGTTTCGTTAATTAGCCGCAAAGTAATGGTTCAGCGTTGTGGGAGCAATTAAACGATTTAGTTTCATTTCACTGAGCACTTTGTTACCTGGAAACGAGGTATTGCCTTGAATCAATTATCCTTTTATCTGATTTAATCTGTGGACTGTGGAGATTTTATGTCAGTCCCAATGTGTAGAGTTCAGGTTAGGTGCACAGTACAAAATAACCTGTTTAGATGTAAAGGTTGCGATTGCGAATTAACCTTCACCAGTAACGTCTTGTTTCGCGTATTACAATAGAATGTGACCTATTTGTGGTAGGATTTGGGATGTTCGTGGAAGAATATATTTGACATGATGACAAAAAATATCTACTCTTGCATTAAATGTTGTAAAAACTGAAGTACCACGTAGCTTTTTCATACCCTTGTAAATACCTCTATTTAAATCCTTGTTTTGAGTTGTATTTTCTTTATAAAGTTCATTTATTGCCCTTATTTTCTATAGAAATATCAGAGTAGTACGACTTGTATTCTTATAAAACCCGGCCTCAAAAACACAATAATAATACACCGGTAACCGTTCCCCTCACACGATCTTGATTAGGGCCGAGGTACAAGTGCTTTCCAAACGCCGTAGAAAGAACAATACCATAGACAAATCTTCCCTCGTAGTTTGCTCATTTGGAAGAAAAGAAAGGGCTCTCATAGTCGAAGCCTTCACATCCTTTGTTAAGGCCGCGTTTGTTCTCAGTGGCCATTTTACTAATTGCAACCAACTCTTTGTCTCCTCATAAACGTTAATTTTTCAGTTCCGTTCCATTTTTCATTATATAAAAATTATTGTCAGGTTTATAATAATTATGCATTGTTCTCGAGAAGGAGTTTTCATGACTGTTTTTTTTTCTCATTTTACGTACTAATAAATGGTGACAGTATCTTTTGCGACCTTTAATATTATTATATATTTAATTGCATCCATATCTGTCTTTCAAATAAAAACGTTATTCGGGGCTCCAAACTAATGGTTAGCTAAATAATAGATATAAAAGAGCATACTAAAGTCACAATACTACTCTAATGCAGAGTAATTATCAAATAACAAAAGATGCGATTTTCATAAATTTTTCTCCGCACTCAGCATTCACAGGAAATATATATAAGTATCTACTTATAACTACTACTAGTTAGGAATATATAATAACTATAATATATAATAATATATGTATATATATATAATAATAGTATATATAATAATAAATAATAACTATCTATTATTCTTGGGTTTCACCTATCCTCTGCTCTATCTTGCCATATTTAAATTGTGCGTGTCAAGTACCGTTTCCCAATGGCTTTGGCGAGACCTAGGTCAGACGTCCTTCAAAGGTTGGTAATCATGGCTACTTAGATTATTAAATGCCGCTTCTGAAGAATGATTTAGTGCTTTGAACAAACCAAACCACACATTTTATGTGTTCCATTTCCAATAAAGTACAAATTCTTTAAACAAGGACAATATTTTCACTCGAGTGTCAATAACATTGAAATTAAAATGATAGTGCAATAGATATGTTGTGTAAATTAAGAAGTATAGTAGTTAGAATACAACAAATGGTTCCTGACTACAACAAACGCAACAGTTTTCACTTGCGAACCATATGTAATAGAAATGACTAACATACAGACATCCATATACAGAGTCAATATTTACGAAGATATTATCTTTGGTCCTGCGACGCATTAAAATAATTTCTTAAACAGATATAATCGCTTTTATTACATAACTTGTATAACTCAAAGTTTCGAGTGTTTCTTCTGGGTCAGCGCGAAACAATATCTTATGTCCGTAGTAACACTACCAAAAACGATGAAGCCAATCTATAATGTACACATGAAAAGAAGCTATATATTTATATATATAGAATATGTTGAAGGTTTTGAAGATTATATATATACACAAGCTGACCGGGCAAACGTCGTTTTGCCATGTATATCATTAATAAAAAAAATAGGGGATGATCGTTGAGGGGTGAAAATTAGGGGTTGTATGTAATTTTTTAATGCTGTATCATAAAAACAAAAAAAAAACGAAAAATTAAAAAACTATAATTTAGGGGTGGACTACACTTAACATTTAGGGGGATGAAAAATAGATATTGTCCGATTCTCAGACATAGCCAATATGCACACAAAATTACGTGAGAATCGGTCAAGCCGTTTCAGAGGAGTTTAACCACAAACACAGCGACACAAAAATTTTATATATTAGATTATACATATATGTATAATGTATATATATCATCGTCAACATATCAATCGTTTATTCTAAAAATATCAATACCTAAACCACTTCAGTGCACATAAAAGCATAAACAGGAACAAGATACTCGTTCACACATATCTAATTTCTATATAGAGCGAGCGCTGAAAGTTACAATTTTTACAACGACACCATTTTATGTACTCAGACTAGACTACAAATAAAGCGAAGTCGGTGGATATATTATATTCTGTATGTCGCCCGCGTTTGAATTTAAAACGAGTTCTCTAGTAACGTTTTAAAGCAATAGGTTTCTAGAATATTTTTTAAATTGTTACTTTGTGGTGAAGTTATATTATTTACGTTGCCTAGTATAAATAAAAAAAAAAAATATAATTTATTCATATATATATATAGTATAATGAATTCTTATGAACGTCAATACAAAAACAAGTTAAAAAGACTTATTATACATTTTTAAAATCAATGGAGTAGAACGGACAAAAAGAGCTCTCCGTCGCTCCTTTTAATTTTTCATTTACAAAATAAGAATGGATAAAACTGCAGCCATGACTCAGCACATCTTTGGAACTATTAATAATTAAATAAAAAACCTGAGCTAATTACGAAACATAATAAAATAAGATTCATAAATTTGAAACTGTCCCACAAAAATCGTAAGAGGATCTGGATAATTTTTTATAGCAATTATTTCTTTGGTGTTGCGATTTTCTGTAGATTTCGAAACAGAAAATAGCTTTATGCACTTCTCGATTTACATAACAAGTTTAATATTCCTCTATAAACTCTATAAAATTACAATAAAAATTATTCGTAAGATACTTTCCTCATTATTAAGCGATTACTACGCAACACTTGAAAGAACATCAGTGGAAAATTTACAATATATTCTAACAAATTACTTGCTACAACCCAACTTTCTCAAGATAGCGGCAAAATATTTGCAATCTTCAAACACGCGAACTCATCAAATGTATCTTGTCCGAATTAAAAGTTTGGACATAAATCAATTTGTTGAAAATTGCGAGCGTGCACGTGCATCACAGGTCATTTTTGCGCAGCCGTACGTCACTAGCGCCGCGCGGAGGAAACGCGAAAGCTTTGACAAGCGGCTAAAATGGCCGAGTGATCGTGATCTGCCACGCGGAATACGGCTCGTACGGTTTTTTTACTTAACGCTGGTTTTAAGCTATGCTATAGACGCTTAGCGGTCTTAGGTTTGTAGATAACGTTTGATAATGGCCCTTCACCTTGAGACGGCTCTACAGCGGAAGTTAAACTTCAAAATGACCACGGTAAGTGCATGTTTAGCCGGTATCGATCGAACGCGCGTGGAACATATGTTTGCTACGCTCCGTAGCAACGTTTGACCTACGAAGTATGAAACACTGTTTCCTCCACGCATTTGTAGAGAGTTTTCCCACTCATTACCCTGATTGACTGTATAAGTAGTGGTTTTTACGTTATTCAGATATCTGTTGATGTAAATAAACATTTGTACCGGCATGTTTGCGTACTATAAATTGTACTATAATTAACGAAGTATGGGTTAATTATTGGGTTTCAATACTTATTTTTATGAAATTATTAAAGCGTGGGCCGATTGGAGCGTAATACGAAACGGTTGGTAATGACGCCTCCGCAAATAAAAGGTCATAGGTTCTTAAACGTTACAGTAACAGTCGGAAGAGCAGAGGTTACGTTACGGAATAAATAATAAAAAAATTATTATTTCCATAAATTCCTAATTATAAGTAACATATAGTAATTATAATGTACTAGCCGTTTCGCGCCCGCTTTGCTGGACGAATTAAAATAAATTTTATGTTTCATTATTTTATTTTATTTCCATATTTTTATTATTCTTCTTTTTAACTTCCCGCTAAGAAAATTGAAATATTTCGAAAATCGAGTTTTTAACAGATGTTGACGTTTTGCGGTTCTAGGAAGCCTCTTTTGTTTTTATTAGCGGGAAAAATTTTCATAAAAGTAAAACAGAAATAAAAAAATGAAGGAACGTTGGAATTAAAAAATAAATAGCCATAAATTTCGCATCGAATGGTGGTAGTTTCATGTCGATACGATCAGTGGTTTAAGCGTGAAAGAGCCTCAAACGAACACCATTTTCTTTTTATATATATAAAAGATAGATATTCATAGTTATATGTAGCAACTCAGTATCTCATATGACTTTAATTTAATTTTCCTAAATGAGATTTGCAGAAAGATTTAAACAATGTACGATATTATGTGTGGTATGTCAGTCTACGTTTATTCGTACATATTTGAATGTGTAAAGGTGCTCACAAACTGAAACAAGAATGTGTAGCAGAAACATTTTCAGCGTATATTTTTCTTCAGGTCGTAATTTTTAGAAGCCTACACACAGACACTCATTTACAGTTGATTGGTTTGTAAGAAGAACATAGTAATATGACGTCACCGAACTCAACACGAACAAACTTCAGTATACGTATAAGTTAATGGAGGATCTTGAATTAGTTAAATTTAAAACATATGAAAAGTTATTTAAAAGATAACCGCAATCCCTTACATCTCAAAAACTGCCCGATGTTGACGGCTTTTGTACTGTTCTCTAACTTAAAATGATATTTACATCCCAGAAATTTGTGGACAGACACACACATAGAAAACACATACATCAATCAAACCTCCTTTAGATAACCTCTTTTTTTAGATCTTCTAAAGATTAAAGGAAGTGTTTATCTAATTTTTTTTCACAGTGGTTGCCTGGAAGAAATCGCTCAAAGCGATAAGGCCGCCAGTTGCCCTCCTTTTCATTTAATTCAATTATGTTTCTGCAACGAAGTGTTAATAAATAAATAAAAATAACATTTATGTTACCTATTCCATTTTCCACGAATGTTGACTTGGTTAATTTTGGCTTTAGAGAGAATGTTGCAACAAAATGTATGTATTTGCTCGCGCCATTAGAGACTCAACGAAATGTCTCTTTACGAGCATCGTGGTTCCCGCGGTCGGTACAGTTGTAATGATATTGTGTTTACTCGTGTTTAACTCGCTTTTATTAACTAAGGATTTTGTTGTTGACAATTTCATTTCCTTTTCAACTGTTGTGTGACAACTCGCAACAAGTTTGATGTTGTGTTTTGTACCCGTTACACAATTAAGACAGTTCAATTAAAATTATTTCGTTCCCAGCTTAGATTAAATTTTACACTTACTTCATACGGTATGATCATGTCCTGTATTTTCACAAATCAGCTATATTTGTAACCGAGGAAGTACTATTTAGCAATGCCATATACAGATTACAAGGAGGAAATCTACATTTAAAGTAACGTACTAATAACCGTTATGTAATAATAATAAACGTTTTTCACAACAGTTAAAAATCGTAATTTTTTCGAACCGGTTGAGTAAAGCTTCGCCAAAAGCCGGTTAGATTCTCGATAGTTACTTATTTAGTAACCCGGAACTAAAAATATAAATTTACTTTTTATAATTAAAACAAAAAGACAAAGTGGCAAATGAAATCTTGTGAAACATTACGTGATTTAGCAAAAAAAATTGTAAACATCAATGTGTATGCCATATGCAATCATTATAAGACACAATATTACAAAAAAGGGTGCGTGTACTTATGTTCGCGCGTAAGAAGTTATACTTCTTTGGCATTGTTAAAAATAGTTTTTGATGCATGCAAATAATTAATTACAATTAAATAATCAAAGACTGGAAAAGGAGTCATTATAGTCAATAAAGATCAGTTTACATTTTATTATTATTGTCTTACATTAAGTGTAACATAAATTCTATTATTATTCGAATGTTGTTTTTAAATTATGACCAATGCCGTAGCATCTTCCGTGGGCAACTTCATTCTGTTAATTTTGTGTCACGGTGCGCGCGCATCGTAAAATTTCACTCTCATAAATTTTTCATTACGCGCCTAAAGAAGTATAACTTTAAAAAAACTAAATAAAAACTATTTTTATTTATGTAACATTATTACAAATCACAAGTTTTAAAAATCTATACATCAATCTGTAGAAAGTATTTTCAATCACCTTACAGAAAGGCTAAACATAAATCTACGTTTCGTTTGAATCCACTGAATAGCCTCTATTCATAACCGTTGTATTCACCCACACAATCTCCACAACTTTTACAATACATTAGAATGTACTTTTCTGTAAAACTTTCCTAATGGTACCGCGATTGTTAGCTATTTGTTGCCTTCCAGCTTTTTAAACTAACGTAATTAACGTTGTGTAATATGTTTTTCAAATATTTTGTCATTATGCAATTGCAATAAGCAAACAGCTATATTTATTGTTTAATTAAGCATTTTGTTGTTAATAATCTCATCGTAGCGTTATTTATATATGTGTGTTATTAATAGTTTGAACTAAGAAGCTTATAGCCGTGAGAACCCAGTTGGTCTCATAAACGTTTAAACACAATTTCCTTACATAATTTCCCACAAACATCGTTACTTATGAGAGCAATCGTAACACCGTCAAGTACGATGCGACACTCCAGTCATGTTTTAAGCTTTAATTGAGGCGGGAACAGGCCAAAGTTGGCTGGCACTGCTCATTAAGAACAACAAACAAGTGGCTAAGTAGCAGGGCCTGAAGTAATCGGCTTTCGAATACTCTACCTTAAATATGCTATTGAATCTCTTATGTCATGGAAAGAGGTCTTTTATGGTATTTTAAGACTTCTGTTTGTTTCGTTCGATCGTTAAAAATCCCCTCGAAATTTCGATCAACGGGTGACGTGCATTTTCATTGAACAACACACGTCTTTTTTGCAAGTATTTCATAATTTAATTACACACACATTTTATAATTTAACGTTGAATGACGACCCAGAATGTTTTCCCTAGAGACCCTCCTGCTTTTTTAATTCAGTAGGTACTAAAATAAATTACGCAATAAATAGCATTTTTTATTTCTGTTAATAATTCAATATTAAATGATTATGTTCGTTTATTTGTAGTCTTACTATATGCATTCATGTCTTGATACAATATATAGCTTTACAATATAATTCTAAGAGTGCCAATTGTATGCAATGTTTATTATAAAGTGTGGGCTGCAATCAGTGAGCTATGAATATTGATTTTTACAGTTCACAACCAAATATAAACCATAATTCGGAACTATGCCAACACAGTATTTGTTTGTGTGTATTGGTATGTGATAGAATATGCTTTCTATTAAGTCACCTTTGTATGGACTACTTTTAAATTTATTTATAAAAAAATATTTTATTTCACTGTTTAATCCAAAGAATTTTATAACACTGCAATGAATAGAGACAAATCAATAGTCGTCGGGAGTTTAAAAAAGTATTAAAAATTTCGTAAAATACGTTTGCGAAAAACATTTCGATGAATAAAAGTAATTTAGAAAAGTTTAAATACCACACGTCTACAAAGATATATTATATATTGTATTGTCAAGGCCTGACTGATGCCTACGTGTCACAAGACACGTTGATTACCAAAAACGGATCATATGATGTATTAGATTAAGTTTTATTTATGTGTTAGAATTAAGTGTTTTTTTATGTAACTTAAATAATTGTTATTACATTGTACTGGGTGTCAGCAATAAAGGCTAATCAATCAATATATTGTATTGTCTTTAATACAATATATATTACGAAAAGCATAAGTATGGATGTTAAAAACACTACTGAACCTATTTTGATGAAAATTTGAGTTTCCTAGGTAATATACCATTCCCCCCCCCCCACAAGTAATATGAAGGTGCAGAAAAAAAAACAGAATCTACCCCAGGGGGGTACCACACGCGCTCGCGGTGGAGAATCCCCCTCTGGGCGTCCAACACCGGGACACTCTGCGCCCGGTGGTGGACGCACAGGCTGCCCTTCGTATTCTGGGGGGGGCAATTCTGCGCTCAAAAAAAATTACATTAATCGTTCTCGGGGCAAACGGAGCATTCCTACAAAGGCACCCCCGTCCACACTCGCCGTGGACTTCACAAATGTTAGGGGGCTCAATACCAATATCAACGCAGTCCACTACCATTTAGAGACTGCGAAGCCGGCCTTGCTCTTTCTTACCGAGACTCAGATTTCCTCCCCGGCTGATACTTCCTACCTCTCCTACCCGGGGTACAAATTGGAACATTCGTTTGTGCCGCGGGCGGGAGTTTGCGTGTACGTCAGAGAGGATATCTGTTCTCGTCGCCTCGGGACGCTTGAAGGAAGGGACCTATCTAACCTCTGGCTGCGCGTAGACTGCGATGACCATCCGCGATTCTTCCCATAGCGGAAATACCGAAACTGACCGACTCATTGAGCACATTCAAATGGCTACAGATTCCCTGCTCGAAAGGGTTCCTACCGCTGAAATCGTGATACTTGGCGATTTTAACGCCCACCATGCCGATTGGCTCGGCTCTGAAACTACCGATCACGCGGGAAGATCCTTTCACGACTTTGCTTTAGCCTACGACCTGACACAAATGGTCCCTGCGATTACGCGAATACCAGATGTGGATGGTCATAAACCCTCTTTGTTGGACCTTCTGCTGACTTCACATCCGGAGAACTATCAAGTCTCTGTTGACCCGCCATTGGGTTCATCAGATCATTGTGTGGTCCGGAGTACTGTGCCATCTACGCGCCCTTCACGGCCCCGCTTTATGGGTTGTCGCCGTATTTGGCACTATAAGTCAGCAGATTGGGACGGGATGCGGTCTTTCTTTGCGTCCTACCCTTGGGGGCCTATGTGCTTTTCGCCGTAAGCTCCAGATTCCGTCGCCGCCTCTGTCGCCGAAGTGGTTCTGCAGGGCATGGAACTCTTTATTCCATTTTCTGCGGTGCCGATCGGTGGCAAGTCTCAGCCCTGGTTTAAACGTTCTTGCAAGGCGGCCTCGCGTCGAAAGCGAGAATGCTTTAAGGCATGGGCGGAAGCGGCGAAATCTCGTGATGCCAATACCAGCGAACTTAAAACAGCATATAACTCAGCCTCCAGGTCCTTCAAACGGGAAATCACTAAGGCAAAGTCAGAGCACATTGCCAGATTTGGCGAGAGATTGGCCCAACTCCCTTCAGGGACTCGAGCCTTCTGGTCTCTCGCCAAAGCTGTTTGGACATAGCGAAAGCCTTCGATCGGGTGTGGCACAGAGCACTGCTCTCGAAGCTTCCAGCCTATGGGCTTCCCGAGAAATTATGCGATTGGATCTCCAGCTTTCTGGCCGATCGGAGCATCAAGGTCGTCATCGACGGAGCATGTTCCGACCTTAAACCCGTGAACGCTGGGGTCCCACAAGGCTGTGTTCTATCCCCGACCCTATTTCTTCTGCATATCAATGATATGTTGCAACTTAGCAACATTCACTGCTATGCGGATGACAGCACTGGGGATATTCTTTACACTGGCCGGGCAGGTATTTCTCGGGCAGTTGTTGATGAGTACCGGAACAAACTTGTGTCTGAAGTCGAAACTCTACTACGTGGAGTCTCAGACTGGGGCAGACAAAACCTAGTCCAATTTAACCCCAAGAAGACACAAGTTTGCGCGTTTTCCGCTAAAAAAACACCCTTTGTCGCTACTCCTCTTTTCGAAAACACTCTTCTTAAAGCCACAGCCAGCATTGGAATACTTGGCGTTGACATATCGAACGACGTTCAGTTTCGCGGTCACTTGGAGGGAAAGGCTAAATTAGCCTCCAAAAAGCTTGGTGTGCTCAGCAAGGCGAGGCGGTACTTCACTCCGGGCCACCGCATGCAACTATATAAAGCGCAAATTCGGCCCCACATGGAATACTGCTCTCACCTCTGGGCGGGGGCTCCCCAGTACCAGCTCCTTCCACTTGACCGTATACAACGCAGAGCGGTTCGAATCGTCGATGACCAATCCCTCTCCGAGCGGCTTGATCCTTTGGCGTTGCGTAGAGATGTGGGGTCACTCTGCATCTTCTACCGCATTTACCATGGAGAGTGTTCAGAGGAGTTGTTCGGATTAATACCTGCAGCTGAATTTCATCATCGGACGTCGAGACAGAATACGAAATTCCACCCGTATCACCTCGACGTCCGCCGTTCCACAACTGAGCGTTTTTCAAGGCAGTTTTTGCCGCGCACAACCACTATGTGGAACCAGCTGCCCACTAAAGTATTTCCGAACCAATTCGACTTAGGGTCCTTCAAGAAAAGAGCGTACCTATTCTTAAAAGGCCGGCAACGCACTCGCGAGCCCTCTGGCACTGAGAGTGTCCATGGGCGGCGGTATCACTTAACATCAGGTGAGCCTCCTGCCCGTTTGCCGCCCGTTCTAAAAAAAAAAAAAAAAAAAAATACCAGAAATAACTGAATTAAATCAAAGGATGTGACTTTTCACGAATTTTGTGGACAAATAATAAGCGTTCTTGCCTAAATAAATCTATTCAAATTATATCCAGAAAACATAGGTTAAGCCTGCTTTTTTGAAGTCGTTTATAATTTAATTATTAGAAAAGCGTTTGGCCTGGGGACGCGCATATACCGTGTACTAGTGTCAGTGTGCTTGACAGATGAAACGTCTACTGTCAATAAAGTGTTGTATATTTCTGTCTCGGTAGACATGGCTTCAATGCAAAAACTTAATAAGAATTAAGATTACAAACACGAATCTTGTTTATTTTGTTTACACAAGGTCTTTGGCCTTATCCACGTGCGAATAGTTGGCGCGGGCGCACCTGTTAACGGTATTTAGCTCATTATCTCAAATATTTCGTTTAAATATGCGCTTTTTAAAAGGATGGCAATATCCAATGAATTAATCTGATTTAATATAATTTAGATGCCAAGTTTTACGCTTTACTACAGCAGACGTGTATCTTTATGCTAGTAATAAAAAAACATATATATTTTATAATATTTTGAAGATTCGCGGGTTCGCAATTCGCAAAATTCGCACAATTTTTTTAAAAAAGGAGTCTTTGGTAGTTAAAGCAGTTATTTCTCAATTTTCATATGTATAGTAAATATTTTATTAGTGCATTTTTGGACAATGACATGTCTAATAACTACTCCAACAAATACGGAATATATTTAAAGCCCAATATCCCAATATTGATAACTTTGTCGAAGCATATTTAAAGTGCCAGTATTCCAAATTTAAAATTCAAAATTTAACGAGTGCATCAAGTTGCAATCGAGTGCGATGTGCCAACAATAAATGTATTTAAATTCGCCTATAAATAGCGATAATAAATCCATTCGCGGTCGGCTGTTGAACTGTGAGGCGCTACGGGTTCGCCTACATCACGACTCGTTTGTTTAATCACTGGTTAACTATACACGTTGATTACATTTGTATTTACCGTAATTGTAATGGGTTAAGTTTTGTAATATTCTCTACTACTTGGGTGAAGAAGTCTTCTAATATACTCGAAGATGTAGGTCTTCTCAGGTCTCCGCTGTGGTCAATTTAATAGTAATGCAATCAGCTAAAGAGAGCGTAGGCTATCCTTATGTAAATAGCAAGTTTCAATAGAGATAGGTTGTGCCACAACTCCACGCACACGCCACGAGTCACAACTCGTGGCTGAGTCGGCTTGAAGTACGCTTATTAACTTTTTTAGAAGTTATTGATTTAAGACAAAATTATAAACCCGTTATGTTTAAAGGAATTATATTACAGTTGCATTACAACCTGGTGGTTTTGGCAACGGATAGCATTCGCTTCTTTGATCAATTATATTTTACAGATTAGTAATTGGTGCTACGACCTTAAGGTTGATAATCGCATGCTGAAGCCACTAGGCCAACAATCTTTTTTTTTTCTTATTAATAGTAGTATTAATGTAGTTGCAGTTATCTTAGCCATAGAGTAGATTATGCTATAACAGAGAAGAGTGCGTTATGGTCTGTGTTGTTACAAGCAGTTTTCTCAACATATTTCATTAAAAGCGACTCATTTTGCGTTGTACAAAACGCTTATAATGTTGCCTTGAAGACGCTGAGATCAATATATCCATGTGACGCATGTAACATACTATGTTAGTTATAACGTACCTAGGGTACTAGTCTACGATCTATGTCCTAGACTTAAAGCATGACAGATTGCATTCCGTACTTAAAGGTTTAACTTACTACATAAATTGGAATGCTCAACTATATATCAATGCTATATTTTTATTAAAATATAAATAGATTTTGACAATGAATCACCTAATCGAATTGAAACCAACATTAAAATAAAGTCGGATTATGTGTATCGTAAAGTAACAGATTATATGCTGTATTTATAGTTATTCACTTTTTGTATTGAACTTAAAAGTTCACCTAATTACTTCCTGGCCTTGTTAAAAACATTATTAATTTTATGCAGATGAAACCAGTTAGTACTTAATCTAACCTATTTTGAATTGCTTATGATACCTTAGTGAACCAATGACTAGCTAAACTAAATGTATTTAATGTGAGACTTACGGAAACGTCCTACGTTTCGATGGTTGACGGACGTATACGGACGTATGAAATGTCTAGATAGCTGTTTATAAAGAAAAACTATTAGCTACATATATGAATGTCATGATTTGGTATTATCAATGTATTTGTAGAATTGTATACAAAACTTCAAGGGCGTCATTAAAATAAACTTCTCCACCTTTAGGTTAAAGTTTAATTACACCACATAACGTGATTTTCTTTATCACAAACCAGTTCATATCGCTTGGTTTAAGACCAGAGATATACTATTTCCGTTACACATAATGAGCTTGTTTTTATGACTCATTATATTATGATAATATGTAGATTTCGTAACTTGCGTGAAGGTACACAATGAATGTTAATTATTTTGAATAGTTCAAATGAGTTTAATGTGAAAATTTGATTTCATAGCGCATACCTACTATTAAATTAATGGAAACACGCTTAGTGACAATCGAATGTTAATGATAATTGGTGTAAACGGTTATTTGAATGGGAAGTGCAAGTGCGATGCGTATTTATGGTTCTATTTATATTTCAGTTTACGTAAAAAGCAATATCTCAGTAACGCTACAACTTTATATGAGTCTTGGCCGCAGATTGCATCCGTTTTGATAATTCTTATAGTTTATAGACAAGTCAGTCTTCTGTGTCTGACACATGTGGTCGATTATTAGGTTTGAGTCATGCTTTCTCACGATGTTTGCCTTCACTTCTTCTTAAGGAGCAAGTTTAATTAACATAAAAAGAAATATCCATTGCTTCACAGTCGTGATTCAACCACGACCTCAGGGTTGAGAGTGATTACCAACACTCCTCTTAAAATATTATTTTAATATTTTCGTTCCAATACCGGGTGTGCGGCAATGAAGTTTCTTTCTACATGTGCAATAAGCTAGGCGTACGGTAAGCGAAGACTTATATGTCATAGATGGCATGGCACAGAGGAAAAAAGGATATTATACAGAAATGATTATTATTGCTGGTTGCGCTGGACTATTTTCTTTTACAATTTAATTTAATCAGCTTCAGTGACAGTCTTTGTATTCGTAATCTTAGTAATAATTAGTCATCTTGTAAACGATACATATGTTTGTTTAAGAAATCAACGGTTTTTTTATTTGTTATCGAATCCATTAATGCACACTCTTTATCTAATTAGCTTAGAGTATTGCGTAGTATCAGTTTCACAAACAATGAATGTTGGAGTGATTTGTATCTTGAAGCGAATGAATGCGGGAATACTTAATATAATTATTTTCTCATTTCTTTCGTTAAATTCATTTTTTCATTCATTTCATTAATGTAAAATCTAAGCTAATTACTAGTTCCAAAAACCTTTTAATTTGCTACGAAATATATTTTATTTCGTACTCTTTGATTGTAGTCCAACATAAATAACAGCTATTTCTGTTGTACATAAATTAATTTTATACAATAATAGCCTTCATAAGTAACCTCTATATAGACTTTAAATAGATATTTATACGACAGATAATATACAGACAGCCAGTAAACAGTGAAGTGCGTCATGTTTATCACTAACATAATAACAAGTATGCTGACGAATTGAAAATAAATTTCAAACTTGAAGTGATTGATAACTATTATATTATGCAGGAACCTAGGCGGGGAGATTATAAGATGAAAGGCGAAACAATGACGCGTTACGTTTGCCAAAAAACCTTGCCTATGTTTGGACAAAATAACTAAACATTATGTTTGTGGTTGAGGCTTGACTTTATTAGTGATACTGATTCCATTAATGTTTGTGATAGAAATTCGGTTCCTTAGAGCGCCGATTCTATCTAATGATTATTTTTTTTTATTTACACTTCGTTACAAATAAGAGAAACACAATACATAAAAATTAATAAGGGATGCAACGGGCGGCCTTATCGCTAATAAGCGATCTCTTCCAGGCAACCCTAGTTAAAGAGAAAAAAAAAAGAAACATGATGCGTGCGAGAAGTGCATAACCAAATGTTATATAAAAAAAAATATATATATATACATAGAACCTTAATCTAAAGTAATAATGATTAGGTTTTTATATCAGTTGTACAGAGGTGAATTCAACGTCAACCCAAAAAATACAGAGAAGAACAGCATATAAAAATACACATAGTAGAAACTATTAAAAATTAAATATATGTAAAAAACAATCATAATTATACTATATATATCTACCAATGATAATATATGTAAAAATTACTAAAAACCCTCGACGACGACAAAGTAGGAGGCCAAAGAATATTTAAAAATACCCCGTAGAAGTACCTAAACTTTTACTTGATCAAATGTTTTTGGAAATCTTCGAGCTCGGGATTATAGCTTAGATTGTTTATGTTATGTTAATATATAAAAGCAAGCACTCATAAATGTGAATATCACACACATAGTGTATTTTATCGCTAGACGAAAAACAAAATTGTATGCATAAAATATTATTAACGTCACATCAACTTACAGCCTAATGTTTGTTTTATGTTTTTGGGGCCAAGCAAGTTATTTATTTCCTTTTCGTAGTTATTACAACGTAAATTAGATTGGCTACATTCCTGCAATTATTTTAGTATGCTAAATATAATAGGAAGTTTTCGGAGTAACAAATAATTTAAAGAAAGTCCGAAGATAAGGACTATGTGTAACAAACTATAAGCAGATCATGACGTCTTGAGTTCATCAAATCAATAAAAACCATAAGTTAGGAAGTTGACGTGGTTTTCACCGAGGGTTCAACATGCGATACTCAGGTGGTGTCAGTTGGACAAATTCCATCGAACCATCGAAATTATGATGATTGAATGAAATTATTATAGTGTTAGAATATTTCCGACATTTCACCACACACCAAACTATGTTTTAATAGAATAGGTTTTTTATTAACTTAAAAACAAGAAAATAGTGAAACAGACAAAAGGCCTGTAAAGCTATCGTCCGAGTACAGGCTGCGTTACACGAGCCAATCCTTGACCCTTAGCGGCAGACGTTGGCGCCTCATCACATGATAAATATACTCTGGTATTTATAATATATATTCAGATCCGAATCTGGCAACTCACTATTGATTAATACGTTTTCTAGGTTTGAATTTTAATACTATTTCCGAGATAAGTACTGGAATTGGTTAAAACAAATGCAATTCGTAGTAACATGGAAAATTTATGCTGTTTTAATTGTTGAGTTTTGAGAGTATACGCTCTTAATTTTGGTTTCCGTTTTTCCACTTGTGTATTCAGAACCGCTGAAAGGCGTCGCCCATTTTCTAATTACTTTTGTTTAATAACTGTTTCATTTGTAATTATATAATAAATGCTGCAACACAAAAGATTAATGCCCCAGATTGGTACTAAGCAATAATCCACCACAAAGATAAATCTTTATATAAATAAAGAGAAGTTTCGCCGTACTGCATTGGAAATTCTTTAATAATTAAGTGGAATATTCTTATTGCGGCTAGACCAAGGGTTCCGAGGGCTTCAACCTTAGCTCATTTCTAAAAAGAGAATAGATACATCATTTTCTCCATATAAATAATGAAACATACTATTGAAGTGAAAACTTCTTTAGCGGCGTTGTAAACTTTTTTTGGAATAGGTAAAAATATTAAACTCGCGTCAGGACACGTGACCTGATCGAAAGTAAGACGGCTGGAGAGTAGACAGCTTGTTTTATTATACAGTTTTTTTTACAGTAGTTGGACTGGTGGAGGGTAAGATACAGCGTAAGGTGGTACAACCACACTCGCCAGATTTGTTCTTTTTAAACAGTGCGATGTTTTATTTATCCCAACAAGTTTTATTTAAACAGAGGCAGGGTGGTACCCCGCTGCCGAGAAGACCAAAAAGAAATGACGAAATGATACGACTCGTGCAAGCTCACGGAGAGTGAACTACCAATTAATTAATTTTACTGACACTATTATGACGAGCAAATAATGAGCAAATAAGCTAGTGGGCGGATTCCTGTTATCACATAGTGAGGCGATGATACGTCGATGCGTATCATCGCCAGATTTTGCGTCAATTTTGTGGATAATTTTTGCTTTGCAGTAAGATTCTCTGCCATCACATTTCGCAAATCGTGTAGTTCTGCACTTAGCGATGTCAACAACAAAGTATAACTCCAGTGTGATTCTACGAGCGTTGTTGGATGACGGAATCCGGGTGTGTAGTTCCATGGAGCATTTCCGGAGTGCAATCTATAGAAGACTGAAAGGCAGTCAACTAAATTCTGATGAGTTTAGGTTCCTAGATTTAATAAAATTTTTTCGTACCATGAAAACTGAAACGTATTGGAATCGCAATACCGAACGAAAGAACTATAACTTTGTTTGTGGTTTCTATATATGTTTTCAAATTTAACTGTCCAACTTGCAGATGATTTAATAAAAAAAAATCTTTATATATTCTTCCTAAACTCTAAATTAACCGAAAATAAAACTCTTCAATATCCGAAATATACAATTTATAAAGTTTTACTATATTAAACACAGTATATCTTCTTAATCATAATTATTTCGACGGTTCGATACAAAAAAGTTGACGGACAAATTTTGGTTTAGTCGAGAGTACCTACTACGTCAGAGTCGTGGTACTAATTTTTATACAAATTAAATAAACGATTTCTGATAAGGAGGGAGCTTGTAGGTAATTGTTTATCAGAATGCCAAATCGTAAAATGACTGCTTGACGACTGATTTGAGCGCGACCGCCGCTGCGAAAACCGCTGTGAGAGTTCGAAAAGTGAGTTACAGAATCGCAAGGCTGCACATACCCACGCATAAGGAAATACGAATACAGTCGACTCTCGATAATTTGAAACTCAAGGGACCAGAGATAAATTTCAAATTATCAAGAGTTCAAAATAACAAGTGTTTGAATAAGCACGAGGGGGAGGAGCGACTGAAGGAAATAAGAATTTGATCAAAATTTTTACTTATTATTTCTATATTCTTATTATGTATTAACAATTATTATTACATATAACCATTATTCACAAATTTTTATTTCAAAAAGAAGTCTGTAATCTTTTTTTGAGTGAGTGACTTCATTTTATCATTGTCCAAAGAAATTTTGATAGTGGTGAGAGCTGCAAAGTAATCGTCACTTGTGTCGGCAACAATTGACAAGTCTGTGCATGTATGCAAACAAACGACAGGTACGTGCATGATAAACGCTTCAAATTATAGAGAGTAGGGAAAACTGGATTTCAAATTATAGAGAGTAGGGAAGACTGGATTTCAAATTATCGCATGTTGGCGAGCAAGATAATACTTTTTCAACTTCAAATTACCGAAGGGACCAATTTCTATTGATTTTATTCAATTTATCGAGTGTTTTTCAAGGGACCGGATTTTTTTTCAAATTATCGAGAGATTCAAATTAACGAGTGTCAAATTATCTAGAGTCGACTGTATATTATTCAACCTGAACTTCAAACTAATCTATATTATTAAAAGAAAAAAAATTTCATACCAATGGATTAAATGTCAATGTTTTATTTGCGGATTGATTACGTAGGCTGAGTGTAGGCGAATTGTTACGATAAAATTTACGAAATAGATAAGAATTTTATTTGTTTTATATAGTAGACTAGCAAACTCGGCGAACTTCGTTTCGCCACCAGATGGCTTTGTTTTATGTAACATTTCGTTTGGTGATCCCGCTTTTCTGTTGATTTTTTTCCTGAATTTTCTTTGCTATAAACCTCACGGAGCCCGAGACCTTACCAACGAATGCAAAACCGTGGAAATCGGTTCGTGCGTTCTTGAGTTATAGCGTCAGGAAGGAAAACCCGACTTATTTTTATATAGTAGATTATAATAGTTTTTAAAATAAATTACGTTTCTCACTAGAATTACAATTTCTTTGACATTTATAGATTAACGCCAGTGTTAATTATCACGTAAAGTTATAAATATTTATTGTCTTTCCTACAATTACAATCTAAAACATTAACTACTTATTTAAATATATCACTTAAAGGATTCCGATGGTTATAAGAGAATTCATTCCCATTTTTTTATTATTTCAACTTCCTTTGAGAATAGTCTATACAATACATTTTGAATCTAGTATTTTACCAAGCGAGTTTTAAGTACAAAATACAAAGGTAGCAAAGATTGGGAGAAAGCAATCAATGCGATATAAAACCTTTCTGGATTTTTTATTACAGTCTGTGTACGGATTGAATGAAAATGTATTTCTTTACCTTGTCACATAGGCTGATAATATAGAATAATGTTTGATTATTTCTCAAGATTTGTCTGAAACCTATATATAATGTGAAAGATATTGTTTAGGGAAACAATTTGGACAACTGTATAAGTTTCTTTCCAATATACTTTTAAAAAGAACAGATTAACATTTTAAAATAAAAGTTATTCATCCACATTTCATTACAAAATAAAGCGTTAATTTATCTGTAGATATGCTATGAAATAGTTCATTATCAACTGTTTTAATTAAAACGGGCCATAGATTATGAGTTAGCGAGGCTTTGAACAAATAAATTGTACCGATAAGGCTTCTATTGAACAATGTAGAGAGTGGTGACATTAACTTTTATATTACCTAACGTTAATGAGAAATATTTCATAAAACTGGACTTTGTTTATTTTCAAGCGCTATTTCAGGCTTCAAAGATGAGGTTTCTTTATAACCTTTAAATGTATTTTTATTATCGGTGTAGGTATTAATGTGAAGTTCTTTCTTATCAGTAGTAACTGCTAAGGTATAATAAAAAAAATACGTGTGGCACTCAGGGACTGTCGCGGTAAAGCTATTGCACAGCATTTTTATAAACTTATGCAATATTTATTTATTTTTTTGCAGTATTTTTTTTCTTTGATATTAATTCAATCTACCACTCTATCAGACTCAGACTAACACGCCTATCCGATCACGCTAAACCGATGTGTCGCAGTATGCGTTCTGTCCCGCTCTAACGCGTATTGGCCGCACCTATATTACGTCATCGTGTGTTAGGTTTATTTCGTTACGGAATTTCTTGATCGTCGCCGCGCTCAAAGCCCGCGATAAAATCTATTCAATAGCTTAAAAATGTATGCGTTCTTGGACTGTCTTAGAAAATTCTACTATTCTATAGGCAATCTCACAGTTATCAGAGAAAATTGGTAAACGGTGAATCTGGGCCCTCTTTTTATTTTACAGACAGCAATCAAATAGATCCGCTTTAAAGACTCACTCAATTATGTAAGAAAACCATGGCCATCACTTCAGCCTCGCCAAATTGTGCTTTCACTTTAAGAATACCCCAAATGACTTGTGTGGATCATAGGAGCACTTGTGTTCAAGCATTTTAAGTAAAAATTATTCTGACTTGGTAAACTTTTCTATAATATTTTAGCATAGAAAATTGTACTTTTCAGTTTGTTGTTAGGTACAATTTACGCGCTGAATAGGATTTTTCTTTCCGAATGAATCGCTCGGCTACTTCACACAAAAAGTTCATAATGCAAAGACCGTCTGGACAGCCTTTATTCTTGTGACCACTCAAGACAAACAATACTTTCTGAGACATTATTAAGAATAGGTAAATACAATAAAATGGGATAAAAGATTATTACCAGCTGATTGTTTAACCTGAAATGATAAAACGTTAATGGTTTTCAAGTCCCTAGATTTTTTAAATATTATGCACATACAATCTTACTGGTCAAGTCCTTACCTTCGGAGAAATAATCCATAAGAAATAAATATCGAAGATAAATAACGCTCTGAGATAAATAACATCACGAATTACATTATATACTTATATATAAATCTTATGTGCTTGTACGTGTGTCTCTAATTGAACTTTTTTATAGTACGGACAGAAAGCTGTTATGTGTTAAGGCCGCCCGTGGTCACTCACACTGCTAGAAGGCTCGTAAGAGGTTTACCGTGCTTTTAGGAATTGTTATGCTTTTCTCTTGAAAGTCGAAATGATTTGAAAAGTCATCCTTAACGGCTGGACCTTGATGAAATTTTACTGTCATGACAATTACTCCCAGTAGCAGGTTTAGTAAAATTTAAGGAATTTTGTACAAAGAAAAGTCTGTCGGGTCCGATAGTAGATATCCATTATATATGAATAAAATAACATTTACTACCACTCTCGTATTTTTTGAAATAATACATATATTAGTCAACTCATTGCTCAAATTAATAAATACGTTTTATAAGCGTTTTACCTCCTGCCAGCTTCGAAATTTTGAAGATTCAATTATTTTCTACCAGGCGCTAAACGCATAGACGGTAGAGGTAGACATGAAATAGCGGTTTAAATGTTATTTCAAATCCCATGCTTCTCACCGTTCCTTTTATCGTTTTTAAGGCAATAAGGTACCTAACAAAGAGGTGCCCTAACCTAACAAGGTGGAAAGGGCCACCAGGAAAAAGAAAGAGAGGTAGCCCTCTTGCACGGTGCCCGGTGGGCTGACGAGCTTAAAAATGGAAGAGGATTGGAAGAAACATACTCAAGATAGGGAGAGATGGAGCCACTTGTAGGCCTATATAAGAGGACCTTGGAAAAAAAATTATAAATAATTATTTCTGTATAAAATTTTAAGTGTGTGTATCTTTAGTATAGACAGACGAATGTTGCAAGAAATAAATGAGGCATAATTAATTAATTAAAGGTGATTCCAAAACAAACGTTTGTTTTGCCGGGAATCGAGCTAGACTCGGGGCGTATAACACTCACAAAGCTTTAGTATAACTGTATACTAAAGCTAGGAATTGTAAAATCCAATTAGGAACGTTGCATCCCCATTCGCCCACGCATTGAAAGGTTAAGGGTGAAGTGTATTGAAATGGGCCATGACGTCATAAGTATTGGTCTTGTAAGCTACAAAGCTTTTCTCTTGTTTTGTGTTAGCTTTGAAAAGATTTTATAGCGATACGTAGGAGTACTGAGTGTTTCAGTGTTTGGAGTTGTATCTACTATTTATTCTATAGTATTTTTTTCTGGATATTTAAGGTATGATTCATGCATCGTAACGAGAAAAATGCAGTAGGTATAGACAATTTTAAAATTAATAAATATTAATATTAAGATAGTTCGTCTGGACTTTTTCTCATATAGTTTTATAGAAATAAACTATGTACCGTTTCAAAGTCTCTCCTACGAAAATACAGTAGATCTAACTTTCATCTATTTTTACTTCTATAAATTTGATGTAATGCAATGCAATGCACCACTACTATGTGGACCACTGAAGTATTTCTGAACCAATTCGACTTTGGATCTTTCAAAAAAAGAGCGCACCACTTTAAAAAGGCGAGCAACACATCCGTGTCTTTTGGCAATGTGAGCGTGCATTGGCGGCAGTATCACTTTACATCAGATGAGCCTCCTTCCCGAACGCGCAGGTGCCCTGTTACATTAAAAAAAACAAAAAAATGTGAATGGATACGCTTATTAAATTTTATAGCACTAATACTTCTCGGCTTATAAATCGATTTATTTAACAAGATTCAACCTGTTTGTGTTTTTTTTTTTAATTGTATGTTATAATCGGAAAATGAGAAACATATCAATGTCATAGATGTGCAAATTAAAACACGATACCAAAATGGCACTTGTTAACCATAATTGGAGTATTGTATAATGTTTACAATAATTGCGAATGAATAACGCGTCTCGTATCGGAATAGCGACCATTATTCACTTTCAACGATAATTTGATACGTACCCAGGCACGCGTGTTGAATATTTTACTTATTTTACACATACTTTAATTGGGATATTACGAACGACGGTAATATAGATAGAATATTGAACCAACTTTTTTGTACACCGCTACTTTAATATTATAACTAACTGTATCAGGTTATAAAGTATATCGTGATTCATTCTTAAAAGAGATTATCAACAAGTATATATTGATTCAAAATAGGTGTGCGCTTTATTATGTATAGCACATTTTAGTTGGCATAATGGCAAAGCAGGCTGACTTACCTACACCTACAATCTTTATAAGAAATCGGGAACAGACATTTTGGGGCGTGGGGCAAATATATCAACGGACCTTTAAACAAAATTGTCATGTAATGTTAACAAATTATTTTCAATATTCTTGCTAAAGTTTCACAGTCGTCTTGAAATTCCATAATTTTACCTCTTTATTGGACACTAATTCGGTCGTAGCACGATGTTCTATAGCCTAAAGATTTTCTCGGTAAATATAATTATAAATGAAAATACTTAACTAAACTTTACTTAAATACTTTTTTGTTAGATATGGCATCGCGGAATATTTAGTGATGTCTTCTATAAAACTGTAGTACACACTTTGCTCTATTGTCAATAGTTTCCGCAGCGTGCGCGATATATATACATCTTTATGTATATTTATTTCCCTTTTTCACACCTTAGGTTACACTATTATAATTACATACAGAATTCTAACATTTTTGAAAATATTCTATAGCGTGTTCATCGGGGATAACGTAGGGTTCTACTAGTCGTGAAAGTTTAAAAAAAAAGTCTCAGTAGCTTTGTATCCAGGAAACAATCAATTCTTCCTTTATAATATTAGTGTAGTTAATATATGCAAGGTGGAATGTAGAGTAATGGGGAAAGCTAACTGTGTTTTGGCTTGTACAAACTATTGTGAAAATGTTATGGGTTTTTGATGACGTACCGTCTGTACATTCTGCGTAGGTAAGCAACCGATAAGCGTATTTATGGTTTTTATCGTAAATCGAACTGATAGTATTCTTGCAAAACACATTTCGCAACCTTTGAAATATTCAGTTTTTAGTTGGAACTTTAATATTTTTATCGACATTTGATATCGGATGAAGTCCTTTCCGATACTCACGTTTTCCGTTCCTCATCCCTTTCAAAACTGATTCTATTTCCGCTCCTTGGATGTATAAATTAATGAATCAATTTTCCTCTGAATTTGACCCTTTCCCTCTGTTTTATTCACAGTTCCGCGGAGTACTTGATATGTTTTAAGCTTTCAAGTGGTTTATTGTATTTAACTTGTAAAGGTATAATTGGGTTTGCTTACGTAAGGTTCATAATTATAAATTGGTCATTATATGGTTACTATGGACAGAAGAAAATTAATAAATTTACATCGAACGGTATAAAAATATGACGAAAATATAGAGAGATCAAAAACCGATTTGTCATCTATCAGACGTGGCAAGTGCACTCTCTTGTCGGCCCAGACTCGTTAGATAAATTTATCTTAATTTATTAAAAAAAACCTTGAAAAAATCATTCTTTTATGTAGTTTATTATTAAATGAAATCCCAATGTGTATTATTAATACATGTTATACACGTTTTTACTAATTCAAAATCCATCACATATTCATCAACAGGTATATTACTTCTTCTTCTTCATCAGGTGCCACTTTATTACTAAAGGTTGGCTGTTAACAACTTGCTGCGTATCTTGCTCAAGTCTAAACAGCTCCTCGGCCCAGTCGTTTCGATGATGACGCAAAACGTGTACGAGATTTTCCGATTTTTAACAGTTTTTATAAACTCGTGTCGTCGCGATTCGTTGCTGGACTCTTTCAACTTTTTACTGGCCAGATATAACAGAGTAAGCGTCGAACCCTCAATTTGATACTAAAGTTGTAACAACAGTACATTTTTCAGGTATAATACAATGTCTTTCATATATGCGAATACTGAATCCTTACTCATACGCCAGTACGAAAATTTCAGTTTTTGACAGCTCGAAAGTAACACATTTAGTTTTACAACACGTATTTTATTAACGATGCTTGTTTAGTCACGGAGCGCTTCTACTTTCCTTTAAAAATTATCCTTACTTTCTGTTAAGATTCTACGTGTTGCACAAATTCACATCGAACTTCTTAACGGATATAAATCGTCAACTTCAACGTCAATCATATAATAAATAATAATCATAAATCCCATAAAGTTTTAATTCAATTATATCAAATCTTTTACAAAATAGACACAGTGAAACTAAAAATAGGCCCGATAGGACTCTATTAGATGAATTTAATTTAATGATTAACATGATTCAATGTCTCTGGAGTTTAAAAACAAGGGCCTATTTAGATTCAAACAGTGCCTAAAATAGCCTTATTACTGTGTTAGTAGCTAATCTATTTGTCCGTGTACTGCAGTGAATCATGCGGTTTTGACCTCAATTGAGGCGAATTGTCTAAAAATTGCCTTCTCGGATTAACGAAAAGTATGAAGTTTAAAAATAGAACTGGAGCATTTGAGACAACGACAATAGAACTAAAGTAAACAAACTTTGTTTAAAATAATTACCACATCGGATTGTTCCTAATCAAGAACCCAAATAACGTCATCTAACGACAGAACTTAATTTTGAGTTTTTCTTTCATATGTCGTAGCCTATCGCAATTCATTTATTTACTGGTTTCCACCTTCTTGCAAAATATAACAAAAAATTCCTAAGCGCCTTAATTTAGATCAAGAGCCAAATGGGGCCTAACAAACGAACCTATATAATTTCATTTTTTACTTATATTAAGTATTATGTAGACTAAGAATGTATTAGCTTGATTATGAATGTTGTTATAACTTTTAAAAATACAATTACACTAATAAAGAAAGCAACTATTAAAGCCTATCACAATGCGAACTCAGTTTCTATAAAAATATCAGATACTTATCTACAAGACTTATATCTGCATCTGCAGTTCCATTGTGTACATTATTAAAAATACTTTTAAAAGTTCAGTGAAGGAATGAATGTAATTCCATTCAAGTTTTCAGCTGCAAGTGGAACTTGGTTGAATCCTCTTGGTATCATGGAGGCATTGTTCTGAACACAATGCGATCTCGGCATGTGTAGGACTGAAGAATGGCCAAGACTAGAATATATTTAGACGACCACCGCCCATATACAACCTACTCAGTAATGTTAAGATGGTGTTTTATAGGTTATATGACTCGATATAGAAGTGACTGATCATTTTTTTGGTCTATGTTATGTCGTTTTCTGAATCAAAAAACGTACGTGTTAGATGTTATACTTCTTTGGCGAATAGAAATCTATTCAAAAAATGTATTTACGTCACAAAAAGCCGACACCCTGAAGTTAGCTATAGTCAACATTTTGGTTTTTTTCTATTGTTAGTGTCGTTTTTCTACAAACGTAGAATAACATTTTTGTAAAGACACGTTTTTTTATCAAATTGGGTTGTTTCGATAGTGTCTATTGGATAGCCTTATTGTTGTTACCAACGCTAAAGACATAAAATATATATTCTGCTTATTATTAAGCTATTAGAAATACACGTACATAAATAGCTTAATAAAAGACATATATTATCTTTGCAAGCTATTAAATTTTGACTTTTATAACATTTGAAAAATATAAGTCTCTAGTATAGGCATCTTAGGTGCATCTTTTGAACTCAACTCAAATTAGTTCCTCTATTCTTTGTGCTTTTAATATTTCTTTTGCAGATGCAGATGGCCTAGATTTTACTGACTAAAATATTTCGTCATGAATTTTTTATTCATTACTTTTGTTTAGGGAATGTGAATGTATATTTTTAGATATACATTTCCTATTTGGATTTTTGTTTATTAAAAATGTTACGGTCATACGGTTTAAGCTGATCATACCTAATATACTTTTTATTACAAATTGAAATATATCAATAAAAGACGTTAGAGTTTAGGTTATTTAACGTATTAATAGATACTAGCATTTCCAATAGTCTGTAAATATAAATCTAGACTTAAGAAGGACCGCAAACCACAGATAAAAATTAAGGTTGCCATTACTAAAATAAACCTTTAAACGTTCCTAAAGCCAACCTATTTCCTTTTATCTAAAATAAAGCGTATAGAGCTTAAAATTGCTCGGTATTTAGAATGTTTTAACCATACAAGGAGCTGATAAACTCTCTCGATAACGACACGAGATGCACAAGGAATGCGTTAGCAAATTGCTAATAAATCAGGGTTTGAACTATTAAGTACCGTCTTGGTAACTTTGTGGTTGAGACGTCGTTTGTAAGATACTAATAAGATTATTAAAGGAAATTTTATACTATGTCTTGTTTCCGATAGTGATTTTACGTGGGTAGTTACACAGACTTTATATGAGTTTTTGAATAAGTTATTATGTCTATAGAACGTTTAGATAAATCGTAAATTACATTTTTGTACGGACGTGTCAAAGGATATACGAGTATTAGATAGGCAGAGACATCACAAGACTTAGACTGTTTTTTATCTGCACTTTCTAACGTCTTGAAATTTCTTGTAATACACAACCATATAGGTATAATATCTATACATAGATATTTTATATGGTAACAATTAAACGAAGATTGACGTTGGTAATAGGAATGTAGGGAATATGAAGGCGTCTTTAAAAGACAATTAATGATGGATGGTGGGATTTAAAGACTCGTCGGGATGGTTATAGCTAGGGTTGTCACATTTAGTAAAGTATGACAAACAGTAGATTGTAGACAAATAGCAAATGAGGGCAGCGCGCAACAAACTAAACAATAAATCAACAAAATTTTACTGCTGAAATGACAAGAGCTGACAATTAATTAAATAGTATTGAATTGAGATACCATTTCAATAAGTAACGAAAACATGTTTGAAAGTAACTGTATACGTTATAATGTTTAGTACAAAAGTAAGTATAACCGAATTCACGATACGATATACAACCTGCTTTCACAGTGCTCTAGACTCTATGACATATCCACAGGCTAGCAATTGTGTATAACTCTGTGCGAAAGCAATTCTAATCTTAACTATTCTAGATTATTGGCAGCCCTAGTCATAGACAATATGATGTGCCTTAAGGTGGGAACTGACCAAAGTTACGATGTGTAATGTAGCATTCGCATCGAGCGTGTAACGCATCGAGCATGTTACGCTGTGTATTAAAATCGGCGTAACATGCTCGTCAAACGTCTGTGCTCCGCTTTCGCCGCCAGTATTCACGAGATGGCTGACAGCGAGGACGCGTTGGTATCTTTGATTTTACTTAATTATTGTTTCATCCAAATTAAGAAGAAGAAAATACGTTACTGGAGATCAAACTTATTTAAAAATATAGGCGTATGTGGTGGTTTGTCATTGATAGCAACTTTGAAAAACCAAATGATTACTGGACAGTATAAAAACTTTGTACGCATGTCTCCGATCGATTTTGAAGAACTGTTGAATTTATTTGCTCTGGATGAGCTGGGTTCCACAACACTTCCTCTTTTCTTCCATTTTATAGAAAAATACAGAGATTTTTCTTTGTTCCACTCCATGTTTGATTGATTGATTGATTGACGTGTGATTACTCGCGACGCGCGTGCGCTCGGGACGACTTTTGACAAAGAGCGTACTGACCGAACCGCGTAACACTCAAAGGATTCGCCAAAAAACCGACAGCCAGATGGAGCACTCAAAGCGAGCAACGACGGGCTCGTTGCTCGCTGGTTTCCCCGTAACACGACGTACTGACTGCACGAATGCTCGCTGTGTAACATTACATTACATGTTACATTACACCTCGTAACGTTGGTCAGTTCCCACCTTTAGACGAAGGCGAGGGTCGATCAAGTATGAGTCCTCGAGACGAGCGCCCTGAACCTAAGAGCTTTAGACTTACCTACTGCTTTGTAACAAACCTTTTCTAAAATATATCGCGTTGAAACACCTTTCGTGTTAAAATTTTATTTGACCTCTGATACCTAAATGCTAAAAACATTTCTCGTCATTCTTAAAAAAATCTATAATTGCCCAGTCATAACTAAAGTGACGTCTCTTTTCATCACTGCATAAACGCAATATGTCATATGATTTTTATGTATAAAGGAGTAACATTGACGAAATAAACTGAAGACATAAAAATACCATAGACTAAATTGAAAAAAGGAAAGCATTGTATAACACAATTAAAATTAATACAATTATTTTGAGTTGGGCATCGTTTAAGGACTACGAGTTAATTTGAAGCTTTGTTTGGTATTGAAACATCTGTTGATTTAATATTGAGCTGTAATTCAGTATGAAAATTGGGGGACTCATAAGAGTTGAATGATCGCAAAGGGATAGATTTTGTAGCATTCATACTTTGTTCTAGTTTAATTAAGAATCGAAGTTTGAACTTTAAGGTTTTCACTTTAAGGCCAGGTCCAAGTGTTTTATAAAGTCATTTCACTTTGTATGTTCACATTAAACATTATCATATCAGATAAAATATTATCTAATGATTTTCTGTGAATTTTAAATTAAAAAAAAACATGCTAGTTAGCTATTGATATTAAAGATTCTAGTTTGAGTTTTTTTTTAAAGGATTCCTGAATTTAAACGCGATTATCGAAAGTTGTAATAAGCTACGTTTCAGTTTCTCAGTTCATTATAGTATTATGTAGACTAGAAACAAATGAATGCGTTAACAGACTTGAACTTCATTTCGTACACTGTTATCTAATCTGTGGACTCATTGGCTATGGTTTTAACTACCATATAGCCATTAGCCTTTTGACGACTCTGCACATTCTTTAACTAATTGAAATACTTGAAAGGAATAATGTTAATTAGTAATGTTATCAAACTGCTGATTAGCTAGTATTATTTCGGTTACGAACATTAAACGAAACCTTTGTTGCCGTTCTGAAATATTATTTTTATAAATGTTTGATGGTATAATTTCTAAGTCAACATTCAATTTCTTGTGGTGTCGCCAGTGCTTGGTATAATTTATATAAATTGGTGTTTTATTTCTTTGTAGTAATTGAACGTTGTTGTGATTAATGGTTTACTCTTGTACGAAATCGATTTGTATTAATATTGACCTTTAAAAATCGTAATATAACAATACATAATTTTAGGATATAGCGTGAACAAATACCAGCTCGCTCATATTATGTTTATTGCTATAAATTGAGGAGTAGGAATACAATTTAAAAAAATCAGAAATCATGACAGATTTCTCGTGTTTACACCTTTAATAAATATATATAATACTATTTTTATAATTACTAAATATAAAAATAGTGATATGCTGAAAACGAAAAAGTTTGAATGGTACATTTATTCATTATTTTTATACTAATGCAAAGCAAATACTTATCAACATTTTCTGCGTCTGTTTTTCAGCTTATTTTCACACTTGCGAAACTACGAACCATTTCATAAAATACTACAACATATTTAAATGCATCAGGAAATACACTTCTGCTATTAGCAACAAAAAGTAAAACGGTAGATAGATCACGTCTATTGACGATATACGGCCATTGGCCAGTCTCAATATATATGTATTTCCACTTAACAAATTATCTGTACACGTGAGAATATACCACGAACTCAGCTTTAATATTAAATGAGCATAACACGTCTTGCCGAAACACTGCACAGGAATCGAACCTATGACTTCCGTGTTAGACAAACTTAGATAAAATATGAAAACCCCTTTCCCAACCCACTTACTACATAGTCACTATACGGGTATTCCTCCGAGTTTAAAAGTATTGGTTCTTCTAGTTTGGATTCAACAGTGGTGAGCCAAAACCATGTAGTTCCGTCCGACGTCGTTTTTCGTCTTTGTTCAGTAAAACTAAGTGAGTGCTTCCCTCGTCCAGCTTTTAAAATGTTTTATATGTGCGTGACCCGCTATTGTAATAGGGCTAGATGAATTTGTGTAAGGGAATCACGCAACGTGACCTTACAAATTTGATTGTCATCGGAAAATTACGTTTATTACGGCCTAAAAAAGGTAAAAAAATCTCCGCCAAAGGTCCCTTAATTGATTTAAAAACATTGCTTTGTTTTGGGTCCAATCATTAAATGATATATAGCAGCAAAAAATGATGTTTTTCCCAAATTTCCAAAATTTTACTTTTTTTTTATATTTGAGAATGGCCAGCTAGTAGACGCAAGTAGGTTCTAATTGTAAAGCTGACGTAACGGTGTGGTTGACTGACCGCACTTATATACGGTATCATGTATTTACACGTGTAAAAATACTATTATTTTAATTTTGTGTACCTTGATTAGAATATTAATAATATTAATGAAGCTGTTTTAATGTTGCTATTTACGGTAGAACGACAAGTTTTAGTCATATTGGCAAGGTATGAACATTTGTAAAAAAGATTTTATCATTTGTCTACAATAAACATATTTAATTAAAAAGTCTACAACTAAGAGGTGTCAATAAAATAACTATCAATCAATAAAATGTAATTTTTTAACAAACCAAGAGCTTATAATTATTTAAAGCAGAAAGTTTATAGGCAATATACATACTTTAGCTTTCAGAATTAAACATTATATGTGAGAGAAATAAAAATTGACTAAAAACACTTCGACATGACGAAGACGCACATTCCAAGCACAGACGAAGTCATTGACACTAGCTCTAATAAAGTTAAAATTATTTACATATTTAAATTTTAGGTAATAATTATATCATGTACTAGCTACTTACACACATTCAAATGTTGCGTACCTGCCTTGCGATTCTGTAACTCACTTTTCGAACTCGCACAGCGGTTTTCGCAGCGGCGGTCGCGCTCAAATCAGTCGTGAAGCAGTCATTTTACGATTTGGCATTCTGATAAGGGGGGAGCTTGTAGTTTATTGTTTATCAGAATGCCAAATCGTAAAATGACTGCTTCACGACTGATTTGAGCGCGACCGCCGCTGCGAAAACCGCTGTGCGAGTTCGAAAAGTGAGTTACAGAATCGCAGGGCTTGTAAAAACAGTCAGAACTTCTCAATTTCGTTCCTCGATCTTGATTGATCTCCATCGAGTTTCCCACCCTCCATGTTATATGGGCAGGTAATTTGTGTACATTTTTAATGCTACCGTTTAGGATCGGCTATTTGCATATTTCAGAACCTTTTTGGCTTATTTTATATGCCCGTTTCAATCGTGATTTATATGCGGGTGTTAAAATATTCTATTGGATTAGGCTTGTATATATGTATGAAATAAAAAAGCTCCAAGGCCTACTTCGTCTGTTCCACGTCGTGCAATATAATTTATTTATTTTAATAAAAGCTGTACTTAAGAAGTTGTAGAGTGCAGCGACCAGTGATATAGCTTATAATCGATCTCTTTAAGGCAAACCAAAATTAAGAGAAATTTAAAAATGTTCCTGCTGAAATTTGTAAATAATTACTGCCTATTTCACAGAATTAAACTGTTCGTAAGAAAATGTAGGGCAATTATAACAGAAAACTCAATCGAAATTCATAAAAAAATGCAATGGTGTGTAAAATTACCTCCGGAAAAGCATCGCTTTTACTATACAAGCAATTGGTAGACGAAACCTATTATATTATCGTAGTGAGCCAACGTAATTAAATAGGTCGAATAATATTACCTTAACTTATTTCTCTTGAAATAGAAGATGACTATGGAAGTACATCTTATATCCAAAGACGTGACTAACACGATTACCAGTTAAATTAGATCAAAATTTGATATTTTTTACCTAAACCTGACATTTTGTTTTTCCTAATTAATTTCTTGTTTGTTTTTTGTTTCGAGTTTAATTTTTTTTCATTGGTTATGCTTTCTTGTCAATTTACGGTCACCTGTTAAGACAGGACAGGATAGTATTTTAATTATTATAAATAAATAAATAAAAATCTCAACTTCCGTCATACATATCGCTTGTATCAAAGCATCTTGCAATAAGAATTTGTCTTGCCAAATAAATACTCACGAAAAACTCAAATATATCAAAAATCTAGAACCTCATAAATTCGTATTAATTTAAACGTTACAACTTTATAAATAGAGATATGATCCGTAACTGTATAACGACGAATTATCCAGTATAGGTTATATCGATCCACAAATTGTTTGACATGGACTAATGTAGTATAAACAAAGTACTATACGTAACAAAGTACATTATTAAACTACGAGGATTACTTACAATCAAATCTATAATAAAACAAATGTCGAATGTGTGATTAATATTGGAGATAGACGCACTATTTTAAATGCGAGGTCGAAATAAAGATAAAATTCATGAAGAGCATAACGTAGATCCAGTTTTATTAAAACTCTCGTACGTTGCATTGAATATAATTACCACAGAAAAAAAACTGCATTTAATATTATAAACTGTTTTATACACGAGAACACTTAAAACATCCCATCACGCCCTCATTGCGTTGGAAATATGTCTGTATTTTTGAAATATGAAACTGGGTTTTACCAAAAATGTGTATTTTTTAAAGTTTCCCTTTGTGGATTTATGAAAATTGAGCGGTATGCTCATAAGTCGAAATTACATTAGAAACATGGTTGCTCGTGGCTGCCTACGTAGAATTAAGAAGTAACCCACATTTCCTTTGTAATATGCTATATACATCAGAATCCCTTTTATGGTTTAAGGTTGATATAAAAGCTTTAAGGATCTTTACTCTAAAATTATTACCTCTAAAACGATATAATTATAAATATACATAACGAGTTACTATACTCGTGTAAGACTGTAGCAGGAGTTCGATATTTTTTCAAAAATGCTCTTTAATCACTAAATCGATTTAGTGCTAAACGGTGGTGAGTGGAAAAAAGAACACGAGAACAAAGTGTCTTCATCCATTTAATAGCGTCTCTATTATGTTAAATATCCTTAGTACTAAATTAGGTAAGCTTTAATGCACAGATACTTTTAAAAAATCACTATATTACTTTTACAAAATCTTCAACTTCTAGGAAACATAATAAATAAATTTATAAACATATATACGTGACACAACCTAACAATACATTACATTATAAAATGTATACAAACTAGTTGCCTATACCTGCTCCTCACAGCTAGATTTTAAAAAAATATTTTGGCCGATAAGAGCCTATGTTAAGATATAGTAACATTCGTGTGATAAAAAAGTAAGAAATCGGTAATTTTGAGCCTATTCGTATTAAATCCAGAATACGTTCATTTTGTATTTACACAATTGCAATCATATTAATAGTCCATACCGAGCTTCCACGTCGTCTAGTGTACGTTAAGTAAAAACTAATATCCGCAACGTATGTAAAAGTAAATAGAACTCGGAATGTGGACACTCAAGAGTGGAGTAGAGTAATGTCCCGCACCGTTCACTTGTTTCGTGGAATCGTGAACGCATCACAATTTGCAATGGTAATGATCATCGTGCTAACTCGATACGTGCTTAGAAAAATACCTTTTTAATTGCTCGGTAGCAATTTAACGATCCGCAAAGGTGAGAAATTGTTTTGCACTCAGATTTCTTCGTTTAGGGATGGTGTTATTTCAGTATCTACGTTCATAATTTCATATGCGATACATTAAGAATGAAGATTTTGTATTTGTAAAAATAGGTCTAATAAGGATTGCCGAAAACGGATACTTGCACACGGAACAGCTTCAGTGATGTGAAATACAGAAGAAAAAATGATTTGCTATTTTAAAAGAGTACCGAGAGTCTTTTACGCCGGCTTTTTCTCTCGGCCTACACCCTCTGTCTTCAATTTAATGACGTGGAATAAGTGATACATGTATCTTATGTTCCATAATAAACACGCACACATAACAAACACATTTTTAAACTAGCATTTGTTTCTATTTTGTTAATATTTCGGTTATTTACAAAATCAAAGCCTCATGTAGGGCTTTAAGTTCTGTGCGGAATAGTAAGGGAGAACGGTGATAAGATAAAATAAAACTTAAACAGTTATAAATTTCATTTGAAACAGTTACCTTTACAGTTACGTTCTAATAACTACATTCAAATTATGCAGATATTATTCATACAATAGTATTTCTTGTTTTTCGACACAGGAAATTTCACATTTATATATCATTTTAAGATGCAGTTATAATATAGATAATCGATTATCGGGTTACGCATAAATTATTATATCTCTAGTAATTAAGATTCCTTCAATATTATAATTTTGAGATAGCTTTAATTCTAGGTATAGCAGATAAAACTTGTTTTAACAGAATTCAATAAATTTTTACATTTAAATAATACGTATAGAGTATATCTAGCGAATAGCTTTAGATCATGTTCTCAATTGTTGGATCAGCTTCAAGGCCTCTTTAAACCAGATATTTTTTTATAACAAAAAAGGCTAGGAATAGGAATGTTATTTGTTTGAAACGTGCTTTAAAAGGACTTGCTTGCTATCAGGTATTTTATCGATCAAATCTCAAATAATTTTCTAAATTCCATACTAAATTCTTCGTCTATTTTGCACAAATAGGCCAGAATTTATAGTAAATTTCTGGCAATTGGATACAACAGCAAACTGATATTGGGAAAATAGATCAAATTCTGAACATTTTTTTCTTATTATCAATAATGTTGACCTAATCATCATCGCGCCCGTTGAACACGGAATATTCAATATTAAATATATCTTATAATATGAATTGAGTGTACCCTTGTACACCAATACCCTTATTGCAAATTATATTCCTAATTTGAAAATTTGAATCTAGCAATTGTACAGATCAGATTTTGACCTGACATTTGACCCTGATATTGTGACTAGTGCCGTCTAAAATAGGCCACCTTCGATCCTTTTATATAGACGTTGAAGAATGTAATAAAGAAGGAAGAACCTTACCAACATGTTACGGTGGAGATTGATGTTAGAGTTCTGTCTTTGACATCTCACATACATTCAATGTTTATAAATGAAGCAATAAATAAAAATTAATTACAACGTGTTTCGAGACAAGTTCTCTTCACGAGTGGATTTGCAAGATACGCGGAGTATACCTTAGATTTCAAAGTGAAAAAGATTAAATCACTTACTTTACAGACCAGTTGTGGCTGGCGCTCTCCTCAATATTTGTTATATACTCAATACTCATATATTTCGACTATATTGGTGTGACTTTTGACAACTCTGGCAAAAATTAGTGATAAGCCCTTAAACAAAAGAGCGTACCAGTCTTTAAATGACCGGTAACGCATTTGCGAGCCTTTTGGTAGTGTAAGTGTCCATGGACATTCGGCAGACCTGTCAATGTGTATAAAAATGTCAATTAAACAAAAGATCAACGTTTATTCGTATTACGTTTGAGCCTGCAATCGGTTTTTCATCACTACAACATGCTGTAATCCTGATTTAATTTCGCTCCAGCTTGCGCCAGCGCGGTGGGTTAATCTTAATGAATTTACAGAATGCGATTTAAGAGAACTTTACAGTGAGTTTTGGGTTAAAATAGTCTATTACGACGCTTTATTCATTTAAATGGACAGTTTTGTCAAACGTGATGTGATAGTCTCTCGCTACTCGAAATGTTAAGTTAAGAATTAAATTCCGGTTAAATTAAGCATATCGGTTAAACGTTCTGATGCCAAAAACGAACCAGGTCCTGTGATCTAGGGACCGGATCGTCGGCTGATAATCGTGCAGCCCTGCGATTCTGTAACTCACTTTTCGAACTCACACAGCGGTTTTCGCATCGGCGGTCGCTCTCAAATCAGTCGTGAAGCAGTCATTTTATGATTTGGCATTCTGATAAACAATAAACTACAAGCTACATGACTGCTTCACGACTGATTTGAGAGCGACCGCCGATGCGAAAACCGCTGTGTGAGTTCGAAAAGTGAGTTATAGAATCGCAGGGCTGCTTCGGTAAGCTGAGAAGGTAGCGGAGAAAAGATTCTCGTTTCGAAGAACGAAACATTATTGTGGTCGCAGAGTATAAAGATCTAAACGGAAACTACGTCTTTGCCCTATAAACAATAATTCGATTGCTAATTCAATTAATAAACATACACAAATGAATCTTTAAATTATACATAAAATCATTTAAACAATTCAAATTCAAAATATCATCTAGTGTTTGAGATATTCAGATTACAAAAAAAAAATACAGTGTTTCCATCCACGTGAAAATAACTAACGTAATTGTCAAGTATAGTAGACATTTAAATGTTTTAGATACTATTTTAAAACCCCTCATATGTATTAAAAAGTTTTATAATATTGACGAAACAAACAGGCAAGTTGTGTGAAACTATTCGGGCATTGTCACAAAGGCAAGGGATGTGTACAGTGTACTTGGGGATGCCACGAGTTTGTTGCCAGTTACATCTTGTCTAGTTTCTAAGCGAGCGAATTACACATTACATTATACATATACTTAGGCATACAGATAGTAGGCACGTAGCCGTACTGAAATATTATTCACATAATGCATATAGAAGAGTTTCGTAAATTAAAGTATGATTTAACATAAACCAATTTAAAATGCTTTTCATGTTCTTATTTCCGTCTTTAACTTTAAAATGTTATTGGACTATTTTTTATTATCAATAATTGTGTTGGACATGACTAATAAAATAACTATCTACATACTATAATAATAAAAGGGGTTGATCGTAAAGGTTAGATGAAAATTAAGGGTTGTATGTATTTTTGTATGCTGTATCATAAAAAATAAAAGCAAAAAAAAATATATAAAAAAAACTAATTTGGGGTGGACAGTGGACCCCCCTTATCACTTATGGGTAAGATATATAGTAGCCGATTGTCAGACTTACTGAATATGCATAAAAAATTTCATAAGAATCGGTCGAGCCGTTTCGGAGGAGTATGGGAACGAACATTGTTACACGAGCATTTTATATATTAGATTACTAAAAAATTTGCTAGATTTTTATACATAAATTAAATAATGGCACGTTTATTTTCACGTTACACACAACATAAAATTGATAGTTTAAACAAACGGTATGTTATTTCATATTCAAATTGGTTGTCTAGTATTTAGCATTCAACCAACGGGTTCCTAATTCGATTCCGGCACCGGAACTGTTCGATTTGACGGGATTTCCTGGGGTCTGTCTGACCCTTGCTGAATCAAAATAAAAATGTTTTCACACATAACCGTAATTACTCTCTATCACAATAGAACCATAATCATTCATTTAAGGTATTTTTTAGTAAAGAAATCTTGATATTGATGAAAAAAAGTAGTTTTTTTAAATAAAACACTATTTTGACCGGATTGAAGTTATTTATTATTATAAATTTACAACTATTTAACATAATTTTAAATTTATCCGACGTTTCGCGTGCTTTACAGCGTGCGTGGTCACGGTGACCGAAGACAAAAGATGTTGAATGTCAAAAAGTATCACAGCTGCAGAGAAAGATGCATTATCTGTATTTATTTCCCCGGAGTTGGTATCGACTAAAAGATGGAGGGTTTTGGCAAAAATGGCTCACGGTGTCCTCTATTTTCGCGGATTGTGTTTCTTTTTGAGATTTTAATTTGGATATTATTGGATCCCAGGTGTTTGACAATTTTAGGCCGTCTTCTCTATTGAAATTGGGGTGTTTTTTGATTTCAATGGCTTCGCGTACCAATCTTGGGAAGAATCTTTTCTCTTTCGCAAGTACTTTCGGTTGGTCAAAGCGTATGCGTAATCACTAGATTAGGCCTATCTAGTATGTGTTCACGCTGTAAAGCACGCGAAACGTCGGATAAATTAAAAATTATGTTAAATAGTTGTAAATTTATAATAATACATAACTTCAATCCGGTCAAAATAGTGTTTTATTTAAATGAATAAAAGTTATGTCAATCAAAGACAATACAAAAGTAGTTTTAGTAATTGGATTTGTGGAAATATATTTTAGGTAATCCAAAATTTCCCGCAGCGTTTGCTGTTTTTAAAAAGACACAGCAAATGTTTATACATAATCAAGAATTAAGGTAAGTCAAGATAGGTACTCGGTCCATTGCGGTCATTACAATGACTTTCGCTCAATACTCCTTTGTAATCTCACTATCAAGTATGATGAACTCGCCGATATAAAGTTAAATCATTGTCATTATCTATCATTATTATCAGCTAAATGACCGGAGTTTCTAAGAAGTCGTATTGATGTCGAATGATGTTCTGTGAAGCAACTAATTCGTTTTGCATAGTCGAGTAAAAAAGTAATAGCGTGGGGTTCAATGTTAGGTCAGATTAATGTTTTCATAGAAGAGGTTACGCCGATTTAATGTAATAAAATACACCGACGGCTGTTGTTTTATTGTTCTATTAATAAATATACACATTTACAATATATAAAATTGTTGTGTTGGTTTGTGTACGCTTCAAAAAAAAGTTCTATATCTATCTAGCTTAAATTAATGTTACATAAAACTAAAATTTGTTTAACTAAGAAAATTAAACAAACAGGGTACAAAAAGCTATTCGGTAAGCAATTAATATTATAAAAGTATCGGTAATGTATCCATAACTCGGTTAAATATTTCGAACAAATCTCACTTTAAATTTTTCACTATACATAGTGCTATATACCAAGAGCCACCCGTTGTTATTCGGTCAAATCAGTTTTTGTGATTTGAGAGATAGTACAAACAAAAGAAGTCTTTCTAACACACTTAAATCGAGTGGAAATATTATAATAATAATATTTACATGTAAAAATACGAATGACGTATCAAAATAAAATAAATAAATCTCATCAGAAATAAAATAAATACTATTTAAGTAATGAAATCGTGATCGCTTGCGGTAATAGATTTTCGCAATATTCTTTAATTATAACTTTGGCCAGCTTAGTCAAGGTAAGCTACGAAGTTCGAAACCAACTCAGATAGAAGCCGAATATACGAACTTATTTGCACAGTTTTCAAAAAAATCTTATACCTACTGCATGAAATGGTCTTGTTTGACATATTTGATAGTGCTAAACTGGAGATTATGACTTACACGATGTTTACGCTCACTATATAAGCAAGTTGCCTTTTAAAATAGTTAAAACACTTGTTGCTGGAAAGGAATTAAACTGCCTCCCAAACAAAAATAATAAACCAAAATGGTAATATTGAAATATTTAGTTTTTTAACCACTCAAATTAATTCAGCTATGGAAAGTCATTACATTAAGTAGAAGACATTGACAAATACAGTGAGATTTACCGTAACGTTGCCAATAATTCAAAATGTCATACGAACGAAAGCGCCCCTTAACTTTTATAAAGATTTACGATTTCCCAAAAGTTACATTTTTACTGAAGTAATGGGTTTCTATGATTGATGTTCTTGTTAAACGCAAAAATTGCATTTAATCCTTTTCGTCTGGCTTTATTATGGTAAAATACCGCATCCATTGCTTAGTATTATCAATTGGGTATGTTCAGAAAGCTGATAAACGACTTGCCTTGATAAATGATAAAAATCAGAGACGTTAAAATGTCATAACAGAAATAGCGAATTAGAACAATTTACAACTCCCGATATACCTAAATAGGCAATATGCCTCTGCTTTACGCTTCCTTAAATTGCTGGGAATCGAATCCAGTACACATATCTAGTATAGTATATATACGATATTTATGTGACCAATGCCTGTTACAAAGTAAATCCCTTTGAAAAATTTAATTAAACTTCTTTCCCGTTTTCCTGGTACTATTAAATTTTAGCCCTATCTATAGCTGTATTAGTTTAAACATAATTTAGCTAAGTTAGCGGGGAAATACAAAAAGCCGTCTCGCTGTCACCAGCAACACGAGATTATATCGGGAAATCCAATTTTGTGGTTTTGTTATCGTACAACTTGGAAATTCAGATCATTTTTCTTTTAAATTTCTTCCATTTATGTCGTTAGTATTGCAAAATGTTAACGCTGAATTTTATAACATTTATACTAGAAAAGGCATTTTATTATGAAGTATTTGATATACATATGAAAGTATATAATACAAAAAAAAATAATATAAGTATTAAAAATAGTCTTAACAAATAAAATTAATTCCTGTTTTCCATAACCACCACACGACATGCTGTGCTTGAAGTGCACATACCTACATAGTGGATGGAACAGTCTGCTCCTCAGTATAATGCTGAGCCAGGGCCAGTTACAACCACAACACACACACACTACACACATAAAATGTACCTTATTCTTTAAAAAAATGTTTTATTTTCATTCTTTTTTTATTATTATTATTGTGTGTGTGTGTGTTTCGTTAGTAATAAATGTTGTCTAATGTCTAAGATGTGAAAACTCAAAAGCAGATATTTCTTTAGCGTTCCTAACATCAAAAAGCCAATTAAAGTAGTCGAAATCGCCCCATCATTGAACGAAGTTTGTCACATATCTATCAGATTGTTCTACGCGAGTAAATTGAAATTAAACTTCATTATCGGACATAAACGCAGTCTCTGACCACGATGTTAAATCCTCGATACGTCAACCCGTAGTCCACTTTTATATCCGCTAAAGTTTTAATCAATATCGTTGTAAAACTGTTAGACAGCCATAAAGGAATGAATGTATGCAGCTATACATAGTCAGTATAATCCGCAAGAATGGCTTGCTTTGTGCAGGGTGGAGAATAAATATATAAATATATAATGCCTTTGTGTAACCACATTATGTTTCATGACGGCGTTTATATAGCAACAGTATTGCATGTGAAATTTTGATTAAACAATGCGGAGGTGAGATTTTAATGTCTCTTAAATATTAGAATGATTATAGTTAAAAATTTAAACAAACTAATTTTCACATTTACATCATTGTGTCACACTTTTACAATAGTAGACTTCAATATTAATTCATATAAGCTTCCGTGTTCCTACATCGAAATTGTTATTTGTCGTTAGATGGCATCATAAGGGTTCATTGTGTAGGAGTGTTAGTGTCCAAACTAAAGAATGACCGAGTCAATTAAAATCTATTCTAGTTATATGATTACTTCGCTTCTCCGTCGGTCAGAATTTTTAACAGAACTTATTTAACGATTATAAAATATATTTAAATTATTTGCATATATCGTTTTGCTTGACAGGTGTCGTGGTCCAAAAAAATTATTTTATATACAATATTAAATTACTTAATACTAAGATATGATGATAAAGCAGTGTTTGCATAACGACTCCAGCATTCGACTCTCAATCCTGATGTCGTAGGTTGTGCACCAATCGACTTTTTGTAAATGTGTGCATTTAATATTCTCTCGGCGGCAAAGAAAACATCTTGAGGAAACTGGCATGTCTCAAATCCAAAAATCTACGAAATATATCTCACAGAAGGGTGATCTACTACTTTTCTATGAAATAAAAATGATCAAAGAAACGGATGCAATCTGAAGCCAAGACCTATTTACCGTCATTGGATTATTATTATTATTACTAAGATAAATGTTTGTTGTAATTTATGGTAGAAATTTATTACGCTTTTCAATTATACAGTTTTGTAGAGAATTATGTCAGCGCTGGTATATTAAGGATCCATTGCATACATCATTCATCAGGGTTAGACCGTGCATGTCGGTGACATCTCTCATTTCTCAACGCTTATTACATGTGCCTTAGGCTGTAACATGAAATTAGGAACACTGTGCGGTTTTAGTTGTAAAGCAAGCATATTTTCAACTTTTAACCGTTTTAAAAAGCGTTTAGAAGGAAGGATATTCTTAATTTTTAACCATAGGAAATGCTTGGAAGCCTTAATATACTAGAGTCAGTACAGTATTAGTAACCATTTACTATGGATTATTTTTCCGACCCAAATATCGGCCAATAGAATTGCACCATTCGACGTCACGTGGTACAACCTACATGGTATTATACTGATAATTTTTTGTGAAAATTTTCTCTGGTCGTTGCTTCAAGAAAAGTATTAAGTAGTTGTTTTATTCATTATGAAATTCTTATTTGTTAACTGTACATTTCGTCTCATGGTGCAATTCTATTGGCCGACATTTGGGTCGGAAAAATAATCCCCCGAATACCACAAGAGCTTCAAAATTATCGGGTATTTCCCTCAAGGTTCCCTGCAAACAAATATAGTCGTCATGACGACTTTATTTGTTTGCAACGAACCTATCGGGAAATACCTGATAATTTTGAAGCTCTTGTGGTTTTATAACTGACAATTTTATTTGACAGTTTTAAATAAGATATGAAGTGAAGTCTGAAGTCCCGAAACATTGAGATATTATCTGTAAATCCAAATCATATCTATCATTCAACTGATGTTTCTAAATCCAAAGTATATTAAAATTATTTCTATAACTGAATTTTGTACGAAAATGTAGCTCAATCATAATCAAATTCGTTCTAGATATTACACATCTACGACTGGTTAGAACTCCTAAGATATAAAATCCTTTAAAATTATAAGACCAAACAGTTTAATGGTAAGAATGGTTATAAAATTCAGCACCACGCTCTCGCATTTCAAAGAAGATAATTTAAAATATACCCATTGAACTAAATTGATCAGACATGATATGGCATAAGTAGTTTAAAGGTTTCCTCGATAGAAAATTATAAGGTTTATGTTACTAGTTTTATTAGCGCGAGGCCAGTATCACATCGTATTGCAAAAGGATGAAAAAAGGGTAAAGTAACTTGTATGGCGGGTCGCGTAGTGATGGGAAATTAACGTATTTACACTCGATTATGAATATTGTCGAATCATATTTTAAAACATTAAAAAGTCTATACATGTACCTATACATAGGGACATGATCATCTTACTGTATACAAGTGAGTGAGTACTACCTAATTCAAAAAACAATTTGGTGTTACCAAATCGAAATTATGATTCCCCACAGATATAGAATTATCATCAATATTACTTATTCGATGTTTACGTTTTTTAAATCTGTTTTCGCCAGCATGTAACATTACCCAAGTATAAAATGAAGACTTGTCTAGTTTAAAAAAAAACTACTGAATTGATCTTTAATTTTACTAAATAAAACCGACTCATATAAGTTTGATTCGCTTTCGTGTCTCATGGCGCATTCCCAATGTCATTTGTTTAATTATTTGCCAAACTATAATTTACACGATGGAACTAAAGACCAGGTCAGATCGTTGCCTTATAATGGTCAATAGAATAAGGTTAGAAATATTCATATTTATGTATATGTATATATGTTGATTCATCGCATAAAATTAGAATAATTAAAAAATCATAATTGACCATCCCTAGTAGCAAGATGCAGAAATCTGTGCGGAGTAAGGCGTGGGTTAACCGGTCTAGACACGATGAACTTTAAGGATCCGACAAATAAAACAAAAATATCCGTACACACCGACCCCGGGAACTTAATGTCCGATTGTTTAAATTCGCCGATAGCGGAAATCAATTTGATTGCGGTATTAAATTTTGACATAGAAGCTTGGTCTACGTGGACGAAATGTATACTAACAGATTATAAACAAAATCTAACATGAAAATAGGTTTACAAATGTAAATGCAATAAATCTTCTGGATCTAAGGTGAAGGTCAAGTCCATGTATATCCGTTTCGCGTCTTTTTCCATCCCGTTTCTCCGGTTTCTCTACTTCGTTTAGATCAGAATTCCCCAAACTTTTTGGTGTCGTAGACCCCTTGCCATGTTTTTCCGTGTTAGGTAGACTGTATTGATTTCCTGTAAATTTCAAAATGTATTGCGACCACAAAGCGAACACCAACATCCTACAACTTACACAATTTTATAAACATATATAATATTTTTTTACTTCATAGGTACTTTTATAAATAATGTATATGTTTTGATATTATCAGATAGTATGATGTAAGTAAATAGGTACTATCAGTGTATGTGTTGAGATCCACTATCGTGGACCCCCATTTTCATTTCATGGAACCCCAAATTTTTTTTTCGCTGACGTAGACCCCTTGCAGGTTGTCATAGACCCCTAGGGGTCGATATAGACCACTTTGGGAATCACTGGTTTAGATAGTTTTGTACCTATTACCATTTTGCGAACTAGTCTGCCCACCGTGGCCTTGCAAAGTTGGTGCAATTTTTATCATATACGGTTTATAACATTGTCTGTCATATGGCATGTAGAAGATAAAATGTAATTAAAATATTGATCACTCCAAATGTTTTTAACCAGTAATAACATAAATACAATTGCGAATACTGTTTTGCATTTCATGGCGTTCGTTTTTTGTTTTCATTCGTCAATTACTTTCTTTCTCTATACTTTCATTGCCTGTGTATTTTAACGGCCGGCAACGCACTTGAGATCCCTCTGGCATTAAGTGTCCATGGCGGTATCACTTAACATTAGGTCAGCCGTAATATACAAAAAAAAAGATTTACATTATATAACATAATATGGTGAAAGAACTACTTTGTTGTCAAAAGAATTAGGATATGTGTAGGGTCTATGTGAGGACGCCCAAATGAAATGTGAATCATAGATGCGCGTGGACCACAGAGCCTCGATTAATCACTATAGGGAAAAGGTAAACAAAGAGACGTTAATTCGACAACGACAATGCTAACTGGCTAGACGATTCGCATACACTGGGGGAGTCTGCTTTATTTACTGGTCTATGATGGAACAGTTGGAAATTTGTCCAAATAGCAAATACATAGCGTGTATTGTTGTATTAAATTGTACTGTTATATGTTCTAAGAGTGCGAAGACGTTGCGAAATACATATTGCGTGATGTAATCTAAAATTTTGATCTGTATTTAGAGTAATGTTTGTTGGTGGCTAAGGTTTACATTAAAGATCACAAAGTTCATAAATAATCAAGAAGACATCGTCAAATTGTTTTCGATCCCGTACTGTGTAGCTCAATAGGACGAATATATAGAACTATGCAGCACATCAGTTTCACTAGATAGACGGAAAAGAAGCTCAATTGTAACTTTAAAAATCTTTGTTTCGCCCGGTATCGAACCCTGAAGTAAGGACCTGTTCGAATGAGTTACGTATGTCATTTTACTATTTGTGACCGAGACATTTCAATTTAGCCTAATTTGGTAATAGCAAAAATTTACAAGAAATTATCCAACTCTACTTACAGATACAATTTTTTGAAGTGAATTTTTTTCTTGTCCCTACCACGGTTGATCCGAAGAGATTCGAAGCCATTAGTAACAAAAATATATAATAACGATAACAATGATAGTAATACTATTAATTCTATTACAATTAATGAAATTCTCTAATAATCTTAGTACTACATAGTAGTACAGTAATAAGTTAAAATGAAATAATTGTATTTGTATTCATGTCTATGATAATAAAAGCCTTTTGTTAAACTTTATCTAATTTAACTGTATTTAACCAATTTCTGTAAAGTTGCATATAGTAGATCATTTTTCGAAAAATAAGGTCATAAAGAAGTTTCACTTCTTACGTGTGTACACCTAGTACACGCACACATTTTAATTTTTATTAACCATAAATGCATAAAAGCAATGGTTAAACCTAAAAAAAGACACAAAGGAAATTACAATTATGATTTTATAGCAGTTTATAATTTTAATCGCATATAACCCGAGTCCCGCCTTTGTAAATATTTATGAAGGGCTAAAGTGCAGTCTGGTTGATAACGCTACTACGCACGACTATTGCCTCGAAGCAGGCGATTGAATTTAGTGTCATACTATAATACTGTTTACCTAACTATAATGCAATTTAAAGCAATTGCACTTTTTATCCTAGCTTGGACTTTAATTATAGTAAATATTTGTTGCCTAAGTCAAAAACAATGTTTTTGGTTTTGCGGAGATTTGCGGTGGATTGCGACTATCAATACTCAGTGTACAAGTTAAATGATATTTCAAAAACACTGTATAGTAAAAGATTTTTTTTAATGATTGGACAAATAACACTAATTGACCTAGTGCCATGCTATGCTGGTGAAGCTTGTGCTATGGGTACTAGGCAACGGATATACATACATATTATAGATAGATAGACATATAAATACATATTTAAACACAACACCAAATGCTCATCACATCGATATTTGTCTCAGCCGGGGATCGAACCGGATCGAACCGAACAGGATATTTGTCTCAGGGGTACTAACCACTAGACCAATGAGCCGTCAAATTAATTAACAAAAATCAAGCAGATTTGATCAAAATCAGAAATTATATAATTTTCCTGTATTTTCATAGTAGATGAAATTCTTGGTCAACTATCTGAAATTAGAACAAGAACCTACTTCTTACTAAGATTGTTAGTGTGCATTAACGTGTGGATTTAGATAAGGTTTTCGCGAAAAAGCTACTAAAGATACAGAGATGTCGTATTTCTTCGGACTATTTATAGTTTTAGTAAGAGACTTCTAGAATACTATTTTATATTTTTATTTTATATTATCTGATGTTAAATGATACCCACTATGCCAGAAGGCTTGCAAGTGCGTTGCTGGCCTTTTAAGAATTGATACGCTAGATATTATCTTGAAGGACCCTAAGTCGAATTGGTTCGGAAATACTTCAATGGGCAGCTGGTTTCCCAAAATAAAACCTTAAAAAACGCTCAGTTCTGAAACGACGGCCGTCGACGATGATATGGGTAGAATTTCGTATTCTGCCTCGACGACCGATGATGAAGGCTGCGGCTATTAATCCGAACTCAATGGTAAATGCGGTAGATAATGTAGAGAGACCCCACATCTCCACTGCATATCTAAAATCGTAGGTAAGTTTTGTTATAATATATTATATAATATATATATGAATATAGCGGTAAATCTTTGGAAGAGAAAATTTGTTTATCCATTTCTTATTTATCTTAATCCGCGAGGGTTATATAGAAATACTATAAACCGATCGTAAATGCTAATAAGATTTTTAGAGTTGGCCCAGTGGCTTCAGCGTGGTTAAGCGGATAAGGCTCTGCTGTTACCGCATCCCGCCTAAGGCGATTGTTGCTGGCGTCTTGGGGTTTTAGTGGGTATGCACATTCGCGAGTCCCACATAACCCTCCCGCACTAAGCAGTCGCACCGCGGCCGCGCAATGCATTTCCCCAAGTAAAAAAAAAAAAAGTGGCTTCAGCGTGCGACTGTCATCGTTGAGGTCGTAGGTTCTATTTCCGGCCAAGCTTTTTGGATAGGACTTACTTTATGTCTACGTGCGCATCTAAGTTAGAGTTAGATGATCTAACACTAGCACGGTAAAGTAAAACAGCGTGAAGAAACCGGCATGTCTCACATTAAAAAATCGAATACATGCGTAAGATAGAAAACTGATCACCCACTAGTCTATGAGATAAAAATGGTCAAAGAATGCAAATTGAGGCTTGGACCAAACTGCTAGGCCAAAAGAGATGAAGAGAAGAGATTAATGACGTTAGCGTACGCATCTGAGGCGTGAAAAACAGCTTTATAGAAGATATACTGCAATATCTGCAGCCACTAATCTTATCTAAGCTAATCTAATACAACGCCCTCTCGTGTTTCCAATTGTGTCCACTCAAGGTAAATTAGTGGTTTTCTCTCGGGACAATGCGAGTTCGTTGCACGGAAAATTTATAATTGTCTTGAAAATGAAAGGCACTTACTTGATATACGAGTATTCAGTTCAGAAGTTAAGAGATTTTTATAGATTTTATACAGATAAAAAGACTTTATTTCCGCATCAGGTGACGTATTTCTTATTCGTGGTCATATTCGCTACGTCCAATAATTAAATCGCGATTTAAAGGTGCAAATAGAGCTTTGTCAGGATGTTCGAGAGAAATAAAAGAAAGAAATAGAACAGATATGTGCCAACAACACCTTTTATTCTTTTAGGTTTGTTATTCTTTTGTTTAATAAAATATTCTTAAACATACAATATTTTGAGAGATCACTCATCCCAAAAGCGCTACAAATATTTTGATAATTGGACAAATGTTTTCCTACTACTACAAGCCCTGGGTGTCCTTGATGAAAAAAGTGAAAATAGCCCATGTAGGCGTTCTGCGTGCATTGTATGTCTGTCATGAAACCAACTTGCAGAGTAACTTGTATTCTGTTTATTTTTGTCTGCTGCGCCTACGCAAATGTAGAGCGATAAATAAAATAAATTCCTGTATCCATGCGAATATTCCATATTTTTTACATTCAATATCTTAGTCCTGTTCTTGAATCAGTATACTTGGTCGAAAATGACTATTTTTAATAAAATGATTTCCTCCTCGAAATAACAAATGATTTATGCACATATTTATTTTTAAAAAATCAGTTTCTACAACCAAAAGCTATATAAACCAGGTTTTATTCAGATTTACTGTGAATAAAACTGCAGATAGCAAGGTTTGTTCTAAAGGGAATATCTTCCTTTATTAGCTATTCAGAATGTGGGTACAACAGATGCATCAAGGTTTTCAGAAGCATGAGGATAAGCTCACAATCATGCAAGTTCGGGCGGGGCTGCACCCTAATGCAATGATTCATATTATTCGGTTTGCGGGCGAGTTGAACGTCTTCCATTATTGTCATTCATCTGAGGAAGTGGGCGGCGCGGGACGGCGGCGCCTCACCCCCGCGCGCTCCGAGGCTCAGTCGCCGGCCGACACTCTCGCTGCTAGTACGCGAGACACGCGATGCAATTTGCTGTCCTCTGACGTGTAGTCTGTGTGTGTGTGATTCGGCAGACGGCGCGAGTGCATCAGCTGGAAGCTGTCCAGCGTTAGAACCGGAAACCACAGTGCTAAGTGCATCAGTGGTCTCAGCTGATCACGCCGTCGAGTAACGCACGGTGAGTGCGATCGATGCATACCTAATTGTCTATTTTAAGCCGCTCAAATGTAATTGGCAAATTACGATACCAGGGATTCGAAGAATTTGGTTTGCCGAACGTTGAAGGTACCTGTTGATAAACAGTGTCGGCTTACGCGTAATACGTCGTATTGTGTACAATCTGTCATTATTGGACGGATTATCAAAACATCGTTCGGTAAGCCGTTTCAGTGTTGAATATATTCAGACATGGAATCGAGTACTGAAAGTTTAAACTACGCTCGGTCGGCGTCAGCTGATTTCGCCGGTATCAGCTACGGGAAACGGATTGCTAGAAAAGATATCTTTATGTTATCTATATCTATGTTGAGTAACATTGCTTACAAGATTTTAACTTAGAACTGAACTGTACATCACTTTTAGCGGAAACAGTTTGTTCAATAAACTATATTGCAATTATTATAAAAAAAATATCGCCAATTTTAAAAAATGATTTGAAAAATAGCATAGAAACAACTTGAAACTTAAACTGACTGCATTAGGTGCTCTGGTATTAAAATACCTAGCAGTTCATTATCTCTTATCAACATGCGCTTGCGAAGGTCGTAACTCAGAACTGATAAATGTTCGTTGCCATACCTACTATAAAAGTCACTAAAGCCCTAAAACACATCAAGATAACAGTAATAAAATAATTAAAATCATTACCAGCTTTCAACAGAAGAAGAGGTCGTAAAATCAACAAATTAGAATCGTAAAGACATGCAGACTATTAATAGTCTATGCCTATTTAGACCATAATTTATAGAACCGGAAACTTCCAGTTACCTTTTTCCGGTACACTCACGCATAATAATATGGGAAGTTGACAGTACCATTTTAGAAAACGAATTAGTTATGAGGCACTTTGCACTTGCTTGTTGAAACTACAGATAATACTCTTGATAACTGATTCTTATCGTATTATGTAAGTATAGCCGAATTGTTAAACATTTACATTATGCAATAGCAAAGTTATATAAAAGCGGATTTTATATGACTTTTTTTTTGGGAATCCATGCGTCCCGATTAACATCGTTTTTATAAATCACCAAGATTATATTTTACAACAGATGAATTAAAAACAAGGCGTTAACAAAAATACATTAGCGCGGAAGTTCCTGTGTTTAAATATGCACAACACATGTTTCGGATCGAAGGCACAAAAGGGGTGTAGCCTTTCTAATTTAAAAGTCATCTAAAAGAAAATTATAAAAATATAGATTTTATTTACCGTCTCTTCATTCCTAGTTATCAATGTATCAACTTAGGTTGAAACTAAAACCTAAGCCTTGCTATTTAAAATGTGTTCAGAAAAAAATACCTCCTCACACTCCGTAAGTCCTGGTACTTCTTCATAAATTAAGATTGATATAAAATATGTCAGAAAGAAAAAGTGCAAGACTTAGTTCTTAGAACGTTTACTTCGAACCCAAAACAAATTTAACTGACGTATACGCATTATCTAAATAACAAAACACTGTCAACATTAAATTATGTAAACGTAAACACATTGACGGGTTAAAGGTTAAATGTTATATTCAAATTATATTAACATTATGATAATGAGCTATTATTTTCACTGATAATAATAATTGCTAAAATACCATTTTATCACGTTTTTACGGGTTTAGCCGACGCTTTTGGTTTAAAATATATAACCCGAAAAAGGCTTAACAGTTCGACGTATACTTTTATGAATACTCTATAATGCTGAAGGGATTGCGCATTTTCTGGCGGTATAGAATGGTTATATGAAGAAAACTGTTGTTGGCCAACCAAAATCAAGTCTTTTCTTTTAGTCGGAGAGGAGATTGACATTAAAGCGAGTGAGTTGGACAAGTTGGTTGTAATTTAAAAAATCTTTTTCTCTTAGTATTTAATAACTGATTCTCCCTCAAAGGCCGGCAACGCACCCACTAAAAATGGGTGTCTATGGGCTGCGAAGACTGCCCTTTTTGGTCGTCCCGCAAGCTCGTTTGCACCCCTATTATATATAAAAAAAATTAGTTGTATTAAAGCTAAACATTTATCGTAGTCTTACCTTGAGAAAGTTAGTTTATTCTAATGAATAGGTTATTGAAAAATTTATTTCTAACAGATCCATTCAAACTATCATATAATCGATATTAAAAGTATGTTGGTGGTTTTAACGCACTATAACTCTTCGTTCGTTCGGTTACATTAAGTTTAGTCAGAAGGTTGTTTAGTTCTTAGAAACTATATTTGAATAGGCAGGTACAAAACTTATTCCTTTCTAATCCTTTGTTACTAATCACCACGTTACCTAGAACAATAACGCAGTAAAACGTGTCCACCTAATGTCTGACTGCGCTTACCAGAGGATTATGGGACTTCCAGACTCCACGGCATTATAGCCCTTATTCTATTATGACACTTACAACAGATCTTTTAGCTAATGTCAATGTCATTGACTAATTCTTTTCAAGGTTTGTCAAGCGTTGCACCGTAAATCAATTTAATGTAATTAAAGCTGAGTTGTTCTTTTAGGATAAAATACAGTCGTCATCGCAGTGTAAATAACAATTGACGTAAAGAGTCGTACTTTAGAACAATATATAATACTTAGGGTCTGTTTCACAATGTATGGATAAAGTACCAAATAGCTATGCAACACATAAATTATTTGTAAGATAAATTGTGCTATTTGACATTCATCGGACTCATAGCTTATGATTTATGTGACGAATAGCGCTATCTGACAGTCGTGAAACGCAACAATAGTGTTTATCCTACCAATAAGTAATAAATAGCTAATTTGGAACTAATGTAGAACTTATCCGTACATAGTGAAACAGACCCTTACTGTAAAAGAGTTTAGTAATATATATAAGTGACAATCGCAAAAAAGTAGGATTTTTTTTATATGAAAGCGTCCGGTATTAGGACACTTGATAATATACAAAAGACTATTGACTTTGATAAGCGTCTGCGCAAGGTATCTGGTAGTCTCATTGTTCCGTTATCGTGCGGTTACGATAAGTAAATAGCGATGCGGTCCGGCACGTATTTACAAATGGGTTGCATAAGGCGCTGCTTATACTGTTCTTGTAGTATAAGGTATATACTTATTGTAATTAATTCTGTATTTTTATGAAGAGTTTTAAACGTAGTCTTAATTTTAACATTCATTAGACGTAAACTCGGAAGTATGTGGCAAGAACTCTCTGTATAAATCTATGACTTCAAGTTAATTCAGCGAAATATAAGAGAAACAAAAAAAATTTTGCGTTTGCAAGTCTCCTCTTATCGTTACATTAAGTAATGTTGTCTACTTTATAGTTTATATGCAATTAAAAGAACATAAAATCATTATTTTTTATAGTAAAAACTAGGCACATACATTCTATTTGGTGGAAATAAGAATCCATGAATTAAGGTACAGAAATAAAGACACTGAAATAAGAACAGAGTGAAACCAAACCCCGCTGTAACATCGTATTAAACCTGCGGCTGAGGATGGAGGCTTATAATATAAGGGCTGGCAAGTAGCCTTTTCACTGGCAACCCTACCGCTTCGTCGTTCGTTCACACTATGGTTTATTTTAGTAGCGTCCGGCGCGGAATGCAGCCCATACGCGAGTGCTGACCTACCACAACACCACTGTCACAGATTCGATCAGGATGCTCTACTTATGTAGATAACCTTGTTACAATATGGCAACGTTTCGTGGAATTGGTTACATGTTCTATTTTTGAAATTTAATATATCGTTTGTGCCATTATTTTTTACCCAATAATTACAATTTTAAAATTTTATAAAGTTTTGTGTAGAATAAATTTTGATCTTTAATAAATCCAAATATAATGACTAGTTTTTTTAAAAATAAGTTTTATAATTAATTTAACATGTACTTAAACTAAAAGCTTTAACCGTAAATATGTCTAAAATATATATGTAATAGATACAAATCGATGTCGAATAATTTCTAGGAATAAATAGATCTTCCACGAAATTCTTAGGATTCCTATTCTTTTACGATGACAAATGGAAAAAAAATATAATTCAGCTATAATGATATGATATTCCGTTATTGTCAGAATCCAAATTGAATATTACAGGAATCAAATACAATGTCTAGCCTTGAACTGTGCCGAACCCTAGACTTAAGGCTACGTCAGACAGACGCCAGAAGACGTCAATTATTAAGTAGCAACGTCATATGATGAAAACAGCGTGTCACGTGGTTGACTAAGCGTTTTTATTACATTTACCATTGTTTGAAATATTTTTATAAAAAGTTGTGAATGGACGGCATTACCACGACAATTTGCAAAATTGAAATGATGTTTTGAAAATTATTTAATAAATCCTAAACATTTATTCATATCACATCACACAACCATAGATATTTAAATCTAGTAACTGATAATCTTAATTTTCATAATACATCAAAAGTACTCTCTTAACACTACAACAGGCTAACTATCACATCGTTAGAGTATCTATAATAATAAAATTATTTCGTTTGTACTATATAAAAGTTGTTCTAAGATTCGCAGTGTATATTGCGGCCATAATGATATAGTCTGTGGTCGGGTGCGTCGGCCGCGTCGGCGCCAGCACAGTCGCCATTTCATCCAGATTGATCGTTCTGTCGCATTGCCATATCACAAGTACTTCAAGGAACTGAAACTAAAGTTATTATAATATATATTTTTGGAAAGTTAATAAGAATATATTTTGTATTACGCACTATTAAGACTGATACAACATTACTTTAATTATGTCCATTATTTATTACACCTGGAAGAGTTTAAGATGCCATTACAGTTCACGGCTCATACGATTGCAGAGATGGAAGGAATGTTTTTTTATAAAGCCGGGTATGTGCTATATACTCTACTGCGGGTTTACCTAGCAAGGCACACACACGTGCAATGCGGAGACTTATAATATTTCTAAATATTTAGATTAATTAGGTAAGATTTTTGGGTAAAACGGGTAACAAGATGAATGACTCTTATTTTTAAAGAACGGCATGATCGAGCAAGGCACAACTAAAAGCTATGCTATATATAGCTATACCTTCGGCAGACCTTTTAAAATTAAATACACCGTCTAAAGCAGTAGTAACTATCCCCTTTTTATTATTAAGATTTTCATTACTACCAATGTAAGCTACAGTACAAAAAACATACTTAATGCGTACTATATTTATTCTTTGAACAAAAGTAAATAGATCAATTCTATCGGCACATAGTATCTGGCCAATCTGTGACGTAATTCAGTCTTTACTCACTTGTTAGGCTTCCCGTCTGCCAAGTATAATTAAAGAGCCTCATTTATATGGACGCCTCTGCCCGACCTTCGCAGATTGTTCGTGATAGATGCCCATCATATTCAGTTATTTGAATAGCGGTTAACACGTGTAAGAGAATATTTTGGTTTTAAGCAGGGAAACATTTTTTTATAGTTGTCATACTATTTTTGCCTGAGAATAGAATGACGTACAATTTTATAATATTTAAATCAACCTGAATTTTTTTATTAATATTTTCGTATTTCGATCTTCTTGGACTCATTAATTTACGAATCATACCTGGTTCGTTATATAAACTAGAAAGACTGCCCACTTATAGTAAATACGCCAAATCCAATGGATTTGACCAACTGATGTCAAAGTTAACCCTAAGCCTGGACTATGGATCCTACTCCTAGTATTTGATAGATGATTCATAAGGATATTTATATTATTAATGTTAGTGAAACATACACTTGTTTTCTCTGAACTACGATGACTTTGAAGTCATGCGTCACGTTCGATAATTGTTTTATTTACATTATAATACCTAGTGCTTATAGGGCCCACACTGTTTGCTTGTGTGATACAATCTAATCTTCGGTTGACGGATACAGGGTACGGAAATACAATAGAACTCTATTGAATTTCCGTATCCATAAATTGAACGTGGCAATGCATCTCCCTATGGGTACGACGTTTTCTCTTATAAAAACATTTGTAACTGTTTTATAATAAACTTTGAACTTGAAATAAGTTTTTAAACCCGACAAAAATATTGGTGTTGCATACACCGTTTATCGAGGAACGCTATAGATTGATAAGAGAACGCTAAGACAAAAGTAACGCGGACAAAACCGCGGAAGACAAGAGTAATTTGTTATTTGTGTTTACTGAGCCACGGGGCCAAATACATATAAAATATTTATACAAAGGTATTATAGCGTCACGTCACGCTTATAATAAAGTTTATTATTGGCAATCATTATTTGTTGCATATCACGATAAAATAACTTCACGAAAGGGAAGTGTGTTACTAGGCTTGAGTTTATGGAATTATAAAAAAAAATATTTATTTTCAAATATATGTATGTCCCGTAACATATACACATTTGTGTTTTATTGACTTCAAGTAGATTAGCACCTAGTCTGACCCATTTCGATTTTTAAGTCTGACCGCGTCACCTCACGATGATATCCATCTACGAGAAACTGATAGAAAATAAAGAACCATTATGGAAATCAGTACCCAGTTTATTCAATACGTCACATGGAGCATGTTGCAGTTCCTTACAAGCATCGTGTAATATACAAAACTGGCCATTAAAAACGTGTCAGAAAGTCTCTTGTTCTTCTCATACCTTCATCACCCTTAATTTTGACTAAAAACACTATAAAAATGCAGTTAAAACATCTTTTTTATTTACATTTATGTAGACTGTTACATACAGTGTAAACTCTTGATAACGAATTTCAAAGCATTTTATTCGTTATAGAGAGGCTTCTTTATAGGGAGGGAAGAATTAATGCATGGGTGTTGGGTTAAACCAAATAAATTTAACTCGTTAAAATATATTGAGATTTTCGTTATAACGAATGACGTTATAAAGTGTATATGAAAATATATATTTTGATTGTGCTTAAAGCCTACACGAAAGCTGTTTTCTATATCTAGTGCTATATAGAATTAGGATAAAGGAGGCTTTTGTTAGCGAGTGAATTGTTAATTAATTAGTAATTGTCCGCTTAGTGGTATCTACCCAGATATAAGCAAAAAATATTTAATAAACTTCTAAATAAATATAATGCGGTTAAAACGTGTAACTCCAAGTGGCACTTACGTTTAATGGCGGTGAGGGATTACAAAATTGCATTTATTTCAACATCGTGTCGCGAGAGCGTTGACATGAGTGTTGCGTTGATAATTATAATTATCATATTTGTACGGTTCTACCTTTTATAATTCACGCTTTATCTATAATGTTATTATAACTCAATTTTATGCACTCGAAAGTCGGCTTTATCTCTAAGTTATATGCAATTCGGTTACAGATAGGCATGATATTTAATACACTATGTTTAATTCTTAGGGAGGCAAATTGTAATGTTTCATCAAGAATCGAACATGTAGGCAGGTACCTCAAATATGTTTTAGCAATTTGGGAATTAGGTGAAAAATACGTAAAAATATGAATGATTTTTTTATGCATACATATAAAAAATAATACAAATCACAATCACTTTAACCAAAACTAGACCCTATGAACACTGATTTTCTGTAAGAATGATAGCTTCATCCGTTATAATAAGGAAGTATTAAAAAAATCAATAATTACTTATAAGTTACTTGTTTATTTTAAAAGTGTTTCACTTTTAAAATACAAAATACTAAGGAAGTATTTTCGTTATTGAAATCGTAAAAAGAAAAGTGTAATGTTTTAATATCATTCTAAATTCAAATTTGTTTTTATCTAACACTCAAACCAGGCGCCTTCCAGTATGTTATCAGTTATCTGCACACGCTCGTCGCGTGACAAACATATTTATTACATAATTATCACCAAACATTAGTATCGTATTTGTTTTCCTGGATTTTAGAACTTTGGACCGGTTTAGATAGTAAATGGGACATCGAAAATCGAGATTTCCGTTTAGTTAATATTTTTAAATAAGTGGATATCAGCAGCAGGATATCTTACGAATATCATGATAAGAATACTGTTATATAAACACTGAAAACATACATGTGAATACAGTCAATACCGTTTATAACGACATCGTTTACAACGACCTATCGGTTATTACAACCAGATTGTATGGTCCCGTCCGAATCCCTATTAAACTATTCAGTAAACAAACCGCTTATAACAACATCGGATACAGCGACATATCGCTTACAACGACGAAATTTTCGGCTATAACGACCAACCGCTTCTTGTCTCAGCAAAACAAAACAATACAAACGATTTTAAATCTTATTTATAAGCATTGAATGAATATTTAGGCATATTATTACCTACGCACTTTCTCCCAACGAACAGTTTCAGCCAACAACGATTTCCGAGGCTCTTAAGTCTTAACGCTGTAACGATTTTGCAAAAATTTGTTGCCTTTAACCAACAGTTTGATACTGGTGATACTCATACCTTGAGGAGTATGAAACGTAAAATGCAAAAAATATTTGAGACTGGGCTAAAAAAAACAGACCAAAATGACCTTTGTACCTAATTATTTCGTAATAAATATTTTTGTTTCTTTTTTGACTCGTTTACATATTATAATATTAACATACCATATTATAATCCATACCTACCTATTCTAGATCGATAACTACGATAATATAACTATGTACATACATATGTACTGTACTTGTGTATATGACATTGCTTATAACGACTATCGGATATAACGTCGGCAACTATACGGTCCCTTCAATGTCGTTATAACCGGTTTTGACTGTATATGTGAGTAATAGCTGTTATAATTATAATCACACAAATTAATAAAATACGAGTTTAACAAACTAATTCAGAATAATTTAGAAAATAATGTTCAAGGCCTTACGCAGTGATTCACCATATATTTTGTCTTATTGTATTAATCTGTTGAACACGTACTTAGTAATCTGTAGTAATATTCCCTTTATAATCTGTAGTTTATTTATAGTCTATGAAAGCAAACGTTGAATCCGCAATTCTAGACAGTCTTTGTGATTGTACTACAAGAAATGTCACCGTGTTTTGCAAAGTTATTTATCAAACCTGTCGGCTTCTTTCATAAGCACAGAAAATATCCTAAAATAGGTTTTGTATATTGTTTGTTTCTTATATAATAACTAAAATATAGCTTTTCTTGTTATATTGCGACAAAGAGGATTTACATTGAGAAATGTCTGTCTTAATTAGTAATTTATATCTAACGTAATCTGCAGTATCGCATCATAGCATTTGCAATTTATTGCAAACAAGTTTGTCACAAGCCACTCCTACATAAAGTAAACACAAGAAAGTCACATTATTTATCTATTTATTGCACACGTAATACTTATTACTAAGAGAACCTTCAAAACAACTTTTATAATTGACTTGGCTATTTAACCACAGATTAAGAAATTTCGAAAAATCCATAAACGCGAGCCAAGTTCTTTGTTGCAAACATACCATACGTATGAATAATCAGACGCAAACGCTACAAAGGATTTTTGGAATGCCTCAGAGACAATTATACTATAATAACGAAATTAAAACGAACTATAATAAAGAATAAAGACTTTAGTAAATTGTTGCAAAAATGTATGTATCATTATGTTTAACCACAATAAAACAATAACATCGAGAAAATAGGCATTATAAAGATTATAGCAAGTGTATTAAAGACAACCAAGCAAGGCATTATGAAGATGAAATGGTTTAGGTTGGGCCTACGCCGCAGAGGCGATTCCTGATTATTAGTTTTTAGCTTAATTTTGTTTCATATAATAAGTGTATTTCAGTTTATATAATATAATCATACACAAATCTCACTAAAATATACGATCATATACATACATATTGCATTGTTTGACTCATGAATACCAAGTCACAAAAAAGAAATCAGTCCAAATGCACCCTTTTAATAGAGTACTCATCTATCTCTTCTCATAACAGCGTAAACACAATTTGACAGAAAGGGACGAAATAGTAAGCTTTTGGGTTTTATGAAAAACTGTTAAGCGTATAACAGAATGTCTTGACATTTTTTGTCTTGCAATTATGTAACACGTGCCTTTTTAATGTTTTGCTTATCTTTAACACATCCGATTTTGCATATTTAATTTAATTAATGTTTCCAGCGTTGGCAGAACTCAATGTATTCGGTGTGAAGTGTGAATAATTTTATGCATTAACGCGGAAATTAACCGCCAAAAGGTTTTTAAAATTTGTAGGCCGAACGATTAGCCTCTTTTAACCTACCTTCCTCGCAGGGGGAGGGGTAATGACTCAAACGATGTAACAGTCATCAATAATTGAGCCCATTAGCGACTTAGGTACTTTTGAGCATTTACATGACATTAAAAGGTTTCTTAAAATTTTGACATAATGTACAAGCCAGAAAAGAAGAAAGACTTAGAGAGCTACTATTAAGTTAAGTAAATATTAATTAAAAAAATATGTATATTATCAACTAGTTTTAGCGTATGTAACCACTGTCTCGCGGGTTAAATTGTGTTCAATCCTATGTTTTATATAAGCGTAAAGTTCTATATATAGCCCTTAATAACTCACAAAAAAATCAATTGGAACCAGTACTTTCCGAGATAAGCTCGTTTAAAAGTTTGTTTGGTTTATGATCTGAAAATAGAAAAATAGTTTTCAATTAGTTATAACGGAAATAGACTATGTACTTATATTTGTAATACGTACAGCATATATTTTTTGTATTATTCCTTAAATAGGTACTTGGAATGCCTACTATTAAAAACATATATATAAAATAAATTAATCAGTACAACCTTTTTTAGGTATGGGCCTCAGATTTATGTATGTGTTCCATGACCATTTGTCAATCTATCAGGCAAGTAGGTGATCAGCCTTCTGTGCCTGACACACGCCGTAAACGTTTTGAGTCTAAAGCGGGCCATAGACGGACCGCTCGAGCAGTTCCTGAGCAAACCACAAAGTCGGTCTTGACTGCAACATGCGGTCCGTCGATGGCCCGTTTAAGGCAAGTCGGTGTCCTAACGATGTTTTCCTTTACCGTTCGAGCGAATGTTAAAATGCGCACATAGAAAGAAAGTTCATTGGTGCGTATCCGGGGATCGACCTCTGGGATGAGAGTCGTACGCTGAAGCCACTAGGCAAAAACATATATATACTTCATACATAATTATTTTCGTCTTCATCAACATTGAATCATGACTTTTATCCGAAATCAAACAGCGATGCAATACATTTTTCATTAAAAAGAGATTTATGCGATCGACAGAAACATTGGAAAAGTTACAATTTAAATACAATAACGAAATTTTTTGGAAGTTTAAGCCAAGGAATTTGCACCAAAGTTTGTACGAGGGTCGCGACACAATTTTAACATCGGCAAAAGATTCATAAACTCCTCGGTTTTACATTAAAATATCGGTTTTCTTTTATTTTCTTTTTGAGAGTTATTTGCTTGAGGCCGATGGGCGTAAAAACCATTAATGTAAATTCTTGAAAGAAAATATTATGATTTGAAGAGTTAGAAATAGTGAATATTGGTCAAAAATCACGTTTATTTTTGGTGATCTGGGTTTCTGTGCCGTCTATAAATAATTCTTATTTCACTGGTAATCGGACCTAGAAGCTATTCAAACGCATTGAACAGGTTCACCAAATTATTAGTCAGTTGATCCAGGCAGGAGATATAGTTTAAAAAACTCATTGAAGTCCAGAAGGAGTAGTATAAACCAAGGATTTCGTAATTTCTCTTAAAATTGATAAATCAACTATGTATAAAATAATTCTATACACTTTTCATAAACCTGCTTTTCAGTAAAGCGCAATACAATATTATTAATTAAATATTAAAAAAATATAATTACATAGTAGCCTGGTCTGACGAATACAATTTATTTTTGTTTTAGGTATGTACACAACAGACTACTTTTAATCGAAGATTAATGTAGAATAATTATGGTAAGTTACTTTAATATTTTTCAAGTTCTGTATTCTTGAATTATAAATGCACATATTATTAAGAAAAATACAATTTAATTGGGGTTTAATTATTAATGACGTCTTAATCAGTCTTCACATTGGTTTGAATATAAGAAATTCACGAGTTTGATAACGAATACTCAATGCCATATTAATTAATGTGTTATCAAAAATTTGACACGGACCTTTTTCGAAGGAAATGGTAACCATGGTAACGACATGTCTGTCTACGTTTTATAGTGAGGCCGACAGTTTTTAAGCGACGACACTGCAAACTACCGCTTACATAGATATGGTTAAATTTAGTACTAAATATTTCCAATGAATACCACACATGAAAATCTATGAAACATGATTGTATCACGCGTCGCACTTACTTCCGGAACGCTTGCAAGGTAGCCACCGCATCTTATAGTCTATGTGTTCTGTAGTTTTAATCTTCCATTACGAGATAATTGACGCCTGTCAAAAGCTTAAATACTAAGTTTAAATTTAATTAATGATTCATACATACTAATATGGTAGATATTTAACATGTTTGTCTAATCTTATTCATCAAAACTAAATTAGTCTAATTGCAGTTATATCTAAAGTACCTACTCATTTGTCTCTTTCTGTCAAATTATGTTTAAGAAGCGTTAGTAAGGAAGATAAGATAAAACAGCGTCATATACCTGATTTCATTTACATAAATGGGTACTTATTCGTTTGCACACGTTGAACGTTTGAATATTTCTAATAGTTTAATTACCAAATATTTTTAAAGTACTCGTATACAAGGATCTCTTTGACCAATATTAGTCATAAACTAATATGACGAACTATGCATTGGAGGCCCGTGCCTCGTGGAATGTTCAATTAAATCAGAGGGTCCATGTCTGCCCGCATCCTCCGACACGAGCCAATCACGAGCGAGCTTAGAACAGATGCATTAGGGACTTGTGTGCCGAATAAATCAGCTGTTTCTATGTTTCAAAAAGGGGAAATTATTTAGATAATGCATGGATAAAAATTTGACAAATTATTTTAGTTATAAGATAAAGCACTTAAATTCCTAGGCGGAATAATGGAATTACACTAAACCAAATACAATAAGCATTATGTTCTAAACAGCGAAAGGAACAGAATTTTCCTTACAAATCACCTTAGTACACTATAAACTTCATAAATATTATCCATAAATGAGTCGTATAACACTGCTTTGTCAACTTGTCATCTCTTTTCAAGAAATTTCATAAAAATAATAAATACTTTAGTTAAGATAATTACAATCATAAAATTATAATTAATTAAATAAATATCAAAATTTAGACTTACAGCAACAGATAAGTAATGGGCGGTTCAGATTCTTCCTTTGAAAAGAAATCCTAATTGAAGGCAGTATTTAAAGTAATTTGTCCTAAGATCTTTTTATTAACAATAGGATGGGGCTGTCACCACCTTTGGGAAGGATGAAAAGTGTAATTATAGGGAAAATTAAGGGCAAAGAACTGAATATTGGAACTCTAAATAGTTGTTATATTTTAAAAATTAGTAATAGGGTAAAATAATTTGAGAACGCTTCAATAAATCACTTTTATTACAGTATCGTATAGCCACAAATAAAAAATCAATAGCTACATTTGATATCTCTTAAAAAATTGAGCCTGGGATCTCGCTACCTTCGAATATTCTACGGCTAAAGGGCTCTTCGATAGTTTTCAGCTTAATTAAAAGTAGCTTTTCGAATGTTTCATTCAATTAAAAGTATTGATTTCAAAAAGGCTCAGATACGCGATTGAAATGCGACAGCATATGTAGTTTAATTTTTATTACATATGTAAAAGTGTTATTTTAATATATCGTTATTATTTATTAAACCGGAATATATACTAAGGTTATTTGTGTACATCGCAAACTGGTTAAAAGCTATAAAAATCAAAATTTTATAGATGTATTTAGAATCGTTTCGTGAAAATATTGTATGAATCACGCATTCTCGGTATTTTCTTTAAACATAAGCCATATGGGATTTTATTACTGTATGGATCATGGCCATTTTCAAATTAAATTTATAAGTTCTTTGATACAGATATATCTTTATCGATAGGTTAGAAAAATATTTTCTATCATCGACTATTCATCGACTTATGGTATATCGTTGTCCATTGTCGGATTTTTGAGTTCCTCAAACCTATTCAGAGTCAAGATTAACGACAAGTATAACTCCTGAATGTCAAACACGTTGACATTTGACATACGGAAGCCATCATCTGACTTAAGATTCCAGAAGTGTAGGTGTGATCAATTCTTTAGGCTCAGACCTCAAACTATCAGAAGAGCTTAAGTGCATATGAGCCTTAAGAGCTTTTACTTTCCAAGATATGATGGAAAATAAAAGCTTATAGTAGTTAAGGGTTTCTGAATTATTACAAAATATTTTAAACAATAATTTCAAATATCTGTAATTTTTTTCCGCTAAATAGAATTTTATCATATATATTACAGTGAAGTAGCTCATGGATATCGTATTTTAACCGCAACACGGGGGATACTAGGCACAACAGGGTTGTCAGATACACTAGGAAATGAATGGAAGATAGGGCTTTATATAGATTATTTTGGTTCTAGAAATATGTATATTTATTGGCTTTTAATTTTGTCAAAGGTAGTATTTTTAAAACTACTACCATGGTTATAAAGAAATTATTTATATGAAAATAACCTCGTAATAACACGTTATATACGTTAAATCTAAATATATATATATATATATATATACCTTTGTAGCCTAGATGGTACTAGATTCAATTCCGAATATAAATGTTTCAATTTGGTGGGGATAGAAAACATTCAATCTTAATTGTTATGACAATTATATTGAATAATAATACAAAATATAATAATTAAAAAACCAACAGTCTTGGAACCTGGAGCACCTGGTTCGGCAACCCATTATAGTCCAAGCAAATCGAAGGTTAAGACTGCTAAAGCTACAAGGTATAGTCTATTTTAAGTCTTTTCCGTGTTAGGGAAGACGTAAAAGAGAAAGAAGAAGTAAAAATCAATTATGAACAGAATGGGTGACTAATTCCTTTCATCACCCACATATCTCTTCCTTACTCCGTTGTTTAATATTTTTGATTCTAAATATAACTCCCCTAAATTATTGCCTTTATTTTTAGATTGAAGTATTGTTCTTTATGTGGTGTTTCAATAGCTCTCTTTCATGTTTTCTTTGTAAGTGAATTTATACTTGATCCAGAGATATATTTCTTGTTACTATAAATATAAATGTAGTAAGTTAAAGCTAAAAGGAAAAACTCCAGTAAGTATATGAGGTTGAGTATGTATTACACAGAAAAAAATAGTTTAAAAATTGTAATACTCTTTAATTTTGTAGTTGATGTAGAAAGGACGGAAGTATAAGTAAAATAAGCCTTGATAAAATAAATTAAACAACATCAATAATTTTCAAAATGTCGGCGAAACAGACGTAAAAAAACTATGCAAGATCTATTTAACAAATTTATATTTACACAAACCATTCTAACAAGAAAAGTGCAAAGATACCAATGAACAAACATTTATGGGAAAATATTGACTTTGCGATATTGGCAACCCTATGGCGTAAATATTGACCGAACGTCGACCTCATGTTATCCGATATACAGTACAAAACACTACATGATCACATGATACTGATTTTCGCGTTATGGATATGTGCGGCCAAGCGGAACTCGACTTAACCTAAGGCGCGTGCTATTGCAAGAATCGCAGGAGGAAAATGAAAGCTAAACCTGGTCATATTCAACGCGTACACTGTAGTTATAATCCTCAATTTATAATGTCTACGGACGTATACTATAGTCATAGTTGACGCATAAGTCTCGAGTCGAAATCTTACTCATAGTCGTTCATTAGCGCGCCTTGGCTAAAACTAAACTACTGCATATACCATGGTATAATACATTGCATACAAAACATAAATAAATAAGTTGCGCTACAACCCTTTTTAGGTCTGGGCCTCAGATTTCTGTATTTGTTTCTTGATAATTTGTCCAACTAATTGGCAAGTAGGTGATCAGCCTCCTGTGCCTGACATACGCCGTCGACTTTTTGAGTCTAAGGTAAGCCGTTTGCCTCACGATGTTTTCCTTCACCGTTCGAGCAAATCTTAAATGCGCATACAAAACGTAGATAACAAATAAATAAATGTATATTGTGTAGTACCTTTAATGTAAATTAATTTAATAAATAAATTTGTCATACTTATTTGCTTGATTTTAATTTGTCATTATACATTTCTTTTTTACGAAAACCTTCAACAATGACCTAAATATGCATTAGCAATGCTAATTATACCAATTTGTATGTAAGTGCCGCTCGCGCAAGTATGTCTCGAGTTCATTTATGTACTTGGTAACTGAATCGCTAAAAAATATAAAACGGTCTCTATGTGTATTAATTTAGTGATCAAAATCGTATAGATTTAAGATTCGAGTTTATAATTTTCCCATATCAGACATTTATTAATCGGCCTTTAATGACTAATATTAGACATGATAAGAAAATAAGGAAATTCATAAACACAATCGATATTTAGATTATATTTTTTAACATGTGCCAATGAACATATGTTAAAAGATACATGCGTAAAAAATATATGGCTACAATTATATAAGTTTGGATTATGTACTTAACAATGTACGCCGCAAAATTGTATGCGAGAAAAAGCTTACGGCGCAGCATTTGTAGTGGAAACCTCATAATTAAGAACTTTTCCAACATAAATTAAAATTTAAAACAGATAAGTTCTGGTCGTAAAATTGCGAGTTCTGTTTTGCAACCGCAAGGGTACGTAATGATAATGCAGGAAACATCATTGCGAAAAATCATAAAGCTTTAAATGACGTATATTTTTCAATGCGTTTTATTTACATCCTTGAAATTGTTCTTTGTTTATCGAACAAAAGATATCGAAATAAACAAGTCAGAGGAAATATACTGCATATCAAACTATGTATATACAAGTTTGTATTGAAACAAGATTGTAAAAGGGTACCTACCTCATTGTATGTCTCCATGTATGGCATTTAGAGTTAATAGTGTAATAAAGAAATTCTTATTCACCAGAAAAAAAAAGTATAATACAATGATGTAGCTCAATCTAAGGATTTGGTTTCAAACCTAGCGCAATAGATTATCTTTCTATTTACGCAATGAATTCTGTTTTTGTTACACGGCGTGAAAGAAAACATGCTAAGGAATCCGAAATACAAAAATCGACGACGTGTGTCAGGCACAGATGGCTGGATTAGCTACTGTATAAAGGAAAATAATCGATAAATTTCCCTGTACCATGCCTCATTGGAAGGTACCGTTACCTTCCAATGGGGCATGGTTACTTACATATCAAATCTTATTATATATTTTTCTTATTGTATTGTAAAAAACTCAAGAATGGCTGGACCAATTTAGCTAATTATGATCTTAATTGTAATATTTGTAGAAGTTCAGGGAAGGTTTAAACGGTAAAAACATAAATAATAAGTAAAGAAAAATGCTAAAAACAACAATTGAATTTTCCAATAAAAACTGTTGTGAAATATTTTATGGTTTTAGTAAAAAATTATCACTTTGTTGTCATATTATGTATGCCTTCAGAAATATCTGTTTCCTAGCTGCAGTTTGAGGTCCGATCTCTTTGGTTTGTTTAAAAAAAATTGTATTAAGACTCAAAGTTATATAAAGTTGATACAAAGTTCTCCGTGTCATCTAGTAAATAATAAAAAAAATCCGCATTATGCTAATCGACGCAACCAAGTGGTCCCAAGTAAATTCAGTAGTATGACAGGCCGTATAGCATAATATTTATGATATTGTGGCATTTCCTATTAACAGCCTATGAGCCCAAGGTATGCAAGACGCCGGTGAATCATTGCAGTCGAGAGGTCACGTAACTTTGCGGTGACGTCACGACGAAGAATTTACAGCCCAAATACATTACGCTATTTGTAATCTGCATTTTTGGTATGTGAGTGAAAAATATGGAACCAATAGTGGTCAAACGCAGCATAATCCGCGTAGGATAACGTTAGGATTCATCATGTCTAAGTGTTTTTAATGGAATTTTCCACGCTTCCACGAACTTTCCTTAATTAATTCCAATACCTAAATGCATTTCTTTAGTTATTTTTGATGATAAGATAATAAGACGAATACATGTGACTGTCGCTAAGTGCGCTATCTTAAAGAATGACATACATTTGTTGACATGTTTAATTGATGTTGCTAAAATTTGTGCTATAATATAAAGTATAACTTGCCTGTTACAATGTGATTAAAAATCTTGCAGTACAAATCAAGATTTAAATCTACTAAGATATTAAACTAAGGGTTCGAGCTGCATCAGATGCTTTAAATAAACTGGGAGCGAGAGTAAAATGAAATAAAAGTACACTTACACAGAGTGCCCGACGTCCATATTTACTGCTACAAAGCGAGGTAAAAACTTTTCCAAAACAATTTGCCGATAGGTGTTTTCGATCGGTGATTCAAATTTCGAACACACCTTGTTTTTTTAAGGTAAAAGGTTAAATAAAAGAATAAAGCAATGTACAAACAATTTTGTACAATTATTTTATTTATCAAATAAATATTTATAAGATTGACCCTCCATAAACGACTATACACTTTAAGAGATCCATTATGTAATATTTAAATATCTTTTCACTGATAAACCCAATTCAGGGCCTTGTGTAAAGCTTAGAGAGAAAATTACGAATGTTTATGATCAACTGTGTATTAAATCAAAATGTTGATTATTTCCAAATGGACATGATTTAAAACGCGTTATATATCTCAAGCACATATATTTAGTGTAGAAAATAGAACATTTTATAAGTTTAAAAAGATACACGATACAAATTTACTCGTAAACAAAAGTATAAACATCTAGAATTATGTTTAAGTTATTTTAATTCGTAGTAGCTGAACCTTTCATGATCTTTATTAGAAAAACATACAAATAATTATAATAAAAACTCGTGTCGGTTACTCACGCTAAGGTCGATATGAGGCACGTTGATTGGTTAGAATTGGGAGCATCCCGGTTGTTCGCTTTCCGGCGTAAAATATTTTAATATGGGTATCACCATCCGTTCCTATGGTAAGATAAAACCTGATACATACTGAGTACTAATAAGTAAACTTTGGCCGTCTTCAAGAGACAATCGCAAACAAGTTCAAATCTAATTGCCAAGTCTAATTTAGATATGATTTAAAATCCGAAAAAATAGATAATGTTCACTTATGAACGTCAATGGTCTTGTCTCTGTGGGTATAAGAAATTTGGATTTTATACGTCACTTTTTTTTAGATAAAATGTTGATTTTTTTGATTAGATTAGATTGATTATATATAGATACACATATAAAATGTTTCTTTAAATAAATTCATTTATATTTACTTTTATTTAATGGTTTTATTATTTGGTAAAATTAATAATAGTGTCACTGTTAAGGGGATTAACTTTATCAAGCTCATCTCCTTAAATATTGAATTTAATAACTGTTACTAGTAGTCAAAATTGTATGAAGAAATTGGAGAATTTAATATTATTTAATTACTGTACTGCTACTGTAGATATTAAACTACAATGTTTTAAGTAGAGGGTAGATTTCATAACAGGTGAACATTAAAGCACCATCAAAGTTTATACGCTATAAAAAGTGCCTTAATAAAAGCTCCGCCACAGATTTTCATAGTGAAAATATCAAACGCTTCATGAAATGCAGACTTTATTTTTCAGATTTTAAAATTAAAATTCATTATTGTATTGAAAACGTTTAAAGAATTCTGTATTTTTTTTAGGTTAATTTTATTTCATCTTAATAAGTTTATGTTCTAAGCAAACAAAGTAACACCTGATGTGACGTATTACCGACGCTTTTGGACTTATATTCCCTGAAGGCTCGCGGGTACGCTGCCAGTCTTTTAAGTTGGAATCCTAAGTTAAACTGATACGGAAGAATTTTGATCAATGTGTAAATATTCGCCAGGAAATTCGATAACACACATATTTCTCACAATCGTTGGCTATGGTCACTTAGGAAGTATGAGGAATAATAAAATATAATATTGGTAATTTTCAAGATCGGTTCAGTTATTCCAGAGACTTCTTTCTTACAATCTTTTTGTTATTTTAATATAGAGTGTAAACGTAAGCTACAAATACGTGTTACTATCACAATATTTCAACACTATTAAAAATATCGGGGTTAAGAACCTGGTAAGAATTAAACAAAGAGTTAAAATTACATCCTCTGTATAGCTCTTGTTTTGATAAAACCGTTGGTCGTTTTAAACCTCAAATTTATAAATTATTTTCTTAATCAGTGTCATTAACATTTTCAAATATTTTAAATAATTCTTGTAAATAACCGATCTATTTGGCTTACTCCATTTATTTTATATATTATTATTCACAGATTATAAAAACATTAATTCCCGGGGTCTATATCAATAACAATTGCCGTGTTGCAGATATTTATTGAAAATGGATTCTTTGACATCAAAAACTTGTAGTCATTATAATTGGTATTTCAAGAGAACTGGAAAGACTATATAAATTGAAATATATGTTTATTAACCCCATTTATATAATAACTCCAGTTATAGATTGCGTCATAAAACTAATAATAAATCACATAGGTAAAAATAAAATAAACAACAAATACATCGTAAAATCTATTACTTTCAGGCAATGCAGCTAGTTTCAATACCTAATACGAAGCAGTGCATCAAGAAATCAATCGATATGTCGGTCTGAATCGCGAACTGTGGGTGGCACAGAGCACTTACTGCTATGAATAGAGACATTACTGAAACACAGTAAGACTACAGCCATTAAGACCGTATTTTTATTACTGAATGTATTTCGAGATTCCAATTATTAACTGTAATTATCATCTTACTGTTTGGAACTTAAATATGTATTCTACTTTAAATGTAACCTTTAAAGGCTTACGCTTGACTGTCCGACCATATATTTTGATGTGTGACATCTTTATACCTACCGCTGAATGAACAGCAATTAAATTTTACTGTAAAATGTGCCAGTGAAATGAATAAAAAGTTTTGTCATATTTATTTAAATTCAAAGTGGACACGATACTGTCAGCAGTCAAAAAGAAAAAAAGAGCTATGTGCGTATTAAATACTGGCTCATATAGAGAAGAATCATCTTTAGGAAACCGGAATGTCATATACCTAAAACCGATACAGAAATATACGACCAAGAGCACGTTATAACGTCACTGTTTTTTTTTAGAAAATTATTAAACAAGATTTAAAAATATAGCAAAGCTTTTCTTCTACGTATAACGCTACACGTAACCTCGCCTTGACATTCGCTAGCCTAGTATCAGTAACGTATAGTCTATGGATTCTCTACTGCCGTACTTTACTTACTAGTAGTGTACTCTGTAGTGTTTTACTCTGTGCAGCTCATTAACAACTCATTCATCGCTTGCCATCTGGACACTGTTCATTCTTTTACCCTTGTTTCAAACATGGCTTTAACTCGGGTTTAATGTATTGTTGGGATAAAAACGTAATATTGGTAATCGGTAGCTGTTAACCGTAAGCTGTGCTGAATTTATTGTGAACTTTTTTCTATACATCTCAATATAAACTCGATGATTGGTTTTTCATGGCATTGAGGCGAACGTGTGTTAAATACTTTGAGAAGTGGTTGTCTTATTAACTAAAGACAAAGTTCATTAAAACTATGCAATCTCCTAAGGAATTTTAACACTTAATTCGTAATCATAAAAGGAACTATTGGAATTTTCTACAATTGAAATTCGGAGGCAGTTTAGATACAGATGTATAAAATTGTAATTTGGAATTGTTTTTGTTTGTCGTGTCTATAGAGAACATGATTTAGTGTAGCTTATACTACAGCAATAAGAATGATGAAGGAAGAATTTTCTGGAAAAACATATGAACCAAATTTCGTCTACGAGTATTTTAGACCAATCCAACCCTGTAAACATGGCGTAAATAAAAACATTCGATACCTATTTGTACTGTTAAAAAAGTTTAATCTAGCGTAAATCAACATCCATTTTATTATATTAATATGGAAGATACTAATGAAAACTTACTATATCACTTCAAACATGAATAGAACAATTTCGAAACTATTTTTAGATGATTCAATAAAGGAAGTTATGTTACAAAGGATCAATTGACGGGATTATTGGGTGTGGGCCTGGCTACGCAACTACGACATTGTAGGCGTATGCGCATCATATTCCAGATGAATTTGAATTGATAAGAATTCGATTGCAATAAACTTTTATTTTATTCGTTGCATATTTTCCTCGTTTTTTAAATTATAATTAAACACTACTAAACTTACATAATTTTTTAAATTAAACTTTAAAGCGAGAATATTATTGAAATCATATATTTGTTACATAGTACCTATATTCCTATATTTGTATTGCCACTAAAGATGCAGAAGTAGGAAAACTGTACAGTCATTTGTTTCTAAGATTGCGTCATTGACCGCTAAATGCAATTTTTACACAATTTAATAGTGAATCATATTTCGTGTAATTCATTATTGACGTATAATCTTATCAAAGCCATGTTTAATATTGTATTATCAAATTGTAAAGATATATAGGAATACTTGGAGACGAGATAATTTCATTTTACTTCATACAGTTTGTCAAATAGTCTGTTAGAGTTTACTTTTAGTTTTGGGATAGGTAAAAAATATGGAGTAAATAAAATTAGGCTTTAATAGGCCCCTAAAAATATATCTTTATTAACATGAATGGATTTAATTCAAAAATTAATATTGGCACTAACAATGAAAATGTCAAAGCTGTTAAAAGAAATCAAATTTTACCTTAATTATTAATACGTTCAAGTAGCAAAGAGCTTTTAAAATCATTCATAATTTATATGATATAAAATAACACACTGTTTATCATCACTAATCAATGTTCATTTAATATCATGATTATAATACATTCCTTGATACGATTATCATATTTTTATATTGTTTACAATTTAGTTCTGAAAGGTTTCCGAAAGGAAAGGTTTTTATGTTTATTTTAACTGATAGGACAAAATCCTTTTGTATAAAATACAAGATCAAGAGCCGCGACCTTATAGATTTTATGGTCTTATTATTAATAAATATCCCTGAACCTTCCCTATTTAGGGATGGAATATATTTCTGTGCTATATTGGTTTGATTTGTCATACACATCCGAAGCATCGCTTCTGGCAGCGAACCGAGAGAAGATTATAACATATGCATTAAGCACTATATTATAGATTTTATACTTATAAAAACTAATTAATTTAGGCAATTATATTCAATGCTATGTTTTCTACGTACCTACCGATAGATGACGCATGTTTTTAGTGAAGAATATCGTTTTCTGATAATAAAACGCGGACTGAAGATTGTATAGTATTTTAATCGTATTAAATTTAGTTTTATAATGTAAAAATGGTAGACAGATCCTTTAGTCCACAAAATCTTGAAATTTCCAACTTAGCTCAAATATTTTATTCCCTTTCACGAGACAAATATCTTTCGCACACATTCACAACATAAAAGCGTTGTCTCAAAATTCTCCCAAGTAATCCGTTCTTACACGTAGCAAATCCGGATTTGATACCTGCCAGGCTCCGTATGTAAATGTTTATCGTCCGTTGCTGGATTAATTCGACATATAGCCTAGACATAGGAAATAGAAAAGTTACACCATGTGTACGAGGAATTTCATTTTTCATATCAGGCACTTTTCTGTGTAAAATTTTATATTCTTTTCTGACTTTATCTGAAGAGCACACATTTGTGATGCTGATGAAACAATTGTTCACCATAGTTTACTAGTAAAAGTATTTAAATAACAATTAACATACTAAAAAAGTCGCCTTTTGAAAAAAAATTTAAATTAATTTAGACTTTGCCTATACGTATAGTCCCATACATATGTAGCCATTTCTTTGGCGTTAGGTGTTTAAATATCTGTTTTATAGAACAGGGACAAACAGTTCACCTTGTGTTAAGTGATGCCCATGGGCACGAAGGCTCGCGAGTGCTTTACCCTTCTTTTAAGAAAAATTATTGGCATTCATGCGTTGTTTTTTGGTGTAATGGTACAATTATAAGTTAACAGTACTGACGTTCTTTAGGAGTTTTAAAAATTATAAATTGTATAGTGAAGATTATATCTCTTCGTCAAATTAAGTTAAATTTCCACTCGAAGTGGTTTATTGCAGTCCGGACGGATTAATTCAATCGGATGTCTGCCCGGATACGTCGCCGAAACATTTTACAGATCTTTGTGCAACACGTGATTTGATTTCGTCCGATGAGAATCTAAATTATAATCAGTATTTGATAACATTTATGTTATATCCACAAATAAATGCGAAAGTAACTTTGTTACGCTTTCATATCTAAACCATAGATTTTACTTAAATTTGGTATGGGAATATAGTTGGCCTTGGAAAGGGAAATTTTTATCGCCAAAAAGATGTTGAAAAGGTTGAAATTGGGGGTGGATTTTTATATAGAAGTTCGTCAACATCATGAAAAGTAGGTATATATATGAAGATACTGCTCAATCGTAATGGTAAAATAACTACAGTATGTATAAGGTTACTAGCTTGGTGGTACTTATAAATGGGCTATGTCCAATATTTATAAACATAGCCTCAAAGCTAGCATTAGCTATTTAGGAATCGTTCGGGTATTACGTAACGAATTTTTGGGGGGGAGGGGGTCCTTTTGAAAACGTTACGATACGGGGCGGGGATTGAACTACGCGTTATTGTTAATATTATTTTCGACTTTCTTTTCAACCAGCTGCCCACTGAAGTATTTCCGAAGCGATTCGACTTAGGGTCCTTCAAGAAAAGAGCGTACCAAATCTTAATAGGCCGCAACCGCACTCGCGAGCCCGCTGGCATTGAGAGTGTCCATGGGCGGCGGTATCACTTACCATCAGGTGAGCCTCCTGCCCGTTTGCCCTATAAAAAAAAGTACTTTACACAACATAATGGTATAAAGAGTCACTGGTCACGAAACGTTTTACTATACTTGGGTACAGAAAAACGTTACGGCACGTTACATGTTGTTTCCAATAATCTCCGAAAATTGCGTGACGTAATACTTGAACGCTCCCTTAACAAGAACTTAAAATAGTCTGTATTAGGTATGTAATAAAGTAATAAAATATGTTATGAAATGAAATGAAAATACTTATACATAATACGTTATACTAATATAAAATTGTATTTTTCAGGTAATACTATCAACTAATTCAACATCTGAAAGCCAGTACTACAGTTCAACACTAAAGGTAACTGAATTATATTTCATAATGTTGTGTGAATGTTTTTACTATTAAGTTAATATAACATTAGTGAAAAATTAAGTAACCAATTTGTTGCTACTGAACAAAAAATTATGTCGCTATACGCATACAGTGTTACTAGTAGAAATCCCATAATTTCAAGACCCAACAGGAATTCCAATCTTCCTAAATTTCTTAACCTTCGCATAAACCCCGCGTCTTAATATAAACTCGTTTGTTTAAAATTCCCAACGTGCAATGAGATTTGTGTCAACAATTTCCTTTTACTTGAAGACAAATCTGAGACGTCGTTTTTAAACCTTACCTACATAGTAAAGAGATTGGTGAAGCTCTGTGAAATTTATTTAGAATTATTTTAATGAATATATTGGCCTGGCTGAACTCAATTTAGCAATATAGTTTAAGTCTGAGCTTGTGTTGTTGCTCAGCACTTATGGGGTTTTCTTTCTGTATCCTTGACCTGCATATCGTGTGTTAGGCGAGGGCAAGACTTGACTATAAAGAAAAACGTTAATGCAAAAGGCGCCGAAATTTATCAATCTACAGATTACCTAATTTATTTAACATTCGTACTCAGTTCTAGGGTATCAAATTTGTATCTGTTAAAATAAATACCTTGTAAAGTGTGATGTGTTTCATGCAATGCCTTAAAAACCACAAAATATTCCTTGTTGAACGAATCCTTCACTATCCTTTATACTATGTTCTACAAAGATATGATTGGGTGGATCAATTTCCCGACGGGCAGACTGTCATTTCCTCAGTTCATGAGCCGCCGCCCGAATATTATTTCAAGCTTCCGTGATCAACGGCACTCCTTTGTATTCAGAATCCTCTTTCAAAAAAAATTTATTTAATCAAGCGAAACCTCGTGTGAACAACAAACTTAAATTAGAAACTCGGGGACGAAACCGCAAGTCACCTTTTGGAGTTTTAATTAATTTTTATTGGGCTCTGTAAGGGCATTTACGTTATTGCGTATTTAATAACGTAAATGTTTTAATGTAAGTAAAATTCCCTTAATACGATCTCGAATTCCCGCATAACTCGCCGTCAACTCATGAAGAGTAAAAATCACAACACACTAGTGTAAATCGTTTTCAACAGAATTGGTTCCGAAATCGGCTGCCCACTGAAGTATTTCCGACTAATTCGACTTAGGGTCCTTCAAGAAGAGAGCGTACCAATTCTTAAAAGGCCGGTAGCGTGCTTGCGAGCCTTCTGGCAGTGCGAGTGTCTATGTCATATCACTTAACATAAGGTGTAATATCATCAGTGGATCCTGTAACATAAAAAAAAATATAAATAAAAACAAATAAAAGTATTGAGGGTAGAAGCTTGCCTGGGTTCCGATCAATGGTGTTAAAGGAAGTTAACGAGTAACAAGAAAAGCAAATGTATACAACAAATTAAACTTGTGAACGGGCTTTATTATTCAAATTTAATAAAAAAACATTATATATAAAAGTCTTACGCCCCTTTATTAGGTATATAAGATGTACTGCTGAATTATCTCCCCAATTCTTAAGGTGCAAACGGAAATTTCGTGGCGGATGCCTGTTAGTGTATTTATGTACCCGGTAGCAGTTCAATTAAGTCTGGCATTTAAGGCCAGCCATCGCTCTGATTGCGAGGAGCCCCCAGTCCTTTTAATTCTCAAATACAACAAATACTTTCGCTTGCGGAACACGCCTTTACCTTCAATTAAGGTGCGCTGGGCTAATTAATGTTTCTTTTTTGCTTTAGATTTAATCATACGTTTCTCTTGTGTAACTTAACTATTACTACAATGTAAAAGTGCCTTAAGAACATTATTAAAGAAGAAAAGTATATGTATATTTATTTCAGCCAGGTGCTACTAAGACATATGTAACATATGTAAAATTACGGAAGATATTGGTGTCCTATATGGATAAAAATATAAAACTTTTATAACTACCCTCACACCGCATTCGCGAAACAACGGTTTGTGCTACAAAAGCTTATGATTGGCGATCGGCGGTTCACGCTTGGTCGGTTTTAATTTGTACGCGGTGTTCGCATCGTTTTCAATTCTCTTGGCTCAGCTAGCTTTGATCCGCGGCTTCGTTCGTTTGTGGTTGAGCTGTAGTTTTCATAAACTTATTTGTCCACAATATTTTCTAGAGAGATATTTTTTGGCATTAGAAAGTATATATTGTACAAAATAAAGGCGTAAATTTTCGAATTGTTTTTAACAAAACCTGGTTTATATATATATCATGAACATTTGACGTAAAATCTAGTTTGTTTATAGTAGCTACAGCCTATATACAGTGCATAATTAGTATTGCATTAAATACATTTCATTATGTTTAACATTAGTACACGACCTAACGGAGTAAAAGCCTCCAAATTCTTCCACTTGTTTGTCATCCTCGCCACCATTTTTCACTTCACCGCTATCCCTTTTATTCCATCTTCCCAGGCGTCTGGTGAGCGTCCTATCTTCTTTCTTAAAGAAAATAACATACATATAATATGTTATATAAAACATACTAACACAAAATAGACTTAAATACCTAATGTTTTATTTAAATAATTTTGCTGTAATAAAAATTCTAACTTATTGGTCCTAAATTACATCGCAGATGTCATATAAACGGGCTAGGATCAAATAACTTCTTTGCTAAATAAACTTGATTAAAAACTCTAATAATCCTTGTCTAAACAGAGAAAAGAGTTGAATTTGTCAGAGTCTCACTTATCTAATGTTAAGATATAGACGAAACTAACGGATGGAACTAGTAGAAATTGATAAATTATCTAGACAGCTAATACAATTAGGTTGGCACGGTGCCTGGCTAGAAAATTGCTTTTGTTAGAAAAAACTTTCTTTTCTTCAGTACTCTATGTACATTTTAAGTAGTTTTTAATGAGCGATTTTTTACTTGACAAATGTAGTGTTTAATATATAATTAAGTTTTCCATTTTTTTATTTTTTAAAGGTATTTGGTGATCACCCTGAAACACGCCGTCCGACTTTTGGGCTTACGTTAAAGACACATAGAAAGAAAAGTCTATTGGTACACAGGGTTGGTATCTACGATCTCTGGGGCGAGAGTCGCTCACTAGAGGCAAACATTGTTGTTGTTCAACCAATCAAAAAATCCAACCGCTATGTAATTTAACTTAAAATAGTATATAGTATACTGACCTCTTTATACGTGAGAAATATTTGTGTTATTACAAGAAGTGTAGTAAACTAGTTGTCTCTTTCACACAAATTGTGTGTACACTGATGTGAAATAGACAGAATAGTGTAATAAATTCAACGTTGTAATCTGATTTTCTTTTTCTGTGTTCTTAATCTCACGTGAAATAAATATTTGTATGAAAATAGTTTTTCGCAACTACCAGGACACTGTATTACACATATGTAAACAAGGCTTGTTTGATATTAGATTTGATATTTATTGATATTGATTCTTATAATCAATTTTTCGAATTATATCGGCCATAAACACAACATTTTAATGAATTACTAATGCTTGTGTATAATTAATATTAAAATCAAAATAATTTAATTTTTAAATCTTATAATTTGCAAGTAGGAAAATAAAAAGATATCTCGGAAGTAAAAACTGCAACCACAAGCGGCATAAAGTTGACAAACAACTGCTCTAGCCGGTAAATCGCTACTATTGTTGCTTAAGCATATCGTATGCTCCATATCCACTATTTTTGAAGTTATACTTCTTTAGCCGCGTTATGAAAAATTTGTGAGAGTGAAATTTTACGATGCGTGCGCACCGTGACACAAAATTAACAGAATGAAGTTGCCCACGGAAGATGTGTAGCATTGGACATAATTTAAAAACAACATTCGAATAATAATAGAATTTATGTTACACTTAATGTAAGAGAATAATAATAAATATTTATTTACTTAATTTTTCAAATGTAAACTGATCTTTTTTGACTATAATGATTCCTTTTCCAGTCTCAGATTATTTAATTGTAATTAATTATTTGCATGCAATCAAAAACTATTTTTAATAATGCCAAAGAAGTATAACTTCTTACGCGCGTACATAAGTATACGCATCCTTTTTTTTATAGAACGTTGATGTTAAGTGTTGCCCTCGACCATAGACACTCTCAATGCCAGAGGGTGTTGTCGGCCTTTTAAGAATTGGTATGGTCTTTTCTTGAAGGACCCTGAGTCGAATTGGTTCGGAAATACTTCAGTGGAACAGCTGGTTATAGTATCAGTTGAGCAACGGGGGACGTCTTGGTGATTTATAAATCAAATTATTAGTCTTTGGTTGAGTCTAGTAGTACATTCGAGGTCTAGAATAACAATATGTTCACAGAACATCGATTCAACATTTAAGTGATATAAGGTTTTTGAAGTAAATGTTCCATGTTCAAAAAATCCATGCGTAATAAACTTTAGGTTAATTTTTATTGTATTATTTATGAGGTTTTCTTGTGTCAAAGCAGACTCATAAATGTGTCTGATACACAAACTAACTAATTAGCTCGGTGGGATGTAATTAATTATGAGCATGTACTAGTTAATATGAATTTTTCGCGTCGCTGCACTAACTGCAAGGCCGTTAGAAACTTTATTTGAAGTGATGTTAAAATAAATTCGATTTTTTGATCTGTAAATTGATTATCATCTAATAACTTGTGGAATTATATCATACGGAGGGCCTGGGTTTGTGTCCCAGCGAAATAATATTTGTTTCGAATTGGCACACACTTTCCGGAAGGAACAGTTTAAAGATTACATACAGAACGAATTTGGATTTAGGCCACCTTAACAAAGTACGAGTGCTTTATAGTTAATACTGTCTCCGAAATTATCGATATTTTATATGTTATCAAAGCGAATTCGCAAAAACAACTTTAAAATCCTATGTAACGGTAATTAAGTAACACAACTGTCGCATTGTCTGTTAGTGTAAAATAGTATAAATAAATAATTTTTATACACATTATTATATAAACTTCTACATGTATAATTCTCACAATTATACGTAAGTTAAATGTCATCTGGGATGTCTAAGAGTTATCGTCACTTAAATGCGTCCTTATGAGTGATGCTATGAATAACATCCTTGTATTGTAGATAAGAAATTATTTTAATAGCAAGTGTCAACCAACATTTGCTGGGAGTGTGTGTCAAACTTACCATAATAAACAGTGCAATCGCACTTTTTATTTTCATCAATAAGCTATTTCTGAAATTCAACATATTTTTCTAACTGATTGCTCGCAGCCTCCTTGCGACTGTGTCCGTCACTTTTCTTAGTAAAAGTAGGTTCAGTTTTTTCATTATATTCCCTAAGCCTAATAATTGCGTTGTAGCAAAGTTTTAAACTTTATATATATTTCAATTGTCTATGATATTCGTATGTTAATAGGTAATAAGTAATAACCAATAACGCATATTACAATACACTGAATAATTTACAATAATTTCTTATAAATGCAATGTGCATTCCATGTCGTGATTCGTGCATACAAATCGCAGTTATTTCTTGACCAACACTTCATTAGCGCTTTTACAAGATAACGTTTTTGGTATGCATTTATAGCTGAGGCCGTTTTACGAGCTGTAAAGTTTATGCTTGGTGTACATTACGGGCTATTATTTCTTACAATAAGCAAGTTCTTGTTTCATTTTTAATACGTTTAGTATTCTATCAATTAAAACTTTAAGAAGTGTTAATGAACTTTAAAAAAGTTAATTAAATTATTTTGAATAATGCAAATATAATTTGTAAAGAGAATAAGTTAGATCTAATCAAAAATATGTAAATTATTAAAGCAAATACTGAACTACAATACATAGATAGTTTATGTGCTAACTTACTATAATTGCGACTGTATTTAAAAGTATTTTAATATCTAAGAGTCGTAATTACATTTTATTACAAACCAATTATCCTATTAATATCTGGTGTAAATATAATTTTCTATTTTCATATAATAAGGCCTCTACACTTAAAATTGTATAAGGAAATAATTATATTATTTTTTTCCAATGACCTCTTATAGAGTATAGGCCTCCTACAACTGTCTTCCTTTCTCTCTCTATCTTCAGCAATATCCCCTATTATATTGATAATAGTGTTATTAAATCTTGGAACACAATTATACCGCAATGTATGTAATTCAACTCGACTGATTCGCAGTCACCGTCTCGTCGGCTCCGATGACTTGCACACTCCGACCCCCTATAGTTTTCAAATCCACAAGGGACATTAATTAATTTTGCCACATTGCTTGCGTTCAATTTGAGTGAGTTTTTGCTCAGTCCTTGACTACAGACGCCCTTTTGCTTTGCAAATTGTTTTTTTACTTTGATCAGAGTTGATGAGTGTATGCAAGTGACAATTAATTCTGTACTATATAAATCTTAAATCTGCTACCCATTTATAAAAATGCTATAAGCTTCTTGAATTTTTAAGAAAGATTTGAAGTTTGTAATCGAAAAAGTTGAGCAGTGTTGGTCTAGTAGCTTCAGCGTGCAACTATCATACCTGAGGTCGTATGTTCGATCCCCAGCTGTGCACCAATGGATTTTCTATGTGCGCATTTAACATTTGATCGAACGGTGAAGGAAAACATCGTGAGGAAACCGATATGTCTTAGACCCAAAAAGTAGACGGCGTGTGTCAGGCACTGGAGGCTGATCACCTACTTGCCTATTAGATTTAAAAAATTTCAAAACCTATTCAGAAATCACAGGCCAAGACCGCCAAAAGTTACAGATTTCTACTTAATAAAGTGGTATAGTATGTTCATCGAAGTGCCTTTATAATGTAGACAATTATTAAGCCGCAAGTCATGTATTGGAATTTCTATAAAGGAGAGGGTGTATTAGACGAGTAAGCGTGATTAAGGATATTAGCATAATGTATGTGGATAGAGGAAAAATTAGGTTACACAGAGCAATGACCCCGATGCTCTCAAAACGATCATTGAGTTCATGAGGAGTAAATTAACATTTTGATAAACACTTGTTTAAAAAAAGCTACGGTAGAGTTTCTAATAGAAATTTATTAATATCTTATATACACAGTCGCTAGATGAAGAGTTGTTTGGGTTGATTCTTGCTGCCTCGTTTCATCACCATATGAGCCGTATTAACCCAAAATTTAATCCGCATCACCTTGATGGTTAGAAGTCTTCCACGGTCTTTCTTTCTTTTGCGAAATAGGGAACTGTGGAATCGACTCCCAGTGGAGATACGACCTCCACTTGTTTAAAAAAAGAGCGTAATCCTTCCTCAAAGGCCGGAAACGCACCCACTAAAATGGTTGCCCATGACCTGTTTTGGGCGTCCCGTAGGACATATCCTATATAAAAATTGACTTTATATTTTAATTCTACTTAGTAAATCAAATTCATATACGAGACATACCAATTTACTTTTATATCCCCTAATTGCACTGTAAGTGTGTCACAGTGTTTATTTAACAAATTCGGAGTCTCAATTAATGTACCGTTGGCCATTGACGAATATTAAGACCGCGCCTCGATAGGGCGTTGCCGAATCTCAGCGTAAAATATTACGATTACTCTCCATACTTGTGATACGCAAAAAAAGGAGTACTTTATTAATTCTCCGTACGTACGGTGGAATGGAGTCGTCCGCCATTTTTCTGCGGACCAGATTTAAATATGGAATTCCGGTGTGTGAGCGGGATAGAGGCGTGCCATTGACCTTGTGCAGGGCCGCACGCGCGCGTCGCGCCGCGATCCTCGTGCGCAGACAATGCACTCGCTAAATATACTTTATCTCATTGTTTCTTGACACATGATTTCACGTGCTAAACTTGGAGAGTGGACTTTTACATTGGGTAAAATTTTAACTTAAGAAATATATATATGTAGTTATATTTATTTCAGAATTTGTGTCTTTCTAATGTCTATCATTTAGTAGTAGAGTAAATCAGAAAAATGGGGCATTTTCCATCGATATCCTCCTCTTCATTCTCACTCATTATTTGTGCGAATAGTTATAAATAATCTGGTTGGCTGAATTCATAAGGCGCTAAAATTCTATTTTAATGTTATACGGTCCCGTAGAAGTTGTTTAACAGGCTATTTTGAAAGCTTAGTTTGGCAAATTTTCCCTAAACTAGCTCCTAATAACGCACAACTTCTAACAACCATTCGAAACTTCTGCATTGTTGAAACTGCAATATTTTTAGCATAACTTCTAAACTAGAGCTAAGCATTACTTAAATTAACTATTCAACAACAACTATTCACCCGCGACTTTATGTGAATCCAGCAATTACTTACACATGTAGAAACTACGGAAACTGTCTTTCTGTAACAAAACTAAATGCAGGGATTACACAAGAAAACAAAAACTATAAAAAACTGTAAACTAAAATATTATTAACTAGCTGGCCTGGCGAACATCGTACCGCCTAACAGTCGATTCTTTATTTTTTTTAAATACTTATTCTGCTATTCGGGACACTGGTTTAGCTAGTAAGATAAAAAAAAGAAAGTTGATAATACAACAAATACATTATGTCAAAAAATAAAATTTACCTTCCCGGAACCCCTCCACTAACACTTGAACTTTATGATATAGTATTAAAGTTCAAATTGCCTTTAAATATTATTACGAATATTTTGTATGGGAATATAGAAAAGTGTTGTTTTTAGACTTTTTCACTCAATTTTTTTAATTTCTCTCTCCGTAAGAACCATCCTCGTACTTCAAGGAATATTATTAAAAAAAATCAGACAAATCGGTCAAGCCGTTTTCATGTTATGTCGTGACAACGGAAAACGGGTTTCATTTTTATATATAAGATAGAAGATATACTTTTCTTGTCGTGAAATTTACTAAAATTTAAATAAAGGCACAGTTACAAAAATATTAGCGAATTGAATACAGGGGCATATTTCGTACATTACTCGACCGTGTAGGGAGCGATGCAGTCGCCTGCGGAATAGCTAATATATCAACTATCAAGTCTAGACAGTATAAATTGCTTTCACAGGGAGCTAACAAACCTAGTCCGCGTTTAGAAAAATAAATACACCGCTGATTGAGACTGTTCAGTCAGGTATTCAGCTCCCTTAAATCATATTTGTAGCTAAAAATCGTTTTTAAACATGCAGCATCACAATGAGCTTTGTTTGTTGTAAAAACATAAGATTTTTGAAGTTATACTTCTTTAGGCGCGTTATGAAAAATTGACGAGAGTGAAATTTTACGATGCGCGCGCACCGTTACACAAAATTTACAGAATGAATGAGTTCTAGGTGGCATGAAAATCGATAATAACTATGTTCAAGTTGTATATTCTAGTATTTTTATATTTAGAACACGTGTTTCGTAACAGTACAATTAAACAGTGTGAATAAATAAATATTATTTTGGTGTTTTTATTTAATCAATTTCATATACGACGGTGATAGTATTTACTAATAATAAGTTTATTGATTAATTTTAATATTTATCGTTAATCACTACTGCATTTTAGTTATTTTTTTTCCATACGCTAAAGAAATATAACTTCTAACGCGTGTACATAAGTACACACACTCTTTTTTTATATATTTCCTTTAACACAAAGAGGTGGACGTCGGCCAATTTGTAATATTATATATAGTTTTAAGTACAATATAACACCTATGCTATATAAAAGATTTATTAACATGATCGCAGATTCTATTAAATATTTTTAGGAGTCTTCATTAACCAATTGGGACAGTTAATAAAACTTTTTGTCTAGTTTATCATAAAATAGATATTCCACTAGGCTGTAGATTTCGAAGAAATTTAGGTATCGAGTGACATAAAGCAGTAAGAAAAACAATGTTTTGAGCTAACTACGCTAATAAGTTAGCGTTCTAGAATTGATAACTAATAAAATCGGTATCCTTTGATCGACAATTCTCGGAAGCTGGACCACCTATATCAGACCAATTATGGTATTGTATATTTGTCATTCGAACCGCCTCGTTTCAAACGCCTGTTTTTGCTAAGTGAATTTAATAACTGCATATCATGAGTATTGTAGTTTCAAAAGATAGATTTGTATTTTCTTAAGTTTGATCATTTTGATATTCTAATAAAATGATACCGAAAGTTTTATAAGACAAGCTGTATCTGTACGTTTGTTATAAGCTTCATTCGAAGCAATAGTTCTTGTTTGTACCGTAAAATATTTTTTTACGAAATCGCAGACGTATTTTAACTTACAGTACAGTGTAGAAATTTACCGACAACTGTATCGAGAATCGCTTTTATACGTTTACGCATATTTTGGCGCGCATTATGAATTATTTATGGTTGTAAATGCGCATATGTCAGTTTTCAACTCATACAGCTTCATATTATAACTTAGCGTAACAAACATACGACTTGTAAACTATAGTTCCGAAGCTCGATGATATTAATAATAATAATAAAGCCCGTTTAATTTCCAATCATGACAAAAAAACAAATTATAATACACAGCTTAGATTTTTATCCATTTTTTATCTTTTGCTTGTTATTCTGTATTGTAGCTTCCTTCAGTACCGTCGATCGGAACCCCTTCACGGGTAAAGGCCTCCTCTAGCTTTTTCCAACAGACTCTGTCTATGGCTCTCTTTCTCCATTCGTTTCCTGCTACCGCTTCTATTTCTTCTATCCATCTTTTTTTTGGGCGACAACGAGCACCCAAGTAACACAAAACAACATTATAAGAAGCGTACAACAGCATGGACTTACGTGCAAAACAGTATATGAGCAGCATATGTAGCACTATATCAGCCGTTTATAAGTTTATAAGTGTCATATAAGCTCAATTTGGGCCCCAAATAATACGGCTTTGAGCATTTTTAAATATTATTAGTGCTGCTAACCAGCGCTTATAATGTTATTGAAGACAGACATTAGTAAAGTTGTGAGACAGCATATTCTAATGTAAAAAGCATTTTTTTAGATGTTAGTACAGCTTTTATACAGCTTTTTGAATTACAATGCCAAAGTTACGTTTTATTCTAAGGCTGAACGTTTTATTTTCTTTGTATAAAAATATTTGAAAAAACTTATCGAAACTTATATGTCCGAATTGATTATATATATTTCGTTTAGTGTATTGCAGTGCATTGGTGTTGTGCGGAAACGTTTTAATGTGTCTTCATTGAAAATAATTTATCATAAGGTAAGACAAACATCAATTTTATTTTGTTTTGAATGCAAATGAGTTGGGGGTATTAGTCTTATGTGAAAATATATATATGTTTGTGGCTTATAATTCACGCGCCGTCACAGAAATGCTTTTTAATAAAAAATAGGGACAAATTTAGAATCGACATCAGCTGACCTTTTGTAATTTTTTAACGATTTCATTAATTTTAACGTATAAAATTGTTTCTGTCGATACTTCGCTTATAAAAAAAACATAATAAGTAGTATTTCATTCATATGTGTGTTATAATTTTATTTTTTATGTTCGAGAAAACAGAAAGCAAATGGCGTCATGTAATATTAATGTTCTAAACTTTCAACTAGTGTCTTTTAATGTTGTCAGTCTTATTATAGTATAAAAAAATAGCTTAAGTCATTCAACCTACATAAAAAATATCTAAGTGATATCTTTAGCATTATAGTAACACTTTTTAGGCATGTTATAATGTTTATTACCCTTATACGTCATAAAAATGGATTGCTATAGTGTTAATCAGGGTACCGAAATAATAATTTAGAATCCCTTAATTACATGATACCCTACTCCACGTCTTTCATATTTTATCTGTCTCCAGTTAGATAATTTGCCAAGTGTAAGTATAAAATCATTATCACAATAAATGAGTTGGGGAATTCCCTGAATCATGTGCCCGAATAGAACGAACGGGACGTGCGACTTAAAGTCGATAAAACAACAATCCCTACAAAACGTGACGTCACTTACACCAAGAGAACGACCTCTATTCATTAGTAGTACTTGATTCCTGTCCCTGTGACGACGCGCGCTCATTTGCTAAATATTGTGTATTTTATTTTTGAATTAATTTAAACACCGGCGTGATCACGATCCCTTACAGGTACCAATTTAGTTGTAGTGTGTATAGGAAAGGAATAATAAGGTAGATTACCTACTAAGGTAGGTATACTCCTACGCTAAGCGTGCCACTACATAAAAGTACCTAGTGAATTGAAACACGATATTATAATCTTATTTTTCGCACATTGTAATTAAAGGAACTTTTTGTAAATACGTTTTAAGGGCACGCGTTATACGGGTACTTATTTAGTTTTAAGGTAAAGTACCTTCTCTATTAAGTCCTAAATAAGCTCAATTGTTTTTTTCAGATGCCTTTTAAAATTGTGCAAACGACCGAAAGGGGATCAACTAAACTGTTTATTGTTCCAAGCGGGTGGGAAAGTCAGCGTCAACTGCGATATCCAAAAAGACCTAATGAGTCTGCATTAGTAAGGAATGAAAATTCCAAGCCTCGCGCAGATTGGTCAGTGTTGCCTTGTAAAGTCAAACGGACGGGTTTTTTAACCTATGAAGATGCTGACGAGGAATTGTCAATTATGATGCAGCATAGCGACACAGATACCGGCCCCACTATTTATGAAGCCTAAAGAGAAACCCAGCTCGCAATGTCAGGATTACCAGATTTCAATAACTTGGCCGACCAACTAGTAACACTTCTGCAAAATAATTTTCATTTTCAAATCTTGAATGTACTACGGAACCACTTGCTTGAACTTCTTGAACGGTGCTTGGCTCATACACAACTACCGATTGTTCTGTATTTTGTGTATCAAGAGTATCATTGTTTGGAACACGTTTTTCATTACTTAAACCAAATATAAAATTTGAGTATTCCATTTTTATCTTTCTCTTTACTCCACCTGTTCTCTTAGTCTTTTTCCACTGTTTATTCATGACAACAACGTGACACGTGCGACATAAAATTACTAATGAGTTTATATATATACTAACGCACAAATGAAAATAATCATACTACTCATGGTTTTATGGCCAAATTATGACCTATAGTAATAAAATTAAATTTTTATTTATCTAAATAGTGCTGAAAGCTTTAAAGTAACAATAAAGTAAGAAGATAACAGAGCTAAAACTTTAGTAAATGTTTGGCTAATGCTTAGCTGTAAATAAGCATAAGAAAAGATTATAAAAATGCGTTTAATCTTAAAAATGTGTTAATAAATCTAAGTTCACTATAAAGTATTTCGACAACGTTTATTTAATGTATTAGGTTTTCTTATTTACTAATATAAGGTCTTAACCTTTGTGTTAGTGTAAATGCTGTTTAAGGTGCTGTATATTAAAAGTAATTAATGTTTTAGTATGATTATAAGCCAATTAACCTTATTTTTTAGACCATACAATAGCTTCATGCATTATAAATTTTACCACATTCTACTGAAAAGCATTTAAACTAAGTCAAAACTGATTTAAAGTGATAGTCTGACTTTAAAACGTAAATCAGTCTTTACTTCAGTGAATATACAGATTACGTGTTACTTGGGCAGAGGTCAAAAAAAGGTGGCTCGATGATATTATCGGTTTATTAATAATTCACAGAACGTTTAAATCCTTAAAATTGAATATCCATAGACATTGTCAATCGTCATTCCACATTACTGCCAATTATGGCCACTTACAGTTAATAAGCTCGAATATTCATTAATGGACAATGATTTATGAACTCCCTTCGACGATTTCAAGCGTATCATACTGTTATCTTTCATGCATTATTTATAGATGCGATTTCAATTGAATTACGGCGATCACTGTTACACGTATAAAAAGAGTTTAAAAAAATTAATGGAGACAGTAGGTTACAAAAGTGCAAATGCAAAACATAAAGCGTTATACTATGTACGCTATAGTTTTATTTATTTATACTTTATTACCTTAATCAAAAACATACACATAACAAAAAAAAAAACAGGTTACAAAAGTTATAAGGCAACGGACGGCCTTATCGCTAACAAGCGATTTCTTCCAGGCAACCCTAAAGTGGAACAATGAAAAAGAAACACCTACAGAGAGTAGAGTACAAGTAATGCAAAAATTATTAACAAAAAAAATAAAACAAACTCGAAATTACACGTTACTATAACCAAAATAAAATAAAGTAACATCTAAAGATAAAATAACAATAATAATAAATAAAAATATGTTATATTTAGTTTAGTATATTTTATTTTAAGTTCTTTACAAAAATTAGCAGTATACATTTAATTTTTAATAACTCGTTTGTTCAGGCATTATTAATAATGTCTTTAAGAAGCTAAATCTTTCTTAAATTAGAATTTAATCTCCATAATCAGTGGTCAATGGAGTCATAATGAGCAATTTGACGCCCCGCCCCATACGGGCACAAACAAGAATTATGATTTTTAAAGTGATTGAATTCTATTGACATCACAATATCTCAATTACTTTTTACTTGACGATTTCCATTATGTTATAATTGTGGCTTATTAAAAATAAAGAGCTGAGCAATATTGAAAATTAAAAGGGGAAGAGCTATTGTGTTCTAATGTTCCCTTGGTTGACAGTACTAAGCAGAGTTTTACTATCAAAGCTCGGATATTACTTTTAAAAAGATATTACTTACAATAGTTAGTTAGCAATCCCTTTTGCCAATCAGGATATTAATAGCTGCGAGATGTGGTTTAAGACTAAGTAATTTACTTTAAACTCAATGCGAAATCATATCAACGAGACAAAACTGCTTGAAGTGAATAGTTTAGTAATTTTTAATTCAATTTAAATTGAGAGAATTAATGCTTTACTTGATAAAACAATTGATAATATTAATAATAATATACCTTTTTTGTTAGTTAGTTAATATATGGGGAAATATCGCGCTGGACCTTATGGGTCTTACGTATAAATTAAGATACCACACACATTTTATTTTATATACATATTATATAATATACAGGGATAGATAAAGAGATATTTCCGATAACAGTTTTGACTAAAATTCTATAATTGTATTTAAATATCGAACGACCGCACACACTCATAGTAAATAATCATATTTACCTAACAATAATATTGTTATTTGTTTTAAATGAATGAAGACATTTCTGAACACAGTTTTGTAGTAGGTATTACACTTTATACGGAAGTCCCATAAGGTATGAACTTACCCCTTTTGTGTCGTTAATAATTTGCCTTACCAGGTTAAATACTGTCCAACGAAGAATCCTTCGAACGGCAAAATCGTATTTCTTTTCTGTATTTAAATAATCAGTATAGCAAATAAGCTAATATTTACTTAACAAGAATATAGTATCATTATGCGATTATTAATAATTTAATGTTATTACACACCCGGTTTGTCGTCTTTACATAAGAATGTGTATACGGAAACTTAAAATAAACGTTAAGGTCTTAATTATAGAAAAATGTTGTAACATAAAAATTTATTGCTTTAAATTACATATAATTTCTGAGTTCTTTACGTAAAACAAAATTTATTTTTACAATGTTCTTTACGTGAATTTGTTGCTTCTGATGTGATAATCTATGGCTTTTACCCGTTTAAAACAAGTTTCTTATTGGTATTGAGTACTTATGAGAACAATTTTCGTATTGTTTCACGACCATATTGTGTAACCTGCAGGTTCGATTCCCGAAACAATAATAGTTTCGGACACACAAAAACTTAAGCGTAAGCTTATAAAACGTATTTCTATGCATTTACGATGTACACTTGGTAATATTAATAACGAACGGTTAATTTTATAGTATACAAAGCTAACATTAACATAGGCTTGTTTAGTATTCGGTAACATCAGTGTTTGGTCTATACATACAGTATGCGCAAGCGCAATGTATGATAGTTCCGTAGTAGCCGCTATTCAGCCTGGGGCGAGCCGACCGCAACGTAACGGCACCCAATCACCACAGAGTACTTCGTTTTACAAATGGAATGTTGGTTGCCATAGAAACGGTCACACATTTTTGTTAGCCGTTGCCATGGTAACCGAGAATTAAAATAATGATCGGCAATACAAATCTCAAGTTAATTAACGGAAATAAATAGCGATACTATTCTACAATAAAATGAATTGTATAATCTTTAAACTAATTTATGTAGTACATTTAAAACATTAATTATTCCGTTCAAAAACAAACAATAATAAACCAAGCAAAAAGTGTATTTATTTTATCGAAATTCAGAATTTACACAAAATGTTCTCACATTCCATTTCTTATTGTCTATTACCCACCATAAAATTAAATAGAAACCTCTGTCGTTAGCTCTGTGGTCGCCCTGCGCGCACGCACGTCTGGGAAACACCATTAATCTCACGGAAAGCAATCAGCAAGGGCTGTTAAATCAATACATTCTCTCATTACATTTGTCCCACAAAACTGGTGACCCTCATTCACATTGCATAGTTTACGTGAAACTCGTTTTATTTATCTTCAAATTCCTTATAACATGTCTATAGAAAGGGTTGTACTACAACATTAAACGTCTTTTTTATATTTAAAATTATGTATATTACATAATAGGGGGCATAATAATTTTAGAAAAGTCGGAAAACACTGATGTACCTTTATATATAATACTTAATACTTATTGAAACTTTTATTCCGAAGATTTCGTTCGAGAACTAGATTCTAATCAGAATTAACGATTTTTTTGTAATAATATTAATTATTAAACAATAATATTTCCGACAAACTTCGCTAAGTTTAGCTAAAATGCATTCTACGGCTGGTAATAATTTCTTGTGAATTGTCAGTAATTGTCAAGTCATAAGTCATATAACAATAAATGTCAACTTCAAAGCGACATTCAATTGCCCTGTCAGTTTCTTTTTTCGCTTTATGCCTTTGAGTCTTCTAAGAAAATCAGGTAACCTATGGAGGTTGCGTCCTTTTCCTTTAAGCATGACATCATCGACATTGCCAGAGAGCATTTTTACTCAGAATCAATGCTGGTTAGGATAATGATTTGTGTTTATTAATAAGTAATAAACACAAATCATTATCCGATTGGGCCGATTTGACCCAAATCGGCCTCAAACCCATTGAAAGATGAGAGTACAGAATGTATACTAAATATTTGTTAATTATGTTGAAAAAAGACTTACATTTTTTCTATTTAATCTGTTTAAAAAGATAGCAATTTTGAATCTTATTTTCAATATGGTTTTAAATCAGCGACTGTAAACTAAAACACTTACTTATGTATACTGTAATCAATATATGCGTTAAAACGATCGTAAACTAAATAACCGTCTCTGAGTGCGTGTCTTTGTTCGTTTACTCTTACTAGTCTATATTTAGAATACGTAAACGAGGAATAAAATCAACTGTAGGAAACTAAAACGCCGACACTAGTTTTCGCTTGTACGTTGAAAATAAAAACATTGCAGAATCGTCAGACACCTGTGAGCCAGACGAACAAAAAGCCAATCTGGTGTCTGGCTTGGGGCCATTTGTGCTTTAACAACTCCAATGATTTTTCTGCTTTCCCAACGCTCCTGATTAATTCCTCAAAATCCCTTTAAATTGACGAACGTTTTATTACTAATCGCAATTAATATACTTTAGGAATTTGCGAAATCGTTTTGCAAAATACCTGATAGAAAATTCTAGAGACGATTAACAATTCTAAAGCTAGCTTGTATATGCAGGTGCAGACTTAAGCGGCGTGAGATTTAGATTTCATCATATCTAGACGTACCTGTATTCTGTTTACGTAACGTACGAGCGGCATTTATGCAACTTAGAAGGTCATAATACTACCTAATTGAATCAAAGTGCAGGAACCTTCCAACTACATTCCTCTATACTTCGGAGTAATCGCTAAAAATCTTCTCATACAGGTATATTAAGTTCAATGAAGAATCCGTAATCCGCTTGCGGTCTTCCGAAACGTAACCTATTAGATTAAACGTTTGATCAAATTTGTGCCTTAAACTTATACGTTAGCTTATGTGCAATATTAAATCGAAATATTCTTATGATAATGATTCCAACACGTAAAAAACTAAATTAATATATCATGTTTCTAGAGAAAACGCATCCGTACCACCAAAACAAATAGAGAATTTCTACGATTAATTAATTGTTTGTCCAGTGACCGTTATGCATATATAAATAAGACGCATATTAGCGTGTGGAGTAATGTTAATTTTTGCAGTCGGATCGCGGATACCGTATTGCTTTCAAATAAATGGAATGCGGCCATCGGCCATGCTACGTACGCCGCACCCGTCTACGAGACAAATAAACAATACGTATTAAGTACTTCTGCTGTTACATGATTCTTTTACCGCTCAGAATTATTGCTATTTGGGCTATATAACATAGTAGCTAATTCGACGAATCTTGCTTTATAGTAAATACGTCATTCTTAGTTATTGTCTGTTTTTAAATCTTTAAATAGCTTGATATTTTTGATGTATGGGTAAGGCGGCGTCCATAAATTACGTGAGGTGTTTAAGGGGGGGAGGGGGTCGAGTCAAATCTCATTTAATCTTACGTTGGAGAGAGGGGGGGTCTCGGCAAATATCACGCAATTTTTTTCTTTTTGAAAAAATAATAATAGGAAGACGGTTGACCCTATAAAGGCATCTCTGCAACTTCCCGCTAACTCTATACCTAAACGCTCAACATTTCACTAATTTTGTTTTAGTCGTAAACAAAAGCACGAAGCAATTTTTTTCTTTTTTCAATAACAATCCAACGCGTTTACGTAAGAAACCCACATTTGTTGTTGAATAAAATCTCACCAGGGGGGGAGGGAGGTACAAAAAATTTAAAAAAACACCTCACGTAATTTATGGACGCCCCCTAAGTTCACGATTAATTATTTAATCAACACTTATCTGTATACATACTAAGAATCAAATTTAAATATAAAAGTTACGTTCAGCTAGACAGATTATAAACTACGTTATCAGGGAACTCAACGGACCTAATGAGTCTATGTGTGGAAACTGATTCCACACACCATCAGGCCCGAATAAAGCAATTACTACATAATATCGTTTTAATGTGTAGAACATAATTGTTATTATTTTTCATATAACAGGCGGCAAACGGCATCTGATGTTAAGTGATAGCGCCGCCCATGGAAGCTCTCAATACCGGAGGTCACTTATAAATACATAATACTAGTATATAAAAACATCAAGTATGCACAGAATAAAATTAAAAATCCTTATATTCATTCTCCTCACCTTAAGCATACCTTTTTTATAATTTGAATACCTCATGTTATATTAAATTCATTTATGTGCATAGTGATGCTGGGTCCTAATGCGATTAACTTTGTCGGTGGTCACAAAATATGCATGGAGACGTAAAAAATTCACCGGAAATGCTCTAATCTTAATGTAGATTTTAAACCCCGAATAGAAAATTAAGGCTTCATAATTTTTGTTTGTGTCTGGCGTATTTAAGATTTCCTTGATTGTGTTGTTATCGGTGCTGCTGGACACTTATTCTTTCACTCGGCTGTAGTTCTAAAACATTAATTAAAAAAAAAAAGGTTTTAGAGTATGTTATATTTTTAAGCTATTGATTTTATCGCAGATTTTGAGCGCGGCGACCGAATCAAGAAATTCCGTAACGAAAAAAACCTAACACACGCGTTAGAGCGAGACAGAACGCATACTGCGTATTCACATCTCTCGTAGCGTAAGCGCGGCCGGTGCAGCCGGTACGCGTTACAGTGAGTCAAACTATATAGGCGTGTTAGTCTGAGTCTGGTATAGTGGAAGATTGAATTAATATCAAAGAAAAAATACTCCATAAATAAAAAAATAATAAATCCCCGAGTGCCACACGTTTTTTTTTGTAATAAATCGGCACCAGTTTCATATGATCAACGGCATTGGCAAACATTGGCAAGTTTAATTAAATTCTTCCGCTCAATTAATTCATATCATAATCCAATTTTGAATATTTAAATTAGGAACGTCGAACTGTCAGTCTAGACTCTAGACATTTTTCATAAGGCCGGTTATGAGTCAATAATACTAAGTTTGCAATACGACTGGCCTTCATACTCGATGACATCACACTTATGATAGATTAGTTTAACACTAGCCTAGAATAGGGTTGTTGACAACGTTACGAAATAATAAAAAAAAAGTATTATGTGACAGATTAATAAATAATAATCCTGTATTTTTAACCAATTTAAAAAAATTGCGAGCCAAGGATCCTACGGAACGCCCTAAAGTGCAGACATTGCAGCCCATATAGAACCTCTTTTTGTGAGTGCGTTGCGGGCCTCGAATAGGGCCCATTAAACAACTTGAAATATATAAAATTATCATAAGAGACAATGATAGATTCTTCAAAATAAAATTTAATAATACTATTATGATACTATATAACAGTACCTTTACAGATAGAGCTATGAAAATACATACAAAATTACTCATAGCTTACTCATCCAATTGATAAACGGAACAACGCCTACATAAGAATTCATAGCGTTTACTATGTCATTAACGGTGTATACATATGTTTACTATACATCTTTTATCAATAGATACAGTACAGCCATGATATTTTTGGAATACAGCTCGATTTCTAAATTTTGTCAGTCATAATCACAAATCCTTTAATGTTTTTTTTACTGCGGAAAAGGCGCCCATAACCATGATTTTTGGATTGAAGTCATATGTTTGAGATGCAGAATCGATTGTGGATCCCAACCAACTCAAACGGCAACACATCTAACCTGTCTATAGATGTGTGTTAAGACTGAGGGAAGGACTCACTTTTGGTGCTAAACATGGCTCTCTCATCTCAAAAATTTAATCCTCACAGTCCAATCTAATCCTACGATATATCTCTAAGTAAAATACGTAATAACATACCAGCCCTATCAAATTGTAAGTATATTTTCCTCATATTTAGGTCGTATGAGACAGTTTTTACTTACGTCCATCAAGGCCATCTTATCACTGCGGGCGTCTATTAAATGAGAGTCTTAAGTATACATTACGTTATTCGGTCTTTGCTTAGCGAATCACTATTAAAAATAAAAATATTTGTAAGATATATTAAGCTAGGAATAAGAATCTCTGAATATATTGAAGTATCGGCGTAACAAAATTGTAGCATTTGAACACTTTTTTAACAATTTATTGAGTTCCAACGGTATTAAATAAGTTAATTAATGTGCAAATAAATTAGTGTGAAAGAGAAAATCACATTTTGAAAACCTTAACTGGACATGCATTTTGTGTCACCTTATTGATATTCGAATATCGATTTTGTTAAAAGTCACTGGTGAAAGCTACGCCTTGGCAAATATATTAATACGCATTTGCATATTGTCCATTCGTATTTGGGCATGTCTCGTCTCGTGAAATTCACAATGCTAATAATAAAACCGTCCAGACGCACCTTGCATATTGTTTTATATGAAAATAAATTTTAATGCAATGTGTTAGGGTTGTTTTTCGGTTGAGTACAAATCACGTCTACGATTGCAAGGTTTTATTTATTTGTACGGCGTGTCTGCCGTAACTTTCGATTATAGATGACTCGATACCAACTTTGACGTATAATTTTTGTTTGTCTTTTTTATGAATAAATTAATATAAATTGAAAGGCTATATATTTTTATATTGAGAGCAAAATTCGTATTTTTTAACTGTTTTTTATTAATAAGTTACATATCATCAAACATAGTATCATGTTATAAACTATATTGAACACAACAGGTGCATACTATAATATGAAAGAAAAACAATAGATAAACGATTAACAATGTCAATCCATGTTAAACTGACGATTTTGATTAGCAACCTTAAAACCTTCTAAATAAAAAAGCTTTTAACTTCCCCACATACAAGTGATGCACTATATGAAACATCTCATAAGTAATTTCGACAGCCCTACAATTAGCCGTGGGCTTACTTTCGACAGTCAATGACTGAGAGTTCATTGACCACCAATTTGCATGTGTCAATGACTCCGTTTACTTTTCCTTTCAGCATCGGACCACGGCACACTGACACAGCTGTATCAGTTTTTGCAGTGAAATCGTTTGACCTTCTAAATTTGAAATTGATCTGTCTGGCTCAACGGTTATTAGCATTGGAAATAGAAATCTAGACTTGACCTAAGTACTCGATGTAAAGTATAAAATACGTTTAAATTCCGTTAAATTTAAAAAAAACCTTAGGGTTATAAAGCCCAAAATATATGAATTATTTTTGCTACGATGTAGTTTATTACTTAAGAGTTTCAGCAAGCACACCACGTAACTTATAGTATTAGTAAGTGTGTGTGTGACATCAAAATAAGTTTCTTGATGGATGTTGAATATTTTTTGGTAGAGATTGGTTGAATATTCCAATGTTCCGTTACCTTTACTGAGTCAATAATTAAATGATTTACAAAGTAAAAGAACTGATGTGGAAAACTGTATATATATTATTATTATTTGTTTAATTTTGACTTTTACCTTACAATTTTTTCAGCTTACCAAGCCAGCTTCACTATCTTTAGTGGTGCATTTTTAGTACTTAAGTTTATATCCATTTAAAAAGGTTATCTTATATAAGATATATCTTGCGAGCCTAATTTTCATTTAGAAAACTTAAGAGGCCAAAAGAAGTTCATTGACCCAACGTAATTAATTATAATGTCATGAATGCCGCTAGGCGAAAACACCACTACCGTTACTCTCTCATAGAAATTAACGAAAAATCTTTTACATAGCACCTATGGCGAAATAAATGTTTTAGTTCATAAGATTAAGTATATTTTCGAGACTTTTTGTATGACTTTTCCTAGCTGTCGACGTTTTATAATAAACTTCATCCTTATTATAGGGAATCTTAGATAGCCATTCCTAAAACCACAAGGGTAACATTCACAGTCGACATTTAATTACTAACCTACTTTTCTATATAAGATATATCTTCTTTTATATATTTAACTAGCTTTACATGTATATGTCAACGTAAAATTGTAAAAACCGTTAGATTGTAATCTATCTCGCGAGATTGTAAACTGTCGATAAATTGTGAACTCGAACGTTTCACAATTTAACGATTTCACTTCGATAGATTATAATCTACCGAATAATAATACGTTAAATTGTAAGCAGTACGTTGAGTTCATAATCTTTCGACAGTTTATAATCTCGCGAGATAGATTACAATCTAACGGTATTTACAATTTTACGTTAACATATACAAATAACCTACCTTGTTTTTATATATTTAGGTACTTTTAAAACTTTAAAAATCTTGGAGCTTACACATCTGACCCTTATATCATCCTAAAATGGCCAAGTGACTAAGAATTAAATACCAAAATGTCTAAAGGCGAACAAATTAACGAAAAATCCACATTGCGCCCATCAAAAACGGAATGTGAGAAATCTAATAAAGTTAAGAACACCTGTAACTTATTACATTCCAGGCTTGAAACACAGAAACTTTCTATCTGGCAACTTTGAAATGCCCGCAAACTTTCCTTAAACTTTAAATATTCGTTGAGATCTTAAGATACGTTTAATGAATTGTCTTTGACAGCCCTTGTAACTTTATCAAAATTTTATTATAATTGCATATTTCGAGATTTATTTTCAAAGTGTTTTGGCAAAGTTACAAAGGAAACGACAGCTTTTGCATTTAATGAGTTGAGAAATATATTTTCAATATTAAGGTACTAATGAAGCATTTCGTCAGAATTTGCTTTAAAACTGTTATTATTAATAATAATTTAATGACACTTTCTAAATCCCGCGTATTTATAAATTTAGATTTATTATAGAACAGGGGGCAAACGGGCAGGAGACTCACCTGATGTTAAGTGATACCGCCGCCCATGGACACTCTCAATGCCAGAGGGCTCGCGACTGTGTTGCCGGCTTTTTAAGAATTGGTACGCTCTTTTCTTGAAGGACCCTAAGTCAAATTGGTTCGGAAATACTTCAGTGGGCAGCTGGTTTCACAGTGGTGCTCCGCGGCAAAAACTGTCTTGAAAAACTTAAAAAAAAATAGAATTATATTTATCAAACCTCGGTTTCAATATATTTGAGATTCCTATATATTTTTGAGATAATTAGTACAAAAACACAGGCGCCAATGAATCGCTCGTACAATTAATAATTATAATGATTTAGGTCCTCCATTTTATATCAATGACGTCAACAAGTTCACATTAATGATGTCAGTGCAGTCATAATTGTATATTTAGCATTTATCCATGATTGCGAAAGTCACGCCTGTTCATATATTTAATGAAACAATAGGGTCCCTCAGTGGGCGATAATCATAATTGCAAATTTGCTATTAACATATTCGCTTTGTGTACGCCAAAGGTGCTCAAGGCAAATTGTGATGTCCTTATAAAACAACACGTGACGCAAATATTATAATATAGGGTAGACGGGTTAAATATGTAGACATTTAGTGGACCAGTCAGGTTAGATAAAAATTAAGAACTTTTCTTAATCTTATGATTTCTGGCGGCTCATTTACACTGTACATCTCTTGCTCTATGCGACCATTACTGCATAGTTTTGCATTATCGAAATCGTTTACGTAGGAATATAAATAAACAAATGCATGTGAGAGATGGAAGCAATTCGATTGTATGAGTAATGATGTAAGTTATATAGGTGTGTGTGGTGGAGGTTCCTAAACTAGTAAAAAATAGTCTGTGGGAAAATGAAGATGTTAATCATATGGAAAGATAATATTAAAAACAGTTGTCTTTTGTTTGTAATGCTGTAAATACTGTATATTTGTGTTGGAAATAAATAATTTACTATTTAGTGCATTGACATTTCCATATATAAATGCCAATACAATTTATTAGGAAGGACTTTCTGGTCGCAGCTTAAAAAAACTAAGATAGGTACGTTGACCCCGATTTGGTTACAAAAAATAGTACTCTGAACTTATCCATATTTATTACATTTATGAAACGTAAATGGTGGTTATATAATATACCCCAGCAACAATCATGGTCAGTTTTTATTCCAGTATATTTTCATAATGATATTAAGCTTCTTTAAATAAGTTTTGCGCCAAGCTTGTAAGAAATATTTTAATGTATTTTGGGAGTGTAATGCAATCTGATAAGGCCAGCTTTATGATCAATTATCATATAAAACGCTGACAGGGAAGAGTTTTTTACGCTTTTATTGCTCAATTCAACATGAGATTTAACATTTGATAAAATTATCATTTAATAACAATTTGTGTTATGAATTAATTTAATTTTTTTTTTGTCAAACGACATTCTTATATCCAGATAAATAAGTCTTAGTGTACATATCAGAAAATCGATGTGTTCTGTAAAAATGTTGCCAGTTTTGAACCTCACAGAGATAAGAAATTATTAGTGGTAAAAGTTCATCACAATAATTTACTTTAATACCATTGAATAGTAGTGTAATTTGCGGTGTCTAGCCTGAACATTAGGGCAGTTAAGATAGTCAATAAAAGTTCCCTCTAAATGTTTATGAATTGAGGCTGTTTTTTTATCTATGTTGCTGTGCTATGTGTTGTGCTATTGGCATATATTTTTAATCTGCTTTTAGGCCATTACTTGCAAGTAGTGTGAAGTCACGTGCTTAACTAGTGGTTAAGACCAGTTTACAAAGCTGTTTCCTTAAAGAAAAATAAAAACTAGATATTTTTATGTACATTTGGATATAGATATAACTTATAAAATTGTATGTTTGTTACAGGTACGTTATTTAGTACGAAGAGTGAAGCCTAATAAATAATTAGTAAGCTTATTACTGTAAGTATAATTAGTGTTTTCATTAATGAGAAGATATTGTAGTGTAATTAATCCATTTATTTTGATCTTTGCTATAAAAATATTCTATATTGTTACGTCATTACATGTAATATTTTTTTTACTAAATCATGTTATAATATTACCCTCTCGGTTTATATAAAAAAACATCTCGTTCCTAACATTATTTAGTACTAGCTTCGGAACGCTGGACATTTTTTAATATTCTATGTATATGTTCATCAGGGGTAACGTTGAATTCTAACAGCAAAAGAAATTTACAAATCGGTCCAGTTGTTTTAGAACTAAATGCAAACAATCAAATCTTTCCTCTTTATAATATTAGTGTAGATGTTATAATATTTTTAGACTATAGAAGTAATGTCCATCCTTATAAAATATTAAGCTAAAATATATCGCTATAATTGTACTTTCGTATTTTATACATTTTCCTCCTTTCAAACGAGTTAAGTGCGCTTATCTCACGGTCCTGCACGTTCGCTCTCTAGGGCCTTTACACACTACACATTCCACTTAAAACTTTTGAACTTGACTTACTGTTTAATATTTAATCGTTCTGTACGTAAACAAAGACGATAGAAACTGTTTAATCTTAAACAACTACAGAAAAAAACATGCGAAAAAAACTACGTAACATTTTAAAAATATAGTGGCGCTGGCGACCGTTTAGGTCTTACTCTCTGATTTGTCCTCAGAATCTGTTTCGTAATCATTGGTATTTTTCTAATAGGCACTTGCCTATTCGATACACCGTCGACATTTTTGGGCCTAGGGCCGGTTTCCTCGCGATGTTTCATTTCACCGTACGAGTGAGTATTGTTAAATTCCCACATAGACAAAAAGAAGAATTTACAGCCAGGATGCAACCCTGCGACCTCAGGGATGAGATCGCACGCTGAAGCCACAATGCAGGCATTTGAAGAATTCTAATTCTTGCTGCACAAACAATTAAACAATTCCTTATAACAATAAAATGTGTATTAAAGAGTAAAAATATCTTAAGACAATATACACACGCCATTCTCAAAACTTGACGTTGCACAGATTAACAATGACAGATAATAAACACTGAATTATTTGAAAAGTTGATGTGTCTATGACGTCATCAAAATGGCGTGCGTACAGTTGGAATGTATTATGTTTGTTTCCTCAAGATTTACGACGTCAAGTATTGCGCTGGTAGTAATTGAAGTCAGCCTTGCGTCTCATCAAAGTAACTGCTTACTTAATGTATTGCTTTCTTTATATGAATCAGAGTTATTTGACTTAGCTTTTACTATTCCGCATACTGATACCAAAACTAAACACTATTAGAAATATCTTTTACAATTATATTCACTTTTAATACTATTATCAGCGTCTGCCCAAATGCAGCTGAAATATGGAATTACGGGCCAACAATTATTTGATATACTATTTATTTCACTAGATGCCGCCCGTTCTAATAGCATTCTTGTCTTAGTGGCTTCAGCGTGCGACTTTTTTTTCTATGTGCGCATTTTACATTCGCTCGAGCTGTGAAGGAAAACATCGTAAGAAATCCGGCTTGTCTTAGACCCAAAAAGTCGACGGCGTGTGTCAGGCACGAGAGGCTGATCACCTACTTGCCTATTAGATTGCCAAATGATCACGAATCAGATTCAGAAATCTGAGGCCCAGACGTAAAAAGATGTAGCGCCACTGATTTATTTTTTTATTTTAGATACCGCCCGTGTGATGTTAATCACATATATAATATGTAGTTTATATGTCACTACGAGACTTTACGAGACTACTTTAAGACAATAATTACAATGATACGTAACAAATGAACGCTGGTATTTATTGGTGCGTTTCAATAATACTTCTTAAAGTAACAAAACATATATTCCATGTAAACGTTCACAGTTCCTCGGTATTAATATAATCGCATCCCTTCGCATATCATAAAGATAAACATGAATATAATGAAGTAATACAAAAGATGGGGAAGCGTCACCGTTCATCCAGAGGGGGATTCCAGACGGAATCAGGATGTAATAATTACGGAATGAACGTATGTATAGTCAACCGCGCGGAAATTTGTATCAGCATCACACGAATAAACAATTCTGTTGCTTTGCGGTATTACAAATGTTGAATAGGTATATAATTAACAAGAAAAGTACTGAAATTTTAATTTTAGAGTTAATAGAAATGGTTTTTAATAATCGCAAACTTTACTTTATACTTTTAGTAAAACATTCTGTATAATTTCGCGAAAAAAACGTATTAATTACTGAGTAAAGGTATGATTGCAGTTCGAGGTAGTACGAGTCACTGTTTTGTTGTGCGATAAAGAAAAGTGTGAGAAATAATCATCAGTGCCTGCCTTTATTAGGTATTTATGAAAGATACGTATGATATTAACAGTAACACAATTTTCTATACTTTTTAATAAGAGAAAAAGTAACTTCCCATATGCTGTGCAACGAACCTCAGTCCGTGCACCATTTCAAACGGGCCGCACATTTCTCGCACGCGCTCAACTGTTATAAAAGCAATTTCGCAACCTTAAGTCGGATTGCTATAAAATATTCCATTTAAAAGAAAAAAACAACGGATTTAGAATTATTGCAACATTTTATAGCGCTATTGTGAACACGCGTAAAATTTATGGGCGCTAAAGTGTCTAGGCCTCATAATAAACAGTTAGCGGGGTCGGGTAGCGAATGTTATTTATACATTATGTCTTGGTGTTTGGTAGTGAATATTGACATTATTTTTTGATATTTTAGAAAGAGGGCTTTTGTTTCTTAATTGGACTTTAAGTGACCAATGCAAATTAACAGCTAAACAAACATATATCGGTCGTCTAGTTTTGTTTTGAAACGCTACAAAAGATTATTACGGAATGAAATTCCTTCTAAATTCGATTTTTTATTTTTATTTTAGATAAGCATGTAAAACGTAACAGACAAACACACTCAAATATTAACGTGAACGTCGTCTGAGGGTGAGATCTATAGTGCGCACTTAGACTTTGCTCAGACTTAACTACAACCATTCTTTACTTTTTTAAAGGATAATAAAGAAGGTATTGCATGAAATGAAACATCAATTTCTGTCTTAGCTTGAGCTTAGCTTAATCTCACCGTTAAAATGTCTATAAATATACTAAATCATAGTTTAACCTTAGAGTTTTTCGTAAGTAAAGTCTGAGCAAAGTCCAAGTGCGCACTATAGATCTCACCCTGAGAGGTCTCCAAACCGCACTTAATATTTTAAATCGGTCTGCGGTCGTCGGGTGTTTCAACAAGTCAACCGGAACTCCAATGATCCCCGTGGTAAATAGTTTACATGTTTCCGGTATATAAACACTGTGATTTTTATAAATCTTTTATTTATTGAATTATTTTTGATGAGTGTCCAAGTGAATTACATTATTTAGAATTGAGAACTTAGAAGACAGTTAAGCTATGACTTTAATAAAAAATTGTTTAAGATTCTACCTATTTTTATTGTAACACTAGGTCCATCAGATTTTAGACTTTTACCAACGATAATTCGGTAGCCGTGTTATGTTATATACCGTACAGCCATCCTCGATAAATGGACTATCCTACAAAAGGAAATATTTTAATTCGAACCAGTAGTTCCTGAGATTAGGGTTAACCAAAGAAAGAAACTCTAAACCTTCATAGTGTTAACATTACGGATCACATCACAAATTAGATTTAAAGTGGCATTCCACGAAATAATTAACGTAAAGAAAGAATTCTTATTAGAAGCAAGTGTAATTTATGTCTGCGGGTTAAAATTAATTTCAGCGGTACAAATAAAGCTAACGAGTACAAAGGGAAATATAAAATGTGGCGTAAAATAACTAAAGCACGCTACTAAAATTGGTGCTTTCTGCAGTCATACAGTCTTAAATTTGCTTTCTTGAAAGTTTTGGATTTGAAATTCGATGGGCTTTACACACTGTGACCAGAGTCACAGTGTTCTTCGTTCTTTTGTTTTTCAAACTTTTAATATATGATTTTGTCTTTTTATTTATAGCAATATATTCAACGGGTAGTAAAAGTAAAAGATAATAATTTAACATATTTGAAATTATTATAGGTTTTTCATAAATAGCCTAAAAATTCTATAGTGTAGCTTTGGTAAACATTTTTTGATTAATTGTTTCGCTTATAAACTAATAAAATATATAATAATATAAGTGTAATCAAGCTGTGACTTCTGATATTTTAATCAAGTTAAATTATATTTACATTTGTATAAATTAAATTTGAAGCGTGGATTAGCTATCCAGATGTTTAGTAAACAGTGGCCGAGTTAATGAATATTCAGAGACACCGCTTGCTTCAAATTCTCCAGAAATTATCAGACAGTAATAAATCTTCCAAGATGTCGGGAACGTTTGACAATAGAGTCGCACCTAATTCTCTACGAATAGGTATAGCCATCGAACTACTTTCCAATACCTACCTAAGGTTCAGAAATTAATTCTAACGAACTTTAGATGTTCATTTGTTTTACACAATTTTTTTTTGCCTTATGACTTCAGCGTCTCTCATCCCTGAGGTCGTAGGGTTGACATGTTCAAAAATCATTGACATGTCTTAGACACAGAAGGTGTATGACCTACTTGTCTATGAAATATAAATGATCAAAGAAACGGATGCAATCTGAGGCCAAGACCCATTAAAGGTTGTAGCGCCACAGGATTATTATTAATATTTTAATACCATATACGATTACTTAACGGATCGCTAATGGCTCAGAGAGAGCCGGGATGAACCTGACAAAGTACTCGTTCTGAATGACATTGTTTAATGAATTTTGTTTTCCTTACCGTGTTTGGAATTCTTGTATTTATAAACAAGTGCGAATGAACAGTTTCATAGAACAACTTAAGCCTTTGAAATCTCACGACTCTTTTGAGCACGGTCTGAATGCTCAAAGCATATCGAACACAAAAGCGGGTTCTGAAATCCGGCTTACATAGATCTGTGTAGCTGAATAATGTGTAGGAATGGCATAAATCTATACGGCCGTGTAAATTTCTATAGGTTTGGTTATTTTTTTATTCCCGAAAACCATAACATGCCATGTGGAACATGGTGTTATGGTTGCAGCTCCTTACAAACGTTATGTAAAACAAAAAACTTGGCGATTAAATAGAGTGGCGGAGAGTTTATTGCCAGTTCTTCTCTTCCGTTCGCCCTTGATTTGAGAACTGGCCGTAATTGTAAAATTAGAAGCATTTAATGTATTTTTTTGACGTTCATAAGTGTACATTGTGGTACCTACATGAATAAATGATTGACTTTTAACGACTAAGATGACGTCAATAAAGACTTACCCTATTAGCAATAACTTTAGACATACAGCGCACGTCTTTTGATTAGTGATGGAATGTATGCCGCCGATGAAGTGACCTAAAGTCCCATAAAATCCTATGCCCCATGTGGGGCAAAGGGTATCCGGAATAGAACGCCAGCCTGTTCGGTCTCCTTAAATTAGAACCCTAATGACGTCATCAAGCGACGGAATCCTTAAGAAGCTACGTAGTAAAGTTGGTGGATGATACACGACTTACAATTTTAGTTGTGAACCCGATAGAGCCACGATTTCCCTTTAGTATAGTGGTAATACATAATTATACGTCATAGAATGTGTGCGAATAAACGTTTAGCTGATTCTTGTTGTCTACTTTGTAGCATTCTCCCCAAACAAAAGGGATAATTTCGCCCTAATAAAGTAAAGATTTATTGCAACCATAAATGTTCGAATTAAATTCGTATATTATAAAGACCAATAAATCCTTATAAAACTGATAAAATCATACCATATTTTACTTTACCGTAGACACTGTAGAGTTGTCGGTTGCTTCGAAATGCCCAGTCATGATTTATCGTATACGAATCGACATTAATTACACCGAACGAAGGTACAGCAATAAAAGTCCATACTAACTTTAATTAAGTCGACGCTATTAAAAGAAATATGAGACATTAACCTGGTCAATTATTTGCTAAACGATTTTGAGTCACAATGTTCTTTATGATTGTATATTTATTGTGTACAAAAGGAAAGAGAATGCGTAATGTACCCTTATTAAGCTGACAAATTAGGACGGGCTAAGAAGCGTACTTTTATGTACTTAAAAGATTTTTGCTCTTAGTAATTTAATTTAACTCTATAAGAAGGTTTTGCTTATACGCACCGATGTAGATGTAGAATTAATGGAACGAACAAAGTATCTGTGTCTATGATGTTAAACAACAGAAGAGGACTGAAGAAGACTGAAGGTCTCCTATGTTAGATAAAGGAAAATCAGAATATGCAATAAGTGCACAATTTCGTGATATTTATTGACATTTTAATAGTGACTTTGGTTAGTAATAAAAAAATCAATTCACACATCAAAAAAATAATGACAAAAAGTAGTTCCAAATTCAAATAAGGATTTGATACGTCATCCGGCCATTGACCTTATCACAATAGACTAGGTGTCAGTAGAGAAAGTCAGTTTCCTGCCACCCAGTGTACTGATTAACTACAGATGCTTAAGTAATTTGTGTCCGTTCCACGTTAATTGCGGGAAATGGTTAGATTAATTGTTTTCCTTTCGCCTACTAACTTTTTCTGCCAACTTGATTTAGCTTAATGGCGAATGAAAACCGGAACATTCGCTTATTCAATAAAAATGGCGTCTTGCGTTTGCTTTTATCATATGTTGCTTTTTATGGCTATTTTAACTATATTTTTTCTAAGTTCATTACATGATATTATTATCACTTTTACATTCGACTTTTTGATATCACGTTACTTGGGAAATATTGCAAATTTAAAGTAACTGTTAATTTTTTTTAATTAATCATAATCTGTAACAACGATTCGTGGGGCTTAATTTAAAAACCGTTTAAACCATAAACAAAAGACGATATTGAATTCGAATAATATTATTCTGATTTTAAAAGCTTTATTCACAGATGAAATCTTCACCGCATAATGCATCCGTTTATACATAATCCGTGGCATCAGTATGCATAGAACGCTGGGCACATCTGTCCGCTTCGTGCTAACTCATTCTATGGTCAAATGCCTATTATTCAATTTATTTTTGGTATGTAGTAAACGTTGTGTTAAGATGCATGGAACACAGATGAAGTCGTAGATATTCCTATGCCATTCATATTCTAAATTTAAAAACAGATTAAAATATTGATATGTCAACTTTTAAGTGACAAATAATTTTAATAAATATAAAATTTAAATAGATCGGTAAAGCCAAGGACTGCAAGTCTGCTCAGTAGTGTAACGTACGCCCGCGTTATTTATAATTACATATACGTATATATATTATATAAATCTTCTCTGAGTGTTATTGTAATTAAACTCCTAAACGGCTGGAACGATTTTGATGAAATTTTTGTGTCTTCAAGTGGATTCGAGGATGGTTTAAAAACAAATTGTTTTTTTATGTTTACATTTAAGACTTGTGTATATGACACCTGTCGGGTCCGCTAGTAACTACAAAATTTCCCCATTTCCCCAAAATGCCATTACTTTATATTACTTTAAAAAACATAATCCCTAAACCTTTTTATAACAAATTATAAATAATGCGATCCTTATGAATTCAGACGGTCTCACATGTATTGAGAACATCTCTAGTATATGCTAAAACCCTTGGTAAAATTGAAATTAAATTTGTTTTAAACAATGCTTCATTAAATCTTAGCTTAGCTGAACGCTCTCTGTAGCTTAAATTTAATTGGAACTACACAGTCTGAGTAAATCTTAACAATATGGGAGCCTCGTTTCACTGAGTAACAATGGAATTTCCGTTATGGAAATATTAATGCTGTTTTCGGATTGTATGAGAACGATTTCTGTATTTAACAAAAAAGCGCTTTAAATATTGATGTTTGATTAGACAAAATATACCTTATATGAACATACAAACACAACGTGGAACGTTATAACATTAAATATATATTTTAATGAGCAGTGTTGGCCTAGTGATTTCAGCGTGTGACTCTCATCCCTGAGGTCGTAGGTTCGATCCCCGGCTGTGCACCAATGGACTTTCTTTCTATCTGCGCATTTAACATTCGCTCGAACGGTGAAGGAAAAAACATCGTGAGCACAACGACGGCGTGCGTCAGGCACAGAAGGCTGATCACCTACTTGTCTATTAGATTACCAAATGATCATGAAACAGATACAGAAATCTGAGGCCGAGACCTAAATAAAAAGGTTGTAGCACTATTGATTTATTTTTATTGATTTTAGTTTAGTTTAATTATTACTTAATATTTACTTCCGGTAATATATTTAGTTTCCATGTTTGAAGTAATTGGTTACAATCACTTCTTACTATAAAAAAACAGGGGCGCTACAACCCTTTAAGGCCCTCAGTTCTCTGTATCTGATCTTTTGTTTTGTCTAATACGCAAGTAAGTGATCAGTTTTGCCTGTCGACTTATTGGTTCTAAGGCATTCCGGTTTCCTCCATACGATGTATTCCTTCACCGTATGAACATCCAATTCTTCAGGGATGAGAATCGCACGCTGAAGCCACTAGGCCAGCATTATATCCTTAAGCAGACATATTATTGTCACTGTTTCACTAAACGCCTGACAGAAATGAATTATTATAAAAACAGTTAAAGAATACACAAGTATTACGAGTACTTATTATCAAGTGTGAAAATTCTTCGGACTCAAAGCCAGAATTTCCACACAAAATCTACGTGACCAACAAACAACGGTGTGTTTGAAGTTGGGTATTAGGTCATTTGCAATTCAAATGGAGCGTTTAACTGTCACTTGATATTAGATAACAAGGATTTATAACGTTCTTAGTCGGCACGCTAAGCATTGGGTTTTGCACCTGATACTAATGTTGTGTGCTAAAAGTTTAAGTTCTAGTTTAAGGTAAATTAAAAAAAATATATAATTTATTTACATGCGTATATTACGCAACAATTACTATACCGCGTTTAATTAGTAAGGCATTTGTCGAACATAACACACACAATGAAGCGAAATGTGTAATCAAGCGCTTAATATACCTTTTAATTTCTGGGAGAGAAGAAAAATACATGAAACAGATGTAACAGTAAAATTAAACTCATCCAACAATATTTGTATGTACACAAAAATATAGAAATTTTAAAAGCACCTGTAAAAACATTCTAAATTCAAAAAACGAAAGAGGAATGCATACTATAAGAGATTTAATTGTGATCAAGGTCCCGTCTCAATGTTAAACGTACCGCGTAAAGCGATTACGAGACCATTCCTTTTCCATTTTTGCTTTATTTGCTTACGGTTATACTCAGTTCGGTAAACGAACTCCGAAATTCTGAATCTGAGTTGATTGAATCGCAGCGCTCCAGGGACAAGAAGTACACTCGCGTGCAGTTTATAAAGACTTTTAATATTTACATGAGTTTTATGCCCGAAACCTAAGTTAGGTAAAATTTTATTACCAAAAAGTATATATAGAGTTATCGGTTATATCGGTCCTTCGAAAATTACTGTTCCGAAGTGACGTACAATTTGTAGAAGCTAACTTTACTTATATTTATCAAAATGGCATGGCACGAAGATTGTACGAAAATGCATCTAAATTTAAAAAAACCCTTTAATTTCCTACTAAAATGAACAATATGATTAGCTATTATGAGTATACAAACATTTTGTTACTTAATACATATATAAGATATATTGTTTTATATGTTTAAGTTTTAGTAGGAACCCCCTTAACAGGTATAGGCCTCCCCTAAGGAATGCCATTTCCCCTTACACAAGCCAGCTTGACCTAGCATGGCCCAGCTGTTAAGGAACATTTGCGACATCTAAATAATAATAGTAATAAAACCCGTTTTATTTCCAATCATAACAAAAACAAATTATAATATACAGCTTAGATTATTTTACATTTTTTTTCTTTTGCTTGTTATTCTATATTCTAGCTTCCTTCAGTACCGTCGATCGGAACCCCTTCACGGGTAAAGGCCTCCTCCAGCTTTTCCAACTGACTCTGTCTATGGCTCTCTTTCTCCATTCGTTTCCTGCTACCGCTTCTATTTCTTCTATCCACCTTTTTTTTGGGCGACATCTTCTTCTTGCTCTTGGTCCTTTCCATACAGTTGTCTTTAAGGTCCACCTATTATCGGTGTATCTTGACATATATATAAATACTCTACACAAATACTGTGATCTCTATCTAAATCCATTAAGAAACGCGACAAAAACTTTGCCCGCAAGTGTATCCATGTACCGATACTTCGACATTGTTCGTACCCTCGAGAAATTCTTTCCACTTCATTTATTTGGTGTTTGTTTTTCCTTTGTAAATAATTGCAAGTGTTTCGGTATGAATTGTTTTAGTTTTCCAATGCTGTGATTGCTTTACGACTACGGTAAATAGTTGTTATTTTACCGACAAACATTTTTCATTTATTACTACTAACTTTTATTTTCTTTCGTGTGGAAACTATTTCGTATCAACTTGATATCGGTAGTGGGTAATCAATTTTAAAATTGTTAAGTTCATATCTAAAACCTTATCCGCGTTGTAAAGCAAAAAAAAAAACTATTAAAATCTAAAATAGGAAGTGTTTACCATAATTGTCATATATTTTAGAAGAGATAGCTTGTAACATATACTGTAGATAAAGCATTATATATTTGATGTGGTGAACTTTAATAAATGAATAAAACTAATATTTTAACTGGGTAAAATAAGGTAAATAATAAATATAAATAATAATAATATATGTTTCATTACGGTAATGTAAAAGGTAATTTGCGGATAGTTGATATAATCGTTGGAATAAAATAGACCAGTTGTTTCGTCCAGGCTCGGACAATGATGGACAATGAGAGTCCATACAATGCGCCCCCACATCATCAATCAGAACCCCTGCTAGGGGTGACAGCCCTTAAGTAGGGGTTACCTGATAAGCGTTACTTAGATTTTGCCTGAGTGTAATGCAAATTTAAACATAGGTGCATATGAAATAAGCCATGGTAGCATTTCTTAGTCTTCATATTGTATTAGTGGACTTTGAGTACAATTCAAATCAAATCAAAATACGTTTATTCAGTTTAGATGCGTCTAAGAGCATGCTTATCAATGTCAAAAACGTTTACAAAATTCGCGAAAGAGTAAGACTACGCCATCCGTTCGCAAAACTACCAGCAGGCCTTGTTCTGACCAATTCTCTGGCCATAAAGCAAATATTATTTAGTTCTTGAATAGTTGTATTATTTATCTAACATTTAACTGTATCTTTAGTATTAGCAAGGATACTTAAAAATATGTAAGGGATTATAAAAATGTGAAATGCTTTAAACGCGTGATTACATAATAACACTATATATTGTCTAAATGTAAAAAGAGTAGGAGTCAAAGCGACACTGGTGTTAGTAAAAATCTATTCCCTGAGTGAAAGAAAATTCAACTCATCTCTCACGCTATTAGAGTTCACAGCAACAGTTGAATTCATTCCTTTTTTAAATTTGAATAATTGACAACCCTATTCGTCACCCTCGTTTGCTTTAGTGGCGATTTAGCTCTCACAGACGAAGTAATTTTATGTAGATCTAGTTATTAGTTAAGTACGTGTTCATGATGAGTAAATGAAGTGGTATATTTTTTATCTTCACAATTTTCTCTTAACTTTGATAAGATCATACGTATGTAAGGGTACAGTGAAAATAAAATGGCTCAAAGTGAAACTGAATTAAAATTATATTACACTATATGACCCAGTGAACTTCGTGTCATTGAGATGTATTTGTGTCAAAACTTTATACAAAATTTTTAAAACAGATCAAAGAGATGGGGCATCTTACTAAAGCTATAAAACACAAATTTTTGAAGGCATCTTAAATAAAAATATATGACAATCCAAATCGGTTTAGCCATTTTTTACTTTTAGCGAGACAAACGAACACCAATTCATTAATATACATGTAGGTATATAGATAACTAGCGGACCCGACAGAAGTTGTCCCGTACGCGTTTTAATTTCAAAATTATCTAAACAATAAAAAAATATTCTTAAATATCGAACTGTACAGTTGTACACCATTCTAAAAAAAATTAAGTAGTGCGTGTTTGTACTTATGAGTTTACAAACACACGCACAAAAGGTTTATGTATATATAATATGTAATTCGAGTAAGTCTTACTATCCTAAATCAGCTTTAGAATATTTTTTATATTTCATATCGTTGATTTTGTATTCTATTATATGAATGCACGCAACACGATAATCTTTCCCATATTACGTGAGTGAATTATTCAGAGAAATCACTTGAAATACACTTTACATTTAACGTCATATTGAAGTGTGATTACCAATACCTATTAAACCTATACGTGTACGTGGAGTAATATATATCGCTGGTTCGCATTTGGTTCAGTAAAATTTTACGAAATCAATAGCTTGTTAATGCGTTTAATTTGCGACTGGCCCATTCTAGGTATTACAAATACAATTCTCTTTATAGAATATAAACATCCAGCAACCAATTCGTCTTACGGTCCTTCAAGAAAAGAGCGTACCAATTCTTAAATGGCGGCAATGTCTATGGGCGATGGTATCACTTAACATCAGGTGAGCCTCCTGCCAGTTTGCCCCTATTACATTAAAAAACCATAGATTATACACATATACAGGCCAAACATAAGCTGCTTGCCAAACTGGAGTAGTACATTTTTTTTTCAGGATGATCAGTTGAACTAGTGCGAAAAATTAATTTTGAAAACTTGGTACGGTATAAAATGACATTTTCCTACAAGTTGGAGTGATCGGCACAGGGTTTAGGATCATAGGTTACATAAAGCACTATTCGGGATGACGTAAGAGAAAAAAAATTGGCAAAAAGTAAATATTTGTAACAACAGGAATGAAAAAACTGTCACATGGTGTACATTTTCTGGAATAAAAGGAAAATTTCCATAACATCAAAAATACATGACTTAATTTTTTTTTTTAATTTTTCTGATAACTGGTGTGGCATTACCTATGAGAAAATTTCGACTTGACGTCGACTTTTGGGACACCCTGTATGTCGAATTTGATTATTATTAATAGAGCATAGAGCAAAAACGTCTTGTAGAAAACTGTATTATTAAATGTTTGAATTATAGATACAATGTATCCGATTGTATTGTCTCCTCACAACTTTTATTGAGTGAGGTCAAGGAAATTATTGCAGTAATTGCACGGAGCTCAAGGCATGTACTTAACGGAAAGTTATCATGTTTTGGTGGAGTTCATTGTCTTATTATCCTTGGAGTTAACTTTGTAATGCGATACGATATCACTATTGTTGTTATTACGTTTACGACAAAATTGACCCTTTATGCACTTAATAACACTATGCAATATATTTTACAGTGCTTTATAATACTAATAAATGCTAGCCCTAGCTATCGTTTTACAACAATATTGCTTAATAGTCGCTATGGAATATTTAAAACTTTTTTCTCTCAATGTTACCCACAAACCCTTGCGTTGCAAAATCATGTCTAAATGCAATCAATACTTTTTGACACTAACTAATATCTGATAGGCGTAACCTAATATTTGAAGACTAAAAAAATTAAATACTAACTAAATAAAGCTATAATAAAAAGTTTCAATAATTATATTAAATCTACGTCTAGACTGATAAAAATTTCATTACCCAAAACATAGTTTAAATAAATTCTGTATTCTGTTTGATTTTTCACAAGTCACATTCATTCATAGAAGGGTTAGCATCGCGTGACATGGCAACCCCGACCAAAACAGACGTAACCACAGAATGTGTAATTTATTCCACGATCTAGAATCAAAATATGGTCACCCAAAAGGGTTCAACGTCTGTATTGTACTACACGTTCGAATTTTGAATGCAGTTCGAGTTTTGTTTTGCCGCTTTTCATGAAGGCTGGTTTCATTGCAACAACATAGTTGCGCCCTAAAAAAAGCCTTCTGCTGGTAAATTCTTACAGACTACATATCTCCGGAATTTTCATATAATAAAGTTTATTTAATAGCTTTTAATATTAAATAAATACCTAAAATAGCTTTATTGTTAACACAACATTACTAATTTTAATATATCCATTAAATTTATTACAAATAGTCACCTCAGCACGGTAATTTCAATCAATGCTCTATTGTACCTGTTTTGTTTTCACACAACTGATTCTTATTTTAGATAACCTTTTCTGAAACATGTTGGTTTCGTGGAACAATAATGAACATAATTATATGTTGAGTTTTTAGGGGGTCTATAATTTGTATTTTTTGCTTAATGCCTATCAATCATTTAAATAATATTAGGAATTCAAATGCTTGCAAAAGTAGTTTACTTAAGAATAATCACGAATTGCGTGTCCCATAATAATTGTATATTTTTATACTACTTATGAATGTAAATGACTGTACTTGTTTTGTCTATATATATATTGTTTTATTTCTCCACTATAAAAAATACTAGTGCCTCTACAACCTTCTATATCTGGGCCTCAGATTCTTGTTTCCGATTCGTGTTCATTTGTTTTTTCTAATAGGCAAGTATGTGTCTGACACACATCGTCGACTCTTGAAGTATTTGGCATGCAGGGTTTTCATGCGAGCGATTGTTTAATGCGCACAGAGAGTCCATTCAGAGCCAAGGATCGAACTAAGACCTTAGGGAGGAGAGTCCCACACTGAGCCACTAGACCAACACTGCACTTTGTCCACTCTCTAGTGTCTCTAAAAACTTTGGTCCTGTTACCAGAAGTTAATACTTTCATATTTTTATACCTAGAACTAGAGATATTAATCGTTATCTATGGTTAATCTTATAGTTGCTCAAAAGGCTGTCTTTTTCAGTTACATTAGCCTAGAGGTCTCAAGGACCTCAGATAAAAAACCATATATAATAAAGAACAATAGCCGTTATTCAAAAATGTTATTAAAGTTGAAATAACTGGAATTGCAAAGTTTCATTGCACGATTCTAGGATACCCGTATTCGTATCGCAAGAATAGCTTATACGCGCTCTTATGCGGAAGTAAGTATACATTTCAGTGTGATATTCTATGTTGTATCTAAAGCCTGGAACTACCACCACTACCGTGATCTTTATCTATAGGTAAACCTTGTAAATTTCTTGTATATTATGAGAAACAGCTTACACGCTTATTTTTTTAAGCTTTTAAACAAATATTTTATAAGACAGCTTACTTCTTTCTCAAAGGTCGGCAATGCACCTACCAAAATGGGTATGTGATGATGTCCCTTAGGCTCGTAATCATATAAAAAACATTACCAGCACTAGATTTGTCTATATAAAGCCCATTTCAAAGTACAACTTGAATTAGGTATTTTAAAAAGTACATTCTAGAAGTTCCAAGGTATTATTATGATATTTTTTTATGCATCGTATATATTCGTATGCATGTCATTGTTTAACACGTGTAAACAATCATGATTACACGTAAACAATGACATCTTGACATTACTTGTATTTAAATATTACGCATATGCCGTGTAATAAACACCAGACCAAGATGAAATAAATTTTGTATAATTTAAGGAGTTTCCGATATTTAATATAGGTTTTTATACAACAGACTGAACGAAGTACATATACGTATAATCATCACCATTATCATGATAGTAAGAATAATAAAAATTGTCTGCATAATTATGCACCGCCCCTTTTGGAATCAAACGAAACCACGATGTTAAGAAAAGTATCGACAAATAACAATAGGTAACTACTATAACAAAAAGCCCTTACCAGCTACGCGGCGAGTCATTTATTTTTTATACAGCATATTAAGGATAATGCAGCATTCTATTGGTGAAATTCGAAATCGGCCCTCTAGATTTTTGAAATTATCTATTCGTAAAACAAACAACAAATATCTCCTCTATAAAATAAGTATTGATAACTAATTGAGAAGACATGTATCTAATGATTATTACAGTAAAAACCAAAGTAAAATTATCAACTGAACTACGTTCTGAAATTAGGCGTTAGAAGTTGATATGTAACAAGCCATATAGTACAAAAGTTATTATGCTAAGTACTTAGTCACTGCTCACATATAATCACAAATGTGTCACGTGACTTTTCATACATACGAGATAATTACTCATTTAGTACACGCAATGCATGTGCAACGTTTATGAATCATATAGTATGTATTAGCAATCTCCGGCAACGCTTACATTAGATCGGGATATAAGTCTTATTTTAATGTGTTTTTTTTTTTTTTAAAGACAATTCACACCAATTGACCTAGTCCCATGCTAAGCTGGTGAAGCTTGTGTTATGGGTACTAGGCAACGGATATACATACATATTATAGATAGAAATACATATAAATACATATTTAAACACCCAAGACCTAAGAACAACACCAAATGCTCATCACATCGATGTTCGCCTCAGCCGGGGATCGAACCCGGGACCCATGGATTCGCAGTCAGGGGTACTAACCACTAGACCAATGAGTCGTCAAATTGCTAGTCACTAAATGCATGACGATGATTCTGAATACCTACTTCAAACGACTTACAAACTAACTATCTTGTACATACAATTATTCTATAAATATATAATATATATAATCAATAGAAGCCATGCTCTGTTTTTAACAAAACAACTGCAGGCCCGTAGTAAAAAAAACGATATTTTTCTTGTTTATAAAAACGTAATGCCTGTGAAATACCTTTAAACCTAGTATACCTACCAACACCAAGACATAGAATATTTAATAAAACTACGAATTAAAGCAACATATCGTGTATATTATTTTATTGTACGAGCCTAACCATATATAAAAGGTTAATATACTGTACCGACGAGTTTTAATTAATAAATATTTTATTGCGTAAAGGTCATTTTAGGCGCATGAGACTGCATTTAAACCAGTGAATCGTTATAGGTGAACATACTCGGACAAAGAAAAGTCCTTTAAATATCAGACGATTTAAAGTTGAAACTAGACGGGACACAAGTCTAGACAGCCCGAACTTTAAACGATTTGTCTTTCCGTAATGTATAAATTGCTTTAAGCAAATGTTATTTTACGTTTACGATTTTATTGAGCGCCATCTAGTAACCGAATAATGTATCGATTTTTTATATGAAGTTAAAATAAAATGTCTATAACTAATCGAAACGTTACCAATCTCTTTCCTAGAGTTATTTCTTTCACCATAAATTATTCACTGCATAAAGGAAGTGACGATAACACGAGCTTTTAGCTTATCTTTTAAACATGTGTTCGGAGCTCAGGACAACTTATCAATACAAAAACGAACAAAATGCCATTATGCCCACAGATTGGGATTACCAACAATACTGAAGATAAGCACAACACAATGGCAATTTTAACTGTTACTGACGCGTTATCGATCTCTAATCAGACGCCTACACATCTGACACTTTGTACTGAAAAAATATACGTTTTATTTATATAATTTTGGGGTGTTACTCAAACCATACAAGTATAACATTATTTTAGTTACAAAAGTTTGCGGTGTGCAATTCTTTGCCTACTTATAACATTTTTTTTGCGTTAAACAGTGGTAAATGAAAAAAAAAATAGGTACGTAAGTAGTAAGTAGTGTTATTGGACACTTCCTTATGTTAAATACCCTTTTTAGTAAATCAGGCTAGTTTTAATTTACTTATTAGTCTTAAGTAATGCTAGATCGTAATGTTAAATGATGTCTCTGTGGAGGGACAATTTATAAAAAAACTTATAACATTTTAGAAATCGTAAGAATTTGTATCTTATTTTTGTCTTTTAAGTTATTTTAGTAAACCTTCAAATATTTTCTACAATCTTATGTCGTCAAATACATACGAATTATATAACCGTTCCGCAAAACGGTCAATAAAAGTATAGTTAATAGTTCTTAATGCCTATGCAGACAATTGGATGTCGAAAACATTTTTGGCCACCGCTGCAGACGACGTCTTTATTGCACATAGGAAATGTATAGCTTTTTAAAATGACTATTATTCACATATATTAGCCTCTTTCATTATAAAACTATGTTATATATGTATTTTGGCAAACTTTCTCGGACTCAGAAGCAATTTGGTTGAAAGTTTGTGAATAATGTTTACTCTGCAAATAATCTCGTACATTTAAAATGTAAAAACCTTTTTGAGGTATTCTGAACTAGCGAAATTCTTAGAACATTCTCTAAATATTAAGAATACCTCACTCTAGCCGTAAAGCATTGTTTTCTTGAATTACAGCGACTTTAGGGAGTATGGTAATTAAATACCTTATTAGCTTCCTCAATTCGAATACATATATGGTTATTAAGTGGTAAGCTTTGCTATTTTGTATTAAAGCTGTTTGATACAATTAATAATATATACATTTTCCTTTTTCGTACTGCCTTCGCATCTTGGTAGTACAAGCCAGGAATGATTCACGGCGAAACAATAATCGTTTCTTATTAAGCGTTTTTAATTACACATAGACATAGTTATGTGTCAGGCCACTGCCACATAGGTATAGTTTACACACAATTGAAGTAAAAGTTGTTTTTCTGGATTTTTTTTTTAATTTAACATAAAATTCTTATATTTAATTACTTACTAAGTCAGATGACTATTGACAATATGTCTGTCATGTATGAACAATGAATTTGTCAAACTTCTTGTAAAAATAGTTTGACAATTGACAACCTACTTTTAAATTTTAATACACGCGTAAATGTTTTGACGTACCTTTAATCTAGTTAAATTTGATTCGTGTTCTAGAAAGCGTCTGTAATAGGTATTTTCTTATCTTCTATCACATATTTACACATATCTTGCCGTGCAGATCCACGCGTTTCGCATAGAAATTACTTTATCCACACCGTATCGTGGAATATGCGATTATTAGAATATACGGAGTTCAAACATTTCAGAATTCTTTTGTTTTTACCGTGTTGTTTTGTTTTGAATCCTAATAATTGTTTTGCGAACTCTATAATTTATGAATGAAATGTGTCCGACATGACTTTATCATCACACCAAGATCGACGTTACGTGGTCATCTTAACTTATAATTTCTTCTAAAACATACTAAAATGGTTCATCCATACTGTTTTTATGAGGGCTATTATCAAGCAAATCAACAATTTCAATGTTATTATTGATATATAGCTCTTATTTATCGTTGGCCGATTTTACGTCGCAACGTATTGTTATGAGCTTATAATATTTTACTAGGCACTAAATACTTTCCCTTTGTTTGCGTAAGATTTGCCATAAAGTACATTTATAGACAATAAAACAATAGAAATGTTCTTGTTCCATTTTGTAAGCATTTAACTTCAGTATAAAATCATTCAAATTAAGAACAAGCTAATATTTCAAAGTAAACCTTTTAAATGTTTGTAATAGGTATTTTATGTCTGTGAAAATATCCGGTTCACACGTGGCGAGAATCGAACATCACTAGGCTTGAACGACGTTCCTGGAAATCGTTATTGATTAATTACTTTATTAATCCCCATTACAATTAAATCGATTATAGTTGCAGCTGCTCACGTGAGGGGGCGTGCAGTTCTTATTGTATCGATTTTTAAACGCCAAATCGCTTCGTTGTTAGAATTAGCACGCACCGCGCGAAATTTATTGGAAAGCCATATGCGGCTTTGTAGTATTGTTGTATAAAATCATTATTTGTGTTGGAAGGGACAATAGACACCAATTTTCAGTAATTTTCATGAAATAACTTAGCAGAAATGTGTACAGACACAAGTGTTATTTTTTTTCAATCCTTCTACTTCTTCTACCTACTCCTTCAATTCTTTTTTTTAAATCCTGTACTAAGGCTAAAACTTTAAAAAATATCTGCTATTTTATTAAAAAGCCGACGATAGAAGCAAGAGAATCTATAATATCTCAGTTGTAAGTAAATGTATGCATATATCGTTATATTGGGAAGCTATTAAATGTCTGCGTCTGGTAGTGGTAGAGTGTAGTTGTGTGCAAATGAAGCGGCGCGTTCGCAGTTACGAAGGACGCGGCCGCATTCCGCACTCATAGAGTAGGGTTGCCAATAGTACTTAACATTAAACAGCTAATTTAAATATAATTAAGATTACTCATGTCATACGCTGTCACAATTCTAGCGTATAGAAGGGATTAATATTTTGAGTTTAATTCTTATTTTTAACAGACGCTTCTCAACTTCTCCTTTTTTTACTAATTTAGTGTGAAATTTTAACTGAGAATTTTTTTTTTTGGTGGTAACCCTACACCAGTTAAAGTGACACACATACCAACACGTATGTGTCTGTGTGTGCGACAATGCATTCACATATTGCACTTTGTTACCGTTGTAATTTACAAATTCGACTTAAAATTTCTCCGACTTTTCTGTTCATACTACGTTACTTAGTAATAAGTTCTGCAATATAAATTAAAGTTTACATTTTCAATGTGTTATAGATTCTGCCTGGAACATTAAAAATCGTTGTTCAAAAAAATGGCTAAGCTTGAATGCGTAAATTATTATTCCGCATTTATAATTGTTACATCGAATATTTTAAGATTACATATCTTGTAGCATAAAAAATCTGTTAAAAAATGTAGACGGTATGTTAAGTATTTCAATACATATAAGATATTAGTATTATAACTGAAATTTTTTCAAGTACGCACCGAATTTTAAGTATCTTTTTCTTATACTATCGAATCGTCATCACACACAATTGTCCGTTACATCAACAAATACTTCGTGCCGTTTCTACTATTATAATAATAATAATAAAACATATTTTTTCAGATTATGGTTATATGTACTTTTAGTCAGAGATTGTTGCTATGTTGGTATCAAGTCAGTACTAAGAAAATATGATATAAAAAAATATTTTAATTAAGAACGGCACGAAATCGTTTTTCTTCAACGCTCGAGCGAATGTTAAATACGCACATAGAAAGAAAATCCATTGGTGTACAGCCGGGGATCGAACCTACGGCCTCAGGGATGACAGTCGCAAGCTGAAGCCACTAGGCCAATTACAATGTATACAAGAATATAGTGTGGCGTCCTCGTCGTCATTGGTAGCTGAAATAAAATTACCAAAATAAATTATATATTAAATTACAAAAAATGCACTTACCAACTTTTACGTATAGACCGTGTCTATTGTTCTCCGCGGCAGACGGGGGGCGAGGCACGCGCATTCCACAGCGCGCTCCGCCACCAGTACGGCCCACGATTTCTAAGGCGACACACGTACATCTCGCTGCCGACGCCGCGGTTTATTTTTACGAATATATATACATCTTTTAGTTCACACAAGTTTTATTATTTATATAGTGATTAATTGCGACAACCCGAACACTATATTGGTGACCCCGACGTGATAAGAGTAAGAAAAAACTACACGCCACGCGGTCTTAGCACTTGCCATGCAAGACGAAAACGGTGGGGACACGGACAATATGGAAAAAGGTGCACATGAAATTTTCAAAGTTGGAATTAAAATACCACCATTTTTACCGAATAGACCTGCACTTTGGTTTGCTCAATTGGAAGGCCAATTTTGTTTGGCGGGGATAACGTCAGACACGACTAAATTTTACAACGCGACTAGCCAACTGGACCCACAGTTCGCTATTGAAGTTGCGGATATTATAGAAAGTCCACCCAAAGACAACAAATACCAAACCCTCAAAGCGGAGCTAATAAGGCGATTAAGTAAACCGCGCGAAGAAGAAATCAGGCAATTTTTAGACAATCAAGAACTCGGCACTAGAAAGCCTTCACAATTTCTTCGTCACCTGCAACATTTGGCCGGACCACAGGTACCAGACGAATTTATTAGATCAGCATGGCACAATAGGTTACCCAATAACATTCAACCTATCATTGCATCGCATATGGATATGCCGCTAGAGAAACTTGCAGAGTTGGCTGACAAAATTATAGCCATCGCAGCCCCAACCCCACCAAATGTTTACGCCGCTACATCGTCCTCAGCTAACCAACATGCTGGAAATCCTCCAGACCACTACCTCACCGCCTTAGAAAGCTTGGCCAGGCAAGTTAACGAATTAACCAAGCAAGTTGCTTCCCTGAGCATGCATAATAGCCGATCAAGCAGATCACCACAACGTAGGTATAACAGATCAAGATCTCACTCACGCTCCACCCAAAGATGGAAGGAAAACAAAATGAATAGCGTGTGTTACTACCACAGAAAATTCGGTGAAAACGCCATAAAATGTCTCACACCCTGTTCCTACAAGACTTTAAACGCGAACGGCAGCCTGTAGTGGCGGCTAACGACTGCCTTACGCATACTCCTAATGACCGCCTCTTCATCGTCGAAAAGAAAACTAAACTGAAGTACTTGATAGACACGGGATCTGACGTTTGCGTTTTTCCTAAGTCGGCGACCAGAGACCAGCGTCATAAAACTAAATATGAGTTATACGCTGCCAACAACACTATCATAGCTACGTATGGCTACATATCCTTACACCTGGACCTCGGACTTCGCCGAGACTTCACCTGGAGATTCGTAGTTGCGGACGTCACACGACCCATCATTGGTGTTGACTTCTTGGGCCACTACAACCTATTAGTGGACTGTCGTCATCACCGCCTCATCGACGGCCTCACAAGTTTGTCCGTCAACGCGCCACGCTGCGCCAACATTTCTGTGGAAACGGTGACCATCAAAACAGTTGCTGGAAACTCCGACTTCCATGACTTACTTCGCAACTACCCAGATGTAACGAAACCTACTGGAAAGCCAAAAGAAACCAAGCACCAAACGAAGCATCATATACGTACTACCCCTGGTCCACCAGTCGCAGCTCGTCCCAGACGTTTAGCCCCAGATAGACTGCTTATTGCGAAAAAAGAGTTTGAAGAGATGTACGCAAATGGAACAGCTCGTAGATCAGAGAGCCCATGGTCGTCTCCCTTACATTTAGCCAAAAAGAAGGACGACGGTTGGAGACCATGCGGCGACTATAGAGCACTTAATGCCAGAACCATCCCTGATCGATATCCAATAAGACAGATTAATGACTTTGTTTACCAGCTGTCTGGAGCTAAAATATTTTCAAAGATTGACCTGATTAAGGCCTACAATCAGATACCTGTCGCGAATGAGGACATACCTAAAACAGCCATAACGACACCATTCGGACTGTTCGAATTTCCGTATATGACCTTTGGTTTAAGAAACGCTGCTCAAACCTTCCAAAGATTCATCGATGAAGTTCTTCAAGGCCTGGAATTTACATATGGGTATATTGACGACATTTTAGTATTCTCGAAGACCAGAGAACTCCATCTTCAGCACCTTAAAACTGTCTTCGAACGACTTAACCAGTATGGCATCTTAATAAACACCTCTAAGTCCATATTCGGCATTAACGAAGTAACTTTCCTCGGCTACAGCGTCTCGACTGAAGGCATACGCCCCCTCAAAGAGAAGGTGGAAGCAATTACCAACTACCCACAGCCGAAAACAGCAAAACAACTCCGACGGTTCCTGGGAATGATAAACTACTACCGGAAATTCATCCCTGATGCAGCAAAGATACAGGCTCCTCTGAACGATGCCTTAACAGGTAACATCAAAGGAAATGCACCTATCGATATGACTAACCTTGTAACAGCTTTCAATGAGTGCAAGCGCAGCCTATCTCAAGCCACTCTTCTTGTCCACCCTGAAATCAACCTGGATCTAGCCTTATTCACAGATGCTTCAGACGACTCCATCGGCGCTGTCCTGCAACAAAAACGAAAAGGCAACTGGGAACCCTTGGGATTTTTCTCTCGTAAACTGACGACATCGCAAAAAAAATATAGTCCATACGATAGGGAGCTACTGGCCATATACGAAGGTATCAAACACTTTAAATATATGTTGGAAGCAAGAAACTTTTGCATTTACACCGATCACAAGCCCATCACCTACGCCTTCACAACAAACAGAAGCCAGTGCTCTCCAAGACAATTCCGCTATCTTGACTATATATCTCAATTCACCACCGATTTAAAATACATCCCCGGTAAAGACAACATCGTCGCTGACGCCCTATCACGTGTAGAAGAGATTGTCACCATAAATTATGACGCACTTGCAAGAGATCAGGCTCAAGACCCTGAATTGCAAGCTTTGCTTACCAAAAACACAGCACTGCAACTGAAGCAGATCGCTGAAAACCAGTTGTACTGCGATTTTTCTACCAAATCGCCTAGACCGTATATAACACCTGCCTATCGCAAACGCGTTTTTGAAACCATTCATCAACTCAGCCATCCCAGCGGCCCTACCACTGCTAAAATGGTAGCTCAAAGATTTGTGTGGCCCGGAGTAAGACGCGATTGCAAAACTTGGGCAAAGGAATGTGTAGACTGCCAACGAAGTAAAGTCAACAGACATACGAACGCACCATTTACAACCTTTCCAGTACCATCAGAACGTTTCGCCCACGTACACCTGGACATTATAGGCCCATTACCATACTCTAATGGCTTTAGATACTGCCTGACAGCAATAGACCGCTTCACACGTTGGCCTGATGGCTATCCACTAGCGGATATTACAGCAGAAACTTGTGCTTCTGCGTTCATTACCAACTGGGTATCTCGTCATGGATGTCCACAAACTGTAACAACAGACAGAGGCTTACAATTTCAATCACAACTTTTCCAAAGCATCACCAACCTGATCGGCGCAGAACATCGTCCCACCACCTCATACCATCCGCAATGCAATGGAATGGTGGAGAGATTACATCGCCAACTAAAAGCAGCCATCATCTGTCACAACAACCCACAGTGGACTGAAACACTTCCCCTAGTGCTACTAGGAATAAGAGCTGCCTGGAAAGAAGATCTGCAGGCATCAGCCGCCGAGCTAGTATATGGAGAACCACTACGACTACCGGGACAATTTTTCTCAACTTCGCTTGACCAGAACCTAAATCCAGCAGACTATACAGCTCGCTTGAGAAATCATATGGCAGCATTAACCCCAACTCCTGCATCAAACCACAACAGTAAAACATTCTATTTGCCGAATGACATACATACTGCACAGTTTGTTTTTCTTCGCCGTGGTCCCGCAAAACGATCGCTTGAATCACCATATACCGGCCCATATAAAGTTCTGAAAAGAAATACAAAAACATTTTCATTAGACATAAAAGGCAAAGAAGTTACAGTAACAATAGACAGAATAAAACCAGCTTACCTTACGAAAGAAAACAGAGAATACGACACGACCATTCGTCCACCGATGACCGCACTGCCGCTCCACACCAATCACGATGCACCGCCACCTGAAAAAAAGACTAGAAGTGGAAGATTAGTTAAGTTTCCGGACTACTATCGACCGTGAAACGGTCTCGGCAGGGGAGTGATGTGGCGTCCTCGTCGTCATTGGTAGCTGAAATAAAATTACCAAAATAAATTATATATTAAATTACAAAAAATGCACTTACCAACTTTTACGTATAGACCGTGTCTATTGTTCTCCGCGGCAGACGGGGGGCGAGGCACGCGCATTCCACAGCGCGCTCCGCCACCAGTACGGCCCACGATTTCTAAGGCGACACACGTACATCTCGCTGCCGACGCCGCGGTTTATTTTTACGAATATATATACATCTTTTAGTTCACACAAGTTTTATTATTTATATAGTGATTAATTGCGACAACCCGAACACTATAATAGTATACAATATATAAATAGTATAAATAATTGTAAATACTGTATATATTTGTGTGTTTAACTAATTTATATTTTTTTATGAATCAGTCTGGGGCTATCATGTTTTAGTGATGTAGGTCTTGACTTTGATTATAACACACCGTGTTTTCTTGTTGTCGCGTTGTGAAAAAACAAATAACTATCTCGAAGCACGCGATTACAATGCAATAAGTAGTAGGGTTGCTTTACCTTTGTTAAAAGTTCATGTAAGCTGGGCTTATTTGTAAGTAAATCGTGAAGAATTTTAATCTTTTCTAAAAGATTGATGTTCGATATGTTGGTTCTATGTATACGAAATACGAAAGTGGTACTCTAAGTCTAATTAATGCAGACCTAAAGGGTTTTTGTCCGAATTGTATGCATTTCCTTTAAAAACATATTGCTTGTTTAACAAAGTCTCAGCTGTATACTATTTTTTTAATATAGGTATTCGAGAATAAAGATAATATTTATAAATAGTTGACAGCCCTAATTACTGTATTCTGATTGAATGAAAGTCGATGCTCATTTCATTCCAATCTCCTAATTGTTCACGCGTTTAAATTATTGTTTTAATTTGTTAATTGATTGTGGTTTAATTATTTTAAAACCTGTTTAAATTTATGTATTGAATTAATTGAATAACTTTTTAGATTTATCGTCCGTTAATGAACAAAAAACGAATCGATTTATGGCTCTTTTATAAAACCTTAATTGCTAGTGCGTGGAAAAATCACCGGTATCACACTGTTTCATAAAGGTTTCTGTTGTAGCCCAACCGTTGAATTGACCGCTTCACGACGTGGGCAGTAATTTTATGATCTTACATTGATTCTACGGTTCCACTATTCCACGGTTAGACTACGCAATTTTTTCTAAATGTAAAATAAAAATACTACAACATAATAGAATAATTTTATATAGCTTTCCGTTTCATTGGTCTTAAATTACTTAGAACATGTATTTGCAAATCAATAAAATCGATCGCAGTGCAGTGCAGAACATCAACGGATAAAAAATTACAAAGCCATGCTCTTGAAATCACTTTCTGGACTGGCGTGCCCTCCAATCACATCTCACTTAATATCAGAATGTCACGTGGCCAAGCGTCAGTGCAGCCTTGTGATTCTGTAACTCACTTTTCGAACTCTCACTGCGGTTTTCGCAGGGGCGGTCGCGCTCAAATCACTAGTGAAGCAGTCATTTTACGATTTGGCATTCTGATAAGGAGGGACCTTGTAGTTTATTGTCGATTGTCGAAAACCGCAGTGAGAGTTTGAAAAGTGAGTTACAGAATCGCAAGGCAGATCGCGAAATAAGCCGTGGTATCATTTTCAACATACGTTACGTATTATTACTATAATACGAAACAACGACTTTAAAACAGTTTACAGGTAAACTTTTTCAAAAAAGATCTTTAAAACACTAACATGTACTAAATGACATGTAACTAAATCAAGCCGATTTTAACACACAAGGTTCAATTACACACAGCCTACACACATTCTCTCTGTTGTATTGTTAAGTCAGTAAACCTATTAGCATTTCCTGTAAATTGAGTTATATTAAGTTGTTTCTAAATAAATATTGTTAAACACAATAAACGTACTCCAAAGTACCGAAACGACAACAATTATAAATAACTTAACTTATTATTATGACATTATAATAATTAAAATGATATTAGCATGCCTATTTTTATATGGCTGATAGTGCGGATTTTTTAATTGAATCAAAATGTACCACTCTCTTGGAAAATAAACGATTATTGCTAACCCAAGCAATTAATAAATACTAGATACTTTAACCGATTTCGCATTAATCATATGCCGTTAATATTACTTGTTACATGGATTTTCATGCTTATTTTCCTTAAGGTCGTTGGCACCACATAAAATACCGTATCGAATTTATTATCTCCACATTTCCATTTATTTTAAATAGGAATTAAACGTCTTCAAGGCATGTTTATGTTTATTCATGACACGATTATAAAACTTGTGATAGCAAAACCTTGTTTAGCTGTGGATTGACTCGCGGTAATGATAAAATACTTTTCATATATGAAAATTTAAGTTTAAGTTCTAGTTTAGTTTAAGCCCTAAAACAGAAGTAGCAATGGGCGGGACATATAGCAAGATGCACAGATAAAGAAAGGACTAAGGGGAAGAAGGAGAAAAGGGCGCTCTAAAAACGGTGGATAGAAGATATAGAAGTTAGCAGGAAGCAAATGGAGAAATAAATATTTGGAAAATTTGGAGCAGGCCTATACCCGTGAAGGGGTTCCGATCAATGGTACTAAAGGAAGTTAGGATATCGAGTAACAAGATAAAAAAAATGTATATAACAAATCAATGCTATCTATATTTAACATTTGGAAATAACCGAGCCAATTTTAATTAATTTTACGACGAATTTTGAATTGGTATAATAAAAAAATATACATACATGTTTTAGTTTTAAACTGATGAATGTGACAACCCTGTACAACTGCAAATTTATTTAAAATAGGAAATGTCGATGAGATTGTAGCGATAAACTGCAAATAATTAACATAGCTGAGTAACGATTTGCGAACGGTATTTGGAATTTCGAGAAGACAGGCCTCGTCACCGCGGCTTTGTTGCGGCTTACAGTGAGCCAGCTATCACGTGGGTACAGGGTTGCTGATTTTCAATTTAATAAATTACACCATTATAAATAGAAATTAGCGTCTAGTCTTTTTAGGCTAACGGTCTAAAATGCTTTGAATTTGTTTGTAGTGTGATTCTAAAACATGTTTTATCATTATTTGACAATGTGGTTTAAAAAAATAATTTGTATACTTAATGTAAAATATCTCTTTTATGTCACAAGTTTAAAAGACAGTAAAATTATCTTGATTTTTATTAATTAGTAACTATTTTCTGTCAAAAAATTATAAATACTTAACTTTTAGATTTTAATTGTACTAAATTAAAAGTGAAACTTGACAGCCCTAGCAGGGGGTTGAAATGTCTGAGACGCGTTCTAATTTGTGGAGCCGACGCCGGATTGACCTCATCTAGACGATCGCCTACTCCATTACATTCTCTACTTCCAACCTAATTAGATCTACAGCTCTTAACTTATGTCTTAGAAGTGAAGGGTCTAGGAAACTGGACGTTTTTATTACTTAAATGCTCCTTTTTCTGAGTTAATTCTATGGGGTGTTTAACTTCTACTAGATAACGTAATCTCTTTAGATATAATGCAGTGAGTTTCCTCTTAATTTAAATGATGTTATGACTCTCCATAAGTTTTAATGTAGATTTTTAACACAAAAATTAGTATATTCTTTTTCTTTTTTTTTAACTATAATACCATTTTATAAGTATAGAAAGAATTGGAACTGCCACATCTATTTATATATAAATTAATTGCTGTTCGTTTGTCTCTCTAAAACTCGAGAATGGCTGGATCGATTTGGCAAATCGGTCTGAAAACTGTTCCTGGCTGGGAAATATTTGTTGCCTTGTCTTTTTAGAAAGAAAAAATTGTGACTTGGCACCTATAAATATATGACAATATTTATAGTTGCCTTCAGAAATTTGATTCATAGCTGTAATATAAGGACATCTCTTTGGTATGATTTAAGAATGATGTATTAAGTTACACAAATATATGTGATACGAAGTTAACCGTTAACCGTAAAAGTTAAAGTTAGATACCTTTAACATTATCTAAAATAAAAGAATTTGATGTTACAAAGGTTTGCCTCTACAGCTATGAAATGTTGTCTAAATTGAATTAGAATCGTCTCAGTGAGTAATGCAAATAATTGTCTTTGGTTAACAAATACAAATTAAAATAAACGTGACGTCACATTTGTTTCTGCTGAAGGTTTGGAAAACCTCTTCTTTCGGTTTTTTAAAGGCTTATTGAACAGTCCTCGTATTTATTTTATTATTAGATTGATAGCCATAAATTGCTAGTCTTATTGAGTATTTAAAAGGTTCAAAGGTCAAATTCAAGACAAAAACACTAAGAAATCATAACTACAAAAAATACACGCAGTATTCTCTTTATAATAAGTAGTACGAAGCTTTAAGCTCTCTTGTAAAAAATCATTTTACAATTCAAGAAATTCTCTTTTAATACTTGGAAAGTTCAAATAGTCCCTAGCTATTGAAGCTTGCACTCAATCCTTATGAAGGAAGTTTATTACCTCGTACTGGCTAGCCTCTAAAGTGTCAACATTAAATGTTCCTTAGAAATAAAGCCATTTAGAGACGTCCATTTCAATTCAATCTCGCTCAAATGTTAGGAAGGTTAGGTTAGGTTATAGTTTTACTATAAACAATATCATTTTATATTAAGGATTTTAAAATTAGGGATTTTAAGATAACATACACATCTTTTTATTCTATTTTGTTGTGTGCTTGTATTATATGTTTTAAATGTATTTTTTAAATTTTAAATTTCTGTATTTTTTTGTGAAACGTTTTTGTTTACGTTAATTGTCACACATTTTAGATGTAAGATTTTGTAAAATAATTAGAAGATTAAGTACTGTGTGTGATGTCGTAAACTTAATAACTAAATAAACTAAAATAAACTACACATACGTGACCCCGTAAATATGCTTTCTGGAAACCACGTCAGGAAAGATATCTTGTACTTAGACAGTATTCTAAGGAGTTCTGGTCACTAATTCATTTTGGTTTTTTTAATGAAACAACTAAGTGCAAGGTTAATAAAAGAAGGTTTTTGAAATATTTTGACTCTCATATATGCATTAAAATAGTGTTTTCTTCATATTAACATTATTTATTAGATAGTACAATTGTTGTGTATGTATCTAGGAATGAAAATTTAAGAGCTCTGTCAGATTTCAGAGGTTTTCTTTTACACATTACTTTGTTTTGGCAAAGTTTATTTCGTTGTACATTAAACCAATGGATACTGGCTAGAATAACAAAACTTTTCATGCTTACCTCAGCACTAAAATTTAAGCATTTTAATATGCAGTTCACGATCTGTGCGCTGAGTATTCAGACTACGAACTGGGTATATGACAAAATATTTAATATCCTAATTATGCATTCTGGTTAGGATTAATTTTAAGACCAATAACCGAAACGTATATTATATAACGTTATTTAGTACTTTCGTATAAATTATTTTACAACAGATTCCTTTCAATTTCGTAAATCCTCTTTTTATCGTTCTTCTCCCATACTTGAACTTTGTCATAATCTACTACGCGATTGAGCTGTTTGTATGTATGTATATTATAGACAGATCTCTGCATACGTATCCCTAATCAATCAAGGCATGTAACAGAATTAGACATGCGTAATGATAACTACCGAACATACATTAGATGTATAAAACCTAGTGTTTAATTTGAAATGTATTTTTTTGTTTACTCCAACGCCCAAGTTTCGATGTCTCGTCGTATCGTCGCCTCGATTCCACTTCAGACAAACGGAACTTCAAACAAACAGTATCATTTCCCTACTAAAAGAACGTACAAATATAAAAACAGCTAATGTGTATTTACGCTATCTCGACTAAAATAAAAATATTTTAGGAATCTATAAACGAAATCATACATGAAAAAAAGCCTTTAATACTGTTTAACTTACATGCTAAATATAAAGTATATGTGCCTAAAGCAATTTAATATTTACACCCTATATATACTTATTATTACTTATTATCTATCGGCAAACGGTTATTGATATTTTTGCAGATTGTTCTTCGTCAACGGCTTCCTCTAATTTTTTTCCAAACTTGGCGTTCTCTAGCGGTTCCAATCATACATTAAATTCGGTTTATTGTGACGAAGCTGCACATAAAAAAAAAGTAAAACGAACTAGCACAAGACTCCTTATCACCTGGTTTCTATTACCAAATACTTTTAGTGTTTGCTACATAGATTTTCGTACACGTACACGTAGATCGTGTTGAATGTTAAATCTTTGTTAAACCTCTTTCAACGATAGTTAATTTTTATATAATATAACAATAAACAATATCAACCTGACTTTAAAAAGCTTCAACTAATACTCCGTTATGACGTTATTAATTGCTATAAACTAGATACTTAAATAATTAACGCCACTTACGAGCGTACACTAATTAAAAGCGAAATAATTTATATAAACTGGCTTATCCGAAAAGCAATTGTAAAATGCAACGATGCATGTATGTATAGTTACATAGGAAAGTATATTCATTAAAGTGATTAGCACAATTAGATATAATTGGCTTAATAGTAGTGCACACTTCCGCATAATGAAAATATTTCTATATGTGCTAAAAGCTATTGGCTATTCAATAACGTAAAAAGTTATTGAAATTACATTTTGTTTTAAACTGTTATAAAATGCCTGACTGCTTTGGATAGGGTTTACAACAAATTATATCAAACGATGGTTAATTTAGCCTTGAGTTATTTAGAAAAAGAGATATAGATTATATTTTACACGTGTATAAAATCTGTTTAAATCAAATAATATACCGAAACACTCAATGCAGTTTTACATTTTAATTTTGCTACGCAGTTTGACAGTTCTCAGAGCTTGACATTTGACAAGTCCTCAGCTGTCGAATTTTCACATTATCTCTATAGATTAAATATACGTTTTTAATTGAATTATTTCTTAATTGAGTAAGTTTGTTAATTTAATTTATATTTATTATATTTTATTTAAATACGCCACAGATAACAGTATCTGCACTGTAAATGTTTTTTAAATTATGAAAAGATACAAAAAATTGTTGTTTGTAAGTGACGAACCAATTTTGTTCATAGCAACTTTACGTTCTCCAAAAAGTACATTAGTGTAGTATGGATACCATAATTTCATTACATAGAGCCACACACACTAACACAATTTAAGCGGATTGTCGGCTTATCGTCTTACTCAACATTTTTTACAGAAGCAAAAAAATAGCCACAAGAACGATTTAGATACTTGGAAAAAATTGTCAACAAAGATTTGATCCCTTGGCTTTCGGGTCGGCTGTTTGGAATTCCGTGACTCAAATAATTAAGTGAGGGTGCCCATACATTGTTGTATAAAGAAATAATAGTTAATACAGAAGGGAAACGGGATATGAAGTGGAAATAATAATTGAAGGTATAACAAAACATAAAAAGTTCAGGAAAATCGTAATCTATCCGAAAAACATTTTAAATTAAATCGTAATTTTTATCTCAGATTTTAACAATAGAAAAAAGCAATTAGTGTAACTTAAACAAAAGCCTTAAAGCTTTAAGAATTATCCTTCAACCCTATAATAAAGATTAATCCTACTCAGGTAAAAGCATCGTTTTAAAAAATACCCTAATACTTAAATTACATTTAGAGTTGCTTTTAGTTTTCTTCCAGATATGGACAGTCGAAGTCGCGGTCTATAAATAAAAAGATTCGATTTTAGATTTTTAGGTCGCGTGTGTTTTAGTGTTAGTTAGTTAGTCTGTGCTAAATATTTAATGATGACAAAAATATATTTCGATTAAACTTACAAGCACGATTATGTATCACTTATAATCTATTTCATCCATTGCAAGACACACTAATTTATATATACGTCGGTAAGATTTTATCTGTAATGCATTTAAAATGCCCCGGCATGAATTGCAATTTACGTTTACAAACGAGTAGCCCCGTATAACGGTTTGCGAAAGTCGCTAGACGTAGATGCCAATCTCACAGTCATATGTCAACGTCAGTGATGCAACCAGCCTTAGGTATCTGCAAAAGTAGAAAAAGCGAATTGCCGTTTGACAATCTGTTTGAGGGCTGGGTCGTTCTTCTTTTAAACCTACAATTTGATATGGCTTTATTTCAATTTTTGAAATAAAAATATAAAGCTTTCTTGTCAGTTTATATATATATTCTGATAGCAGATTTTCTATTGTATTGGAAAAAGTGGTTTGCCGAGATGTTTACAGATTTTTGTACGATTTTCTAGGCCTGAAAGAAAAATTCGACAAAAAAATTTACTATTTCGGCACGAAATCTTTTATTTTATTCTATCGAATACTCTTTGTCAAATAACTTGTACTTTTGTAATACATTAATTAACTAAATGAGCTTTTAGAAAACATATTAATATAATACATTTGTAAGTATAAAATATGTTTTATTCGTGACCTAATACCACTCCGTCACATTTTCTGCTAATATAAATGTATTTTTTGCTATAAATCAATTTTTACTATCATTTAAAAATAAATACCAATATCACAGATAGCAATATAATCAAATAATATAAATATAAATTTTAAATGTTGCACTAGTCATAACAAAATATATAAAAGACAAAAATAATTTTCCTATCAGGAGACAACATCGTGACGGAGTTTGATATTCTAGGGGATACCAGGCTGCGTTTTGGTATAAAACAGGTTTATTTTTCTAAAATAATTTATTTTGTTATACATCTTTTCAGTCTTCATCATTGTCATATAAAATAACATGAGATCGAACTTAGATAATTACTGAAATCACATTTGAGAACCTTTAGAATAAGAGATTCATATTTTAGTAAATTAAATGACTACTCATTCGTTTTAAGTAATTAAAGTCTGGTATAGCTTGACATCAAATTAACGTTTCCAAAAACATAAAATAAAATAATCATTAAGCCATTGGTAGAAAGTCTTATTTTTCGAATATTGATAGTGGCTCTTCGAACTATAAATATTGTCTCTTCCCTTTTTATTAACATTCGGAGCCTGGAGTGTTTGGTAAGAAGTACCGCAGACAGCAGTTTCTCTTTTCTCTTTTCTTCGTTCTCTCTTTCTTCTTAAGCGTTCGTTTTAAGCGTGGCGAAAGGCTGATCTTCATTGGTTGATTCATCTGGGCTGGATTATGTATACATAATATCGTAAAATCTTTTTCGGGGCATTATAATTGTGTTCATAATATCAGTGAGCATGAAATCTTCCACATCATGAATTATATCGTCTTCTTTTTCGTTAGATAAGAACACGCCCACGGTATATATATATATATAGGCAGAGGCTGATAAATTTAGAATAAGACAACAACGTCGTAAGAAAAGAATTGTTCACAGCAACAACTAAATACCCTATGGTTTAAGACGAGTTTCCGTGAACATTTGGTGGACTTGCTTTGTTCCTTTCAGGGGCACAATATTATTTGGAATCGTTGTTGCTACCTTTTCTAAGTCTTAGTCTGTCAAAATGAACCGTTTAAATTTGTTGGCATCTTGAAAGTGGATAAGAATTGGAACATCTGCAATATAGTTTCCTCTACCTACTATGGCATCACCTTGGCGTTTCATTGTCCCTCCAACCATCAGAAGCTCCTTTTCCATGCCCTGATTCAAAGAAGTTCCAGGATATTTGGCGAAACCCATAATCTTCGAAAAAATTGTTTGCCATTAGGTAAAAGTGTGACAGAGTTGACATGTGACGTAGGGGTAAAAACTTGTTGCTAAGTCGATAACATTTAAAAGCTGACATAGAATTTATAATTTACTCATTGACAACAAAATATTTCTTATAACGTAAGAGTAGACAACAAAAAGTAACAATAATAATTATATTTTGAATCCATTACTTACGTGACGAAGCGGTAGCCGAATAAAAACACACACCTTCTGTCACAGTTTTCGAGCGATTGACGCGCTGACTTTTGATCTCATAGGGGAAAGTGTACCAAGGGGGGGAAGGAGGTCTAAACCTTCAATCACAGGCCACAAAGACGAGCGGCACAAACGCGTATTTCGAAGGACAACCCACGTGACAGAATTTACAAAATAAAACACCAGGCAGTAGGAGACAAGTATTTGATATTTTTTAAATATTTTATTAAAAGTGATAAAAAATAATGGTTGCTATTGCATGATAGGCAATATATTTAGGAGCTATAAGATATTTTTATGTTTTGTGTCATCATATAATTTTTTCGTAATATTATGGATTAAACGCAAGCTTAGGTAGCGGGAGACATAGGGAATTTGTATGAGATACACTTCTGTCACGCGGATTTACTACTTTGTCACGTACTTTTACAATTAAATTATCCAATATATTTGTTATTTGATCGTGCATAGCCATTATGCATATAGTACAGTGCATTTTGAAATACAATTAAGAAAAAAATAATAGTAATTTCCTTGTTTATTTTCTCATTGATTGGTGGAGACAACTAATTGTAGGTTAAAAAGAAGAATGACCCGGCTACGAATTTTGAAAAATTTGCCGAGAGCCTTAAGATAAAAATATTTTCTGTGAGCACGCCTCACTGTGTGAGGGCTGACATAAGCTTACTATTAGTCACGTGACGATTTCCATACTAATGCGATTAGTAGTTGTAGTAGTTGAGTCGCAAATTAATTTTGACGTGGCTACACTTCATAGCTTCAAAACCTTGCTGTATATTTCTTTGTATTGTTATATTTACTACAATTATTATTAAATTTTCAGAGTACCGTCGGCTGTCGTTCAGCGAGCAGCGTAGGCGTGGGCGCGGTGACGGTCGCAAGCGCAAGCGCGGGCGCGTGCGCAGGGCGCATGGCGAGCGCGGGCGCGCAATTCCGCGGCGGCGCGCAGCAGTGGGCCGCGGCCTACGCGCCGCCCTGCCGCTACCCGCCACCGCAGCAGTCTTACGCGGCGGCTCCTAGTCCTTACACCCCCCACCAGGTAAATAGTCATCCTTGTTGCTCTCTTGGTATTAAAAATAAGTTATCAGTACCATATCGACGTGATTGCTTTGAAAAATAACTGCACAACCAGGGGCCGAACTCCATTCTGAATGTGAACAACATGAACAACTAAACTGCTTTCTGAAAATATGAAAAAGACAAAAAGAGGTACGCTGCCTTATGCAAATTACTCTAAAATTATTAAGTGCCAAGATTGAAATCACTCCATCAATATAACCCTACGAGCTTATGAATATAATAAACAATATTATCTGTGATTAATGATATCTTGAAGCACTTTAGCCGCGCCATGATCTGCTAAAACTAGTTAATGCGAGTTTCTAATTAAGTACGATCCCTATTAACCGCTTAGTTTCATCTGCTTTATCTTCATTATCCTCTGTAATTTACTAATTTTTCATTGCCATCGCGAGAAAATGCTTTTAAAAGAATGTTTTAAGGTATTTTTAATTAACAAAGCGGATCCTTAACGGAGAAAAGCCGTAGAAATCATCTATATTTTTATTTTGTTTTTGTGGGTTCTTGCTGGTTTCACATTAAATATTAACGTATAAATTTTAATATGGTGAGATATGTAGGTTTCATAATGATTTTAATATTATTTGGGTAAATTTTATTCTAAATAAAGTATATGTTATTCGGATGGAATGGGGTGCCCGTAAACGATAAGGTGACAAGATCCAGATGCCAAACTACCCCTAAGTATTAAGTAAATAATAAATATTCCCTCGCACTCGGACTTACACGGAGTATTCATCTGTGTAATCATTTGAACGTTTTTCCTATTCAAGGGCAGAAACATCGCGCTTAGCGTAATAAATAAAGCTTTTGTCCTATTCATTGTAATAATTTCCTTTCATATAAAAAAGTAACAAAAATCGAGGAAGTAAAGGTTAAGAAAAAACAGTGCGAGAATCTTGTAAAAGAATTTCTTGTTATCACTTTTGAAATAAAACGTAGCGTACGTGCTTTATTACCGTCTCGACTGTTTTATCTATTCGACTGAAATCTTTATGCCTACCTGGTTTGTTCAGGCTTTTGTCCATAATTTAACGCGAATATTTGCTGCGTACTAGGCTTAGAAGAATGCTTACAAAATATTAATCCGCCAAAAGATGTATTTTTAACACACATTTCGTTATATCCATTTAGGTTTTTAAAACGGGTTCGAAATAAAAATAAAAGTACTAAAAATTATTTCGCAGCCAAAAGGCATTTTAATTGCGAAAGCGTTTTTTACTTAAGAAGGGATTAAAAATATCATATTTGCCGGAATGTGTATTAGTATTAAGCAGGGATTACTTTTATAATGGAGTTTATTTAATCAAAATATGTCATAAAGAGATCTCTTAAAATTTTAGCTCAATAACAACTTGGAGTTTTGATATAATTATATCAAAACTCCAAGTTGTTATGCGGAAATCTGTTGATTCTATACGTAATAAGTTTGATTATTATACGCTTAAGTTAGGTAACTTAATAACTTATGTAAAATCGTAATAAAACAGTTGTAGCATTCCCGAATGATCCTTCGCAGTCGTAAAATAGCTATTAATTCGACTTGTTTATTTTGTTTAGTTTTTGTTACTGCGCCTGCGCTTAGCAGCCGTTGGGATGTATAAACAATGCTTATGCTTTGTACTTAAACACTTCTGCATTTATACAGCGAGCTTTACAAACTACAATGTTAACACAAGACGTTTCCATATTTGCATGAAAATCTCACTAAACTCACGCGCATAACTTTTATTAACAAATATTTGAAACCGACGTAGCTTATATGTTGCAACTATAAACTAAATTTGAATAGTTTCCCATTATTAATTTCCATGTTTGTGACTACCTAATGTAGTCCAATCCAACGGATTTAAATAATCGCTTTAAAATTATTATATAATTAATGTGAAATGAAGAACATGCAAAATACGTAATATTTTTATGAATTTGTTTATTAATGATGACGAAGTGCTTTTGTCCATATGGTCTTAATATTATAAATGAATTCGCGGGGACTTTTCATGAATTAATGGGACTTGGTTTGTTTCTAACTTGAAAAAAAAGGTTTCATTACTTATTTCGTACTAAAAAAGACAATATTTTACTGTCTGCCCCTCTTTGACGATAAATGGCCAGTTCGATCGAGAATAACTTTACATCAGCTGTTAAGTATCTGTGTACTATTGATTAATGGTTAGTATATGTCAACTGTCACAGCTATCACAACGCCACAGCTTGTTAAATCAGTCACGCCTTCCGTCCAGGGTTGCTTCTTTTTTATACTCTCCTAGTCTTTTAATTTATGACTGTGACCATTTTACCTCAGAGTCAAGAGTTTTTAAACTTGTATTTAAATGAATATCCATTTGTATTTTGCACCAACAAATAAATAAAGTAATGAATGAACGTAAAATCGTTCCAAGTCAATTTAATTTGTAGATATACATTTTGACCTTCAAATTGTTTTAAAATCATGTTAAATTATTGTTAGATATCGTAGTAAATTTTTCCAAATCAAGGAATGCTTCATCAAAAAGGTTTCGACAACCCTACGTTTCCATAATAGAGGTTACTTTTTGTAGAAAGGAAGTTTTTATCACAGGAGCACCCATAAGTGCTTAATTCACTCGCGTGTGTCCAAAAGCGTATTTTGGGTCTAAATATAATTTTGATGCTGACGGATTACTAAAGATATTTTTAAACCCCGTTTTACCATATGGGTTTAATAAAAGATTGATTTATGATCGTAAAGGCATTAGAAACACAATTTTAAACACCGTCTATCGTACCAATATTTATGAATTTTTATACAGTTATTACTCTTCCTTGTTAGTTAAATTTACACAATCTAGGCTACACAACAAAACAAAAATTACCATACCTAAAACAAAAAATGATTTTAAAAAATGTGTACTTTGACCGCAAAATAACACATTTTTGCTGTTTTTTTTTAAATATTTAGCATTTTTTTAAACCCTTAAAACTGTCCTCATCTCAGTCAACTTTATACAGCAACGTGATGAAACATTATTCAACTAATTGGGGATACCAGTAGAGATAAAATAAACGTTGAAAAGATAGATCACCCTGCCACTTCATAAAAATAATCCCTCAAACAGCTGTCGAGGTGTCCTATATCCCATGGGATTCGGGACCACACTCAATTTATAATCAACAAATTCTATTCGACATTGACGCTATTGAAACTTATACGTCTCTATTCCTTTTACTTCCAGCGGTTAAATAAGATCATGCAACCACTTAACTCATACGTTTCATACACGGAAATGTGTATAACCTCTCAAACGTTTATTGACGTGGGGCACAGTTTATTTTAGTACAATATGGTAGGGCACGCACATGTGACCCTTGTCGGGAAAGTATAAATAAACAGGACTTGCTGATATCTGTCATCCAAGGAATTAGATTTATTTCTGCCAGCGGAAGGTGAAGGACCCTCACCCCTCGGGACAAACTTGGGTAACTTTCCAGATTTAATGTTACATTTGTTTTAAGATTTACAAAACGCAATTCGAATTTCGAATCTGTCTAGACGTCACTTGTTTGCGAGTTTGCGTTAGTTACGACCATAAACCCTTTTGACGAAATGCAGGTAGACCCGAACTTTGGGTGCGGTTATTTGGTTTCGTACACTTAGACATGTAACATGGAAAGCTCAATCATCTTTTATTAATGCAATTAGCCCAAAGGTCTTGGATTCGAATACCGACTAACATACGCAGCTTTACCATCAGTTCAATGTTATCACAATCTATTTTGTATATGAAATACATATTTTATGCGTAATCTTCCAAACATGTTGTATATCCGAGGGTCCGATCGGACCAAAAAAGAATTCTTTTTGTACAGCGGGTATTTTTTGTTAAATTATGGTAATGTGACGCAGGCTGTCGATATTTAAATTTACGGATACTTTTTCGGTAACGTTTGACTCGCCATTTTGCGAGATGCGTTTTCGATTTCGCTTTTTTGTATTCGATATGTAATCTATTCTTATTTGCTTAGTGCATTAGATTCATTTTCTTACTAAGGTCAAGTGGGGTAAATGCGAGTACCATAACTAGATTGACTTGTTATTTTGTGATCTTTTACAATTTACAAATAATTTTTACTGTGAATATTAAACATGTTTTAGGCTTTTGTTTGATGTAATTACTTATATTTAATTATGGATGATTACAGATTAACTCTCTGTTGCATTTTCCCGGTGTAAAGGGGTAAATGTAAAAAAAATGTTAAAATTCTAATAGTGTAGATAGTTACTAATCTGGGGTAATTGCAATAAAATACGCAAATTGAAATATACTTTGGTTTTTATTGCAACGAGATTGGTGAAAATCTGTCAATCCATCAGATTCAATAAGTTGTCAGAGTGTAGTGCAAGAAGTACTTTACGTGTATAAGAGATGCCAGCACTAGTTTCTTTTGTGTGTAAACAGTTAAAGTTATGGTGTTACATTTGCCCCGTTCATGCATTTACCCCACCTGACTATATCTCTTTCATGCTATACTGGTGACTAAATGAAGAAGTGTACACTAACGTTGTGCACAGATACTTTATGTAGAACAGTTTTAGAATGATTTTATGTCCTATTCCTTATTTTTGTCGTGTACCTTTTGTTGCCTAATAATAAACTCCAAATAAACCGAAATATCTAAAATTCAAAGCGAGTTGCGATCTACAGATACAAAGATCAAGATAAAACAAATGGAGTGTTCAATTTAAGTAGATTGAATGGGATTTGTTTTATTCCGTTGAGCCCTTCAATAGTATACGAAGTTTGGTAACGACGCGTTAAATTATCGAAAGGGTTTCCGTTTCCGTATATATCAAGTAAATAACATATGTTAAAAACCATTTTTGCTTTTGTTAAAGCCTCGTAGGAACCCTATGCTAGCATTTTTTATTTTTAATAACATCAAGAAATTTAACCCGATTTTAATATCCAAAATCTTGCTACAAGACGTAGATATATAGAACACTTTTGAAATTTTTTTGAATCAATTACGACTGTTAAACTGTTAAATCCAAAATCCACTTTTTATAATATTAGGATACTACATTGACTAAATATTACGGCTACACTACAACTACACATTAATCAGTCGGTAAAGTGACGGATTTGATAGAAGCGTGTGATTTTTCTAGTAAAACTGTGTAATTTAATGTTATATTTTTTATTTGTTCCATAACAAACCCTTTTTTTGCTTGTATGCCATAATAACCAGAATATGAATTAAAATAGTTATGACAAAAACTAGCATGATTATATTATTTTGAAATGGCTGCCCTGTAAAGTTTACTATTTGTCAGATCCGTCACTATTCTACGACTATGACGATATGTAAAAGTAAATTGACGAAAACCGTCTCAGACGCCACGATCCGATAATGTTAAAATAATATTTTACGGTGATATGAAATCGTTGATATGTATTTTAATCAATGTAAAACTTTGTGTATCAAGTATAAAGGAAGTGACTAATAATTCGTTACATTATCTATACTATAATACTATAAAGAGGAAAGATTTGATTTTTTGTTTGTTTGAAATGAATAGGCTCCGAAACTAGTGGACCGATTTCAAAAATTCTTTCACTGTTGGCAAGCTACACTATTCCCGAGTGACATAGGCTATGATCCTTATCAAAATAAATACCAACGTTTCACATAAGCTACAATTTAATGGCATAACCACCAAAAAAGCATGGTGTATTGGTGTTCTCCTGCCGTTTCTCTAATAGTTTACTACTATGTAATATAACAAAAATCTTAGCCACAGCAACGCTTGGCCGAGTCTACTAGTTACATATATAACTGTTAGCCTTCCGTTAGATAATATAATTGAGTCTGAGTACAGATCTCATTGTAGACGTTAGACGGCGTAGTACGGCATTAAGTTAAATAAAGTATTAGTGTCGCCTTTAACTTTTATTACAATACTAACAATTACACGAGGCACGCACGCGCCACCATATCGATGGAGGAACCAACTGTTGAGTCCCCCCACCCCCTACCGCCCCTCCCGCTACTTCCTCCCTCGTGACGCCACACCGTCAATACTCTTAACGCTGATAACCACGGATAGTGTTACGATTCTTTTATATGCCTTTGATTCTCGGAATCTTTTTGAGATGAAAACGAAGATTAGATAAGGATTTATCTATTGCTAGTTCCTATAACTACAGGGAAATAGTATAAAATTGTGAAGATTTTTTTCCATTTCTCAAGAATATATGACACAGGTTTACTAGGAATTCATACAGAACTAGTTTATGTAATATTGCTTATATTTATACAGAACTTGGCAATAAACTTTATGAATAAATATTTACTTACTACTTACGATTATAAGCCAATAAGTGTTGTAAAAATAGATATCCTTCAAACACTGTCAGACATTTAATGTCACTAAAACAAGCTGATTTTAACACAGGCTTCAGTTGCTCACACACACACATACATACCCACTCCCTAATCGCATTCTTACTCTCATAGTATTGTTTGTCTCATAGTAAGTCTGTAAAACTTCTAATTTGCGTATTGCTTTATAAATTGGTTTGTATTATAGTTAAGTAAGCTGTAAGTTTCTTTCTTTCTAAATAAAAAAGAACAATTTTACACCGACGTAACATCTAACAAAAACCTTTACCTAGATAAGTCCAAAGTATGGGAATTCACTTGTGATGCATAAATTGCAAATTTTACATTCCCACAGCGAGTTGCGGTTTTATTGCAACCACAAACGTCTATTACACCCCACGTTTACCGTTTTTTATTTTGTTTAATACAATATTTAATAGTAAATGTATGATTCATAATTTTAATAGCTATAGAATATTTAGTCTTTCAACATTGAGGCTTTATACCTACTTTTGATAAGCAACATGTCAGATACAGGCCTGTATTGCAAATCTCTGTCCAAGACCTATAAAGGTTGTGCGTTGTGACGAACAGCAAAGCAGAAACGAATCCAGAACTGCAGAAAGCACTCGAAGTATTTAATACGCATTGCTTTGCCTGATTTCTTCCCAGCAGGAAGAACACAGTTCTATACTTCAATTCTATTAACGAAATGCCAAGTTATAAACGCAGTTTATACGCTATTTCACTTTAAAAAGTAGGGTTACTAAGCCATTAAATAAGGTATAAATGGACCTTATACTATAGACACACTTGGAAAGAAATTTCCTCTAAATACAGCAATATTCATTAATAATTTAATGGATGTTAGCGCAAATTAAATAATTTTGTACTTATAACCTAGAACTAATGAGTTAAGTTGTCTGAAATAAAGTGCCTACAAATTCCTTCCTATTCGCTCCTGACTAAATAACGTCACTGTAACAACACATAACCCTCTGCAATTACGTTTAAAAGTATTCAAATAACTCAAGGCAACTCGGAAAATGAACTCTTAAGTCACGGCTCGTTTTAACACACGAATTAGTCTTCATTTGTACTTTAAGCCTGTGATAAAATGCTTCAAACGCTGTGAGGGCCCTTACGACCCTTGTCTGGGTACAGGCGGTGCCCTGTCACCCTACGTAGCTCCAGGTATTGTAGGACCCTTAATGGACTACGAAAACACTAGTCTATTTGTTAAGACTAAACGAAAATAGGGTTTAGAGAGGTCACTTTTGAACAAAACATCGAGGTGATCTTTGTATGGATATGAAACTGGCTTGAAAAGTTTACAAAATACATACAAAAGTTTCAAACCTCTGTAGGTCTTGACGCAGTATTTAGTTGGGTCAAATTAAATATAAATAATAATTACGAATAATTTTTGTTCCAAGAATGCGATACAGTCCTATGTATATATATATATGTGACTTAATGTCCTATAACACCTACATGGAGCAGAGGGTGTCCAAAGGGGTTGAGTGCTGTGCTGTCGTTAATGGAGATTATATATTAAGAGTATTTTAATATAGAAACAATTGCAACAAATATTTTAAATGTTTGAAATTAACACTTAATAAACAAATTGAATTTGACTGAAAGGTTTATAAAAACGTATTTCTATTAGAAAACGCTAAAGTTGTATGAATCATAAAAGTTGGGAAATCCTGTCGTTAAAATTTTCACAAATTTTCCCCAACATGTCATTGGAAAGAGTAATTTTTCTTGGAATTTTCCCTATTGCGATGAATGAAGCGTCAAAAGTTTGAGTGGTGTTTTCAAACTGATGATTACTTGTCAAGGATATTCCTGTCACGTCTCGGGTGACGGGTGATTCGAAAGTAAAATTAATTCTTGGATAGGGGCAAAAGTGGTGTTAAGGGTATAACGTCTCATAGGAGGCATACACGTGTTGGTTTCACATTTTTTACGAAATTTATTTTACCAAACATTTCTTACAAAAATTAAATTAAGTATATATAGTTAACTAGCTGACCGGGCAAACGTCGTTTTGCCATGTATATCATTTATAATAAAAAAATAGGGGTTGATCGTAGAGGGGTGAAAATTAGGGGTTGTGTATTTTTTAATGCTGTATCATAAAAAAATAGAAATTAAAAATTTTGTCTAAAAAATAAAATAAAAAATTTAGGGGGATGAAAAATAGATGTTGGCCGATTCTCATAGATACCGGATAAGCACAAAAAATTTCATCAAAATCGGTCAAGCCGTTTATTAGATAGTAAAACAATTTTTATAAATAATGCCTGCTTTGCTAAATAATAATATGTATGCATGCAAATCGGAAAGTGGATATAACAACATTGTTATACTGTATTTATTTTATAAGAAAACCAATTGCTATTTTACGAAAATCTAATCCAAAACCCAGCTTAACCCAACATAAGCCCTAGAAACCCGGACGTGATAAATAATTCAATAAAATAATCCCATGGAAAACTCAGGAACTTTAGTTTTAAATGTCGTTCCCATTTGTAAAGTTTTTAAATTCAATTGCGAAGCGTGTCCCAGCGAGATGTCAGATAGACCTGTCCAAATGCAACTCCGGGCAATGTTGAGAAATTAAATTATAGATAGGTACGTAGGATAATATCGAATATTATAAAGATATGGTTTTCTAAGCTCTTTATTTAATATTATTAAACTAATTTGAATTTCCCTGGAAGAAAATAAATTCGTAAGTGGTTAAGTATTGTTCACATTTTTAAACACAAATATGGTTTTCACTTATAAGCTAATTAGACGTAATTTTTAGTCTTTCGGGTTTGGTATAAGGGCATGTGTATATGTGAGTCCCGTTACTAATGGTACATACATTTCTGCGTCACTAATTTTCAAGGCAAGGTTTAAAACTATTTGGATATAGAATTTAGGTTTACAGTTCGTACTTATATTCGTACTATAATATTTTTTTACAAATGAATCATAAATTAAGTAGTTAGGAACAGGTAATAAGAGAAACTTTGACTGAATAGTTGGGGATACGTTCATAAATAATCCTTATTTAGTACTCCTACAGCTAACTTACATTATATATAACAAAAAAAATATTTTACTAAAACTATAGCCATAAATGAAATACACAGTATTGTGTATATTATGGTATAGGAATAACTTCAAACATTTACGATATTTAGGAAAGAAATCAATAAAAATAGATTGAATACATTTAACTGAGAATTTCTATTTGAATGTATGATGGTATAACAAACTAGCATATGCTACTTTACTAAGGTGCTTGGCAAGTAAAATATACTAAATAAGTGCCAAATGCAGGTTAAAAAAATTGTTCATAGTATTGTCTTTGATTAACATAACTCATAACATTAAAAGAAAAACGCTTTTTACCGGATTAAAGTTATGTATTATTATAAATTTACAACTATTTGACATAATTTTAAATTTATCCGACGTTTCGCGTGCTTTACAGCGTGCGTGGTCACGGTGACTGAAGACAAAAGATGTTGAATGTCAAAAAGTATCACAGCTGCAGAGAAAGTTGCATTATCTGTATTTATTTCCCCGGAGTTGGTATCGACTAAAAGATGGAGGGTTTTGGCAAAAATGGCTCACGGTGTCCTCTATTTTCGCGGATTGTTTTTCTTTTTGAGATTTTAATTTGGATATTATTGGATCCCAGGTGTTTGACAATTTTAGGCCGTCTTCTCTATTGAAATTGGGGTGTTTTTTGATTTCAATGGCTTCGCGTACCAATCTTGGGAAGAATCTTTTCTCTTTCGCAAGTATTTTCAGTTGGTCAAAGCGTATGTAGTGATTAGGCCTATCTAGTATGTGTTCACAGACTGCTGATTTTGTGTGTCGTCTATGTCTTATGTCTGCAATGTGTTCTTTGAGTCTGCTGGACATATTGCGTTTAGTTTGCCCTATGTAAGACAGGCCACAGTCGCAATCCAGTTTGTATATACCTGCATCTTGCAATGGGGTGTTACTTTTGATTGGTCTTAGGAATTGCTGAATCTTCTTGTGCGGCTTGAAAATTGTATGAATAGAAGCTCGTTTTAGGATCCGGCTAATTCTATCTGTAACTCCCTTTACATATGGCAAGTAGGCTGGCTGGCGGGGAACTGTTTGTGTCTTGTTTTTGTTTTTGTGATGTAGCCGGGGGATGCGCAGCTTGTTTCGGTGTAGCACCTGTTTGACATGCTGTAGTTCCTCCTCGAGGTGGGCATCATCACAAAGACGTTGGGCTCTCTGAAACAAACATTTACCGACAGAAAGCAGTTGTGAAGGGTGGTGGTGGGATTCACCATTGAGGTACCTATCTGTGTGGGTTGCCTTCCTGTGTATTGTGTGACCTAGTGTGCCATCTGCTTTGCGTATAATTAAAATGTCTAAAAAGGGCAGACAGTTGTTGTTTTCTTGTTCAACAGTAAATTTAATGTTCTTGTGTATTGAATTTAAATGTGCTAGAAATGCAGATATTTTGTCATTGGGGAGTACTACAAATGTGTCATCGACATATCTCTTGTACAGTCGAGGTTTAACCGGGGTATTGGCCAAAGCTCTCTCCTCAAAGTCCTCCATGAAGATGTCAGCGACTATAGGTGACACTGGAGAACCCATGGCTACTCCATCAACCTGCACATAGAACTCATCTTTCCACATTAAGTATCCTGATGTGAGACAGTGTTTTACAATATCTACATAATCTGGTGACATGTTCTGTTCCCTAAGTCTTTTTGCAATGATATCTAGGCAGTCATTTAGTGGTAAGTTTGTAAATAGTGACTCAATGTCAAAACTCACCATGGTTTCATTGTGGAGTAATTTGAGATCTCTCAATGTTTCCACAAAATGGTAAGAGTCCTTAACATGAGCACTAGTGTGCCCCCTGAGAGGGGATAATATTGACACTAAGTGTTTGGCTAATTTGTATGTGGGTGAGTCGATATGACTGACTATGGGTCTTAAAGGATTGTTGTGTTTGTGTATTTTTGGCAATCCATATATTTTTGGAGGTTTTACGCAGGCTGTTGTTAAAGATTTGACGTCTAATGACAGTGTTTCGGAATATTTAGTAAGGAGGCTAGATGTTTGTTTTATTACCTTGTTTGTGGGATCTTTATCGACTTTTTTGTAGGTATTGACATCGTTTAAGAGCATCCGAGCTGACAAAGGGAATGCAACCGTTGTTATGGATACGTCGGAATACGAAAGCAAGATGGCTCTCCTCTTAAACGATGTCAATACCTACAAAAAAGTCGATAAAGATCCCACAAACAAGGTAATAAAACAAACATCTAGCCTCCTTACTAAATATTCCGAAACACTGTCATTAGACGTCAAATCTTTAACAACAGCCTGCGTAAAACCTCCAAAAATATATGGATTGCCAAAAATACACAAACACAACAATCCTTTAAGACCCATAGTCAGTCATATCGACTCACCCACATACAAATTAGCCAAACACTTAGTGTCAATATTATCCCCTCTCAGGGGGCACACTAGTGCTCATGTTAAGGACTCTTACCATTTTGTGGAAACATTGAGAGATCTCAAATTACTCCACAATGAAACCATGGTGAGTTTTGACATTGAGTCACTATTTACAAACTTACCACTAAATGACTGCCTAGATATCATTGCAAAAAGACTTAGGGAACAGAACATGTCACCAGATTATGTAGATATTGTAAAACACTGTCTCACATCAGGATACTTAATGTGGAAAGATGAGTTCTATGTGCAGGTTGATGGAGTAGCCATGGGTTCTCCAGTGTCACCTATAGTCGCTGACATCTTCATGGAGGACTTTGAGGAGAGAGCTTTGGCCAATACCCCGGTTAAACCTCGACTGTACAAGAGATATGTCGATGACACATTTGTAGTACTCCCCAATGACAAAATATCTGCATTTCTAGCACATTTAAATTCAATACACAAGAACATTAAATTTACTGTTGAACAAGAAAACAACAACTGTCTGCCCTTTTTAGACATTTTAATTATACGCAAAGCAGATGGCACACTAGGTCACACAATACACAGGAAGGCAACCCACACAGATAGGTACCTCAATGGTGAATCCCACCACCACCCTTCACAACTGCTTTCTGTCGGTAAATGTTTGTTTCAGAGAGCCCAACGTCTTTGTGATGATGCCCACCTCGAGGAGGAACTACAGCATGTCAAACAGGTGCTACACCGAAACAAGCTGCGCATCCCCCGGCTACATCACAAAAACAAAAACAAGACACAAACAGTTCCCCGCCAGCCAGCCTACTTGCCATATGTAAAGGGAGTTACAGATAGAATTAGCCGGATCCTAAAACGAGCTTCTATTCATACAATTTTCAAGCCGCACAAGAAGATTCAGCAATTCCTAAGACCAATCAAAAGTAACACCCCATTGCAAGATGCAGGTATATACAAACTGGATTGCGACTGTGGCCTGTCTTACATAGGGCAAACTAAACGCAATATGTCCAGCAGACTCAAAGAACACATTGCAGACATAAGACATAGACGACACACAAAATCAGCAGTCTGTGAACACATACTAGATAGGCCTAATCACTACATACGCTTTGACCAACTGAAAATACTTGCGAAAGAGAAAAGATTCTTCCCAAGATTGGTACGCGAAGCCATTGAAATCAAAAAACACCCCAATTTCAATAGAGAAGACGGCCTAAAATTGTCAAACACCTGGGATCCAATAATATCCAAATTAAAATCTCAAAAAGAAAAACAATCCGCGAAAATAGAGGACACCGTGAGCCATTTTTGCCAAAACCCTCCATCTTTTAGTCGATACCAACTCCGGGGAAATAAATACAGATAATGCAACTTTCTCTGCAGCTGTGATACTTTTTGACATTCAACATCTTTTGTCTTCAGTCACCGTGACCACGCACGCTGTAAAGCACGCGAAACGTCGGATAAATTTAAAATTATGTCAAATAGTTGTAAATTTATAATAATACATAACTTTAATCCGGTAAAAAGCGTTTTTCTTTTAAAAAAATTGTTATTAAAAAAATATGTCTTCGATAAATGAATCGCTCTCAATGATTTCCCAGCTGACTCTATTGAGAACTCGACAATATTTTCAATAGCCTTTGATGAGGTTGCAATTGAATTCTGGAATGAGGTACTTATGTGGTTTTTAAAATGTGAAGTAAAAAGACAAACCGAAGTATTGTGATATAAGATGTTTTTATTATCATTGCGTAATACAATTTTGATGATCTGTTTCATAAGGAGTATCTTAAAACCAACTTATGTAGATTTAAAATCGAATTGAAAATAATTTTCTGTTGTATCTTAACATGGCATATAACCCGGATGTCCTGAGTTAGAATTCCAGTTTATTCGGCTTGATAGGCACACAAAACAAATTTGCATTTAGAATAATTTAGATTGATGACGGCATTAAGATAGAAGAGATTTTAAACACATATTTTGTGGTGGTGGTTGGAATCTGTATCAATTTCGTGGTAATTTTTTTCAGAATAGACTAGTTGGAAATCAGTCTTCTGTGCCTGACATACACCGTCTATTTTTTTGAGTCTAAGGCAGAGACGATTATGACTGAGTCTTAAATGCGTACATAAAAAGAAAAGTCCATTGAAGCACAGCTAAGGTTTGAACTCAGGAAATCCTACGCTCAATCCACTGCACATTGCTCACAAGTACTCTTTTGTCCTCTTTCCGTCAAATTGTATTTACGCTATAATGAAAAGAGACAGAACTTTTTAAACTAGTGTAATTGAACAGATTTTTTCGTTTTCGTGTTTTAAAATCATGAATTCTAAAACACTTTTTCCCTCTTCTGGCTCTCGTCGCGCGATGACCGTTGTTAATCAGAAATAAATACGTAGTTATTGTTATGACAAAACACAAATACTATAAAGATTGTTGTCGCAAACATCAGCTCGTATCCAATTTATATTCACTACTAAGTTAAACATACAGCAAAAGTAATTAGACGCGGAGTACAAGTTAGTCATAACTCTTAAGTAACAATTTGCAAGCAAGTTATCGGTAGTGAGACACGCGCACTTTATGCGTTTAATATGCAAATAACTAATACATTAGCTACTTCAAATAGAGGCACAGTAAACTTGTGTGTCTAAGTTTTAGCGTAGACTTTGGCCCTTTATGTGTTCTAGTCTGAGACCAAACACTACGAGTCCGAATTAATTATATTGTATAATTGCATTTCTATAACGCGTAATTAAGTCGCCCTATGTCATTATTTCTAGAGACGTTACTATCTATTTGGTGAAGCTATCCGTAAAAACTTTTTTATTTATTTTATCACGCCATTTTCCCACGGCAGGCAGAAACCACGGATCTCTACTTGCTATGGTCCTGTCATACCTCTCTCGCTTCATCCACTTTCATGAATTTCACCATGCATGCTCGGCGATTAAGTGTACTTTTAACTTGTCCCTTTTCTAGTACCTTCTGGATTTGGTCCAGGTATGTACGACAAGGCCTAACCAACCCGATATCACCATCCACGGTTGCCTTGTATATTCTATTTTAAGTTTAAAGTATATGCTTTAGTAGATCTATTTGTTTTACTAATTTTCTATTGATGCGACTGAGTCGAATAATAGACATATAATACATCTGATTATTTGTAAAAACTTCTTACACTGTAATGCTCTACCTTATTCATAAAGAGCAAATCAGTCTAATTGCACAGTGTTAACTACAGTACTCGTCTGTCTCTTATCATGACGGCGTAAACCTATATTAACAGAAAGAGTCAAAAGACCTAGTACGTATACTATGCTGAGACAGATTAGTACTTACATTAAAAGGTGAAACGCTCAATATAAAATATAACTTTAAATCACAGCGGTATATAAATTAAACCCGCATTCCTAGTAACAATAAATTGTAAACGTTATAAAAACAATGGAACACTGAATCAAATTAAAAATCCATAATTCTAAACTAAAACGATCCAAAAATGTGTACGGAATTGTTCAACCAATATTTGGCAATCAGAACAACACATAAATCAAGCGATTGCAGTACATAGTCGGTAAATAACATAACGTAGTTTTTTGTACTACAGCAAAACAAGTTCACCATATTCTCGTTCATTTAACGGCTAAATTTTTTATAATCATAAACAAAAACATTTTGACGACTCATTGGTCTAGTGGCTAGTACCCCTGACTGCGAATCCTTGGGTCCCGGGTTCGATCCCCGGCTGAGACGAACATCGATGTGATGAGCATTTGGTGTTGTGCTTAGGTCTTGAGTGTTTAAATATGTATTTATATGGTCCAAGGCCTTAGTATTAAAAGTATGAATACTTTAGGCCCTGTCGTGGAAATAATGAATCAGATAAAAATAAAACATTCCCTATTGGTAATTAATTTCGAGCCGCGATTTAAGTACACCCTAGGCGCCCTCTACCCACAACACACGATAACTATCGCGCCCAATATATCGCGGTTATTGTATAAGGTTTCCCGTTCTTTCGGTTATCGTATATATCTAAACTGTTGGTAGAATTACAATAATTATAATATGAAGTTTCGTAGAAGTGATTGTATGTTAAACTATATAAAAACTATGTAATGTATCGAAATGGGTGTACGGAGGTCCGTACGGTTCTCTTGCCATAAGACCTGTATGTCGATTAAGGGCGTGCTCAGAATCGGTATGCGTTCATTACCCTTTAGGGTTGACGAATTAATGTGAACAAGAAATTTTGTTAAAGTTATAAAAGTCATTTATTTATTAGGACATCACTATAGAAGAACCGAAAAGAATTATATCTTAAATTGAGCAGTAACAAGAAATGAATAAGTAATAGTCAAATTTGTGTTACAAGAAAGTTTTATTTCTTTACATTTAAATTCTCTCATTTCGTAATATACGAGACTAGTGCATTTCGAATCCTCATAATTAGTCGCTTTAAAGTACAGCTAAACATTCAAATGATTCTCGAATTAGGACAAGTTGAATAGTCTGAAAATTCTCGTATGTTTTATCTGAGTTGACGGCCCTATACGCTCCCTATTCATTATACCCGGCTGAATAACTAATGGCGTGCGTCTTAACGCGCCTTCAGAGCAGTTATTTTCAATGAAGTCAGCCCTTGTTATACTCGTTTCATAAACTTGTGTGGGAGAAATTGCTCATTTACTCGACTCACGTTGTCAACCCTATCGATGGCACAAAAATAGGGCACTGCATGTGCAATTGTTTTGTCCTTATTATATTTTATAGGCTGCTCAGTTTAGTTTTAAATTTTAATATTATGGACACTAAGTCAAATAATTATATAATTTGTCTGTATTCGGTATTCTCCGAATAATAAACTTAATTATTGTAGATATTAATATTTGACGACGAATTATTTTAAAACCAAGATAACTAAATTGTTTAATTTTAAATAAGTAGATTTGATATAAATCTCTACAATTTTTAAAGTATTTTCCTTATTGAAGCTTGTAAATCAAATTATTATCGAACACGTGACGTAAAGCGTAATTTAGGGTATTTATTTACAGTACTCGGGCATCGGTATGTCGGGCGGTTGCGGCGCGGCCGGCACGCGCGTGCCTACCGCCGCGTCTCCGGCCAATACTGCATCTAGTTCCTCGTCGAACTCAGCAGGGGGCACCCGCTCCACTAGCCTCAGCACCGCCCCACCTCCACCAGCTTCCTCCACGTCGACCACGGGAGCTTCGGGGGAGCAACTAAGCCGTACTAATCTCTATATACGAGGACTCAATCAAAACACCACAGATAAGGATCTCGTACAAATGTGCCAAATGTAAGTGTTCTTTTATATTTTGTGTCTAAATAAATAAATAAATAAATAGATCTAATAGTCTAGATCAAAACAAAAGATAATATAGAACCATATAGCACACAAGTGTTGCCTAATTACTCACAACACAAAAAGTATTAGGTACAATAATTTATTTGGGGCATACTTTCGTAAAACAAGGAAGTATGTAAGTATATACGTAATTTCATAGGATGAATACGTACGTAAGTTCCTATTAAATATGATTTTCATTTCAGGTATGGCAACATAATTTCGACTAAAGCTATATTGGATAAAAATACAAATAAATGTAAAGGTAAACAGAATTCATTAAAATATTACACAATCATAAATCTAAACTTCTATATACGTATGTATGTATTATATACAAAATCTACACTTCTAGTATTAAACTGAATTATACAATTATTTTCTAGAACATACCCTCATTAAACTAAACCATGCGGTGAGAACTTTTTCTATATGCACGAGCCTAGTTCCATATCATTTGACATTTAGTATCATGTCACATCTTTTTTACGCACATACATGTTCCATAATACTTTGTGCATGTTTCCGTTATTATTTCGTCATGTAGTCGTATCACATTATCCATTTTTATTTTCACAGGTTACGGTTTTGTAGATTTTGAGACGATCGCGTCGGCGGAGGCGGCTGTTAAGGGATTACAGGCGAAAGGTGTCCAAGCCCAGATGGCTAAAGTGGGTATCTGGTTCCTGCGTAGACTGAACCGTGTACGTTGTGCATGCAAGTAATACTATTATGACTAACCGCCTGCTCCTTTCCTCAAACTTCCCGACCCTTCGGGACGTCTGCATCAAGCATGAGCAGTTGTGGCTAGGCCTCACAGGTATATGACTCGTGAGGACAAGCTGCAATTGCCTCTGTTCTTCGGATTCGAAGTCGTAACTCATAAGTCACTATTAACTATTTAATTATTTTTGAAGTGAAACTTCTTTATCGGGGTTGGAAAAAAAATTTGTGTAACATTTTTTCGTTACGCGTCACATTTTTCCGTTACGCGCCATGTTGCTTTTTGAAGTTAAACTTCTTTAATTGGCGTTGGAATGAAAGTTCTTTATCGACGTATGGGAGAAATTTTGTAGCAAATCGTCACGTTTTTCGGTTACGCGCCATGTTGCTTTTTGAAGTCAAACTTCTTTATCGGCGTTAGAATGAATTTTTTATAGACGTATGGGAGAAATTTTGTAGCAAATCGTCACGTTTTTCGGATACGCGCCATCTTTTTCTTGTCCCTACCACGGTTGATCCGAAGAGATTCGAAGCCATTAATAACAAAAATATATAATAACGATAGCAATGATAGTAATAATTCTATTACAATTAATGAAATTCTGTAATAATCTTAGTGAAATAATTGTATTTGTATTCATGTCTATGATAATAAAAGCCTTTTGTTAAACTTTATTTAACAAATTTCGTTAAGTTGCATATAGTAGATCATTTTTCGAAAAATAAGGTCATAAAGAAGTTTCACTTCTTACGTGTGTACACCTAGTACACGCACACATTTTTTTTTAAATCAAGCCGTGGCCTATCCGAACCATACCTTCCTTCTACCTTTTACTATAGCTTTAGTATTTATTGTGATAAAGTGCTATTTAAGCCACCTCAGGAACTCATGCTAGATTTACTAAATTGTGCCTTGTAGCGTGAAGCCTTTGGATATAGATAAAATTCTCTATAGTTTTATAGTAATTGAAGGCGCCAATATTAAACGAAGTATGTATTTGACAGTTCATTTTTATCAACCCGATAAATTGGTGTAACAGTGACTTAATTTTGTAAGTATTACGATATTTAAGCAAAAAAACGCTTCCTCTACTGACTTCAGACATTTCATAACTCTTGTGGCTTTAGCGTAACAATTTCGCTATTGGGCAATGGGTTTCTATGCTTTCGATATTAATAGTGTATGCGACTCTAACTAGCTTCATAACCTATGCTGATGTATATACCATTTAACATAAGGTACTAACAAGAATGTATAATAGATACAGTCTGCTGAAAACGTCAATGTTGGCTTTCGCGTCTAGTAATTGCGGGCTTCCAGCTAATCAATATTAAATTAAAACGTTCATTAGTAATATTTCTTGATTCCTTTTTCAATGGATTTTAAATTTCTAAACTTTTATGTGATTTAACTGTTTATATCTTATTGGCGATAAATGAAAAGTTGCTTGAACGGTTTCCCTTGGGGTTTTCAGCAACAAGAGCAGGATCCGACCAACTTGTACATGGCCAATCTACCGCCGCACTTCAAGGAGAATGATGTGGACCAACTGTTGGCCAAGTTTGGACAAGTGGTCTCGACGAGAATCCTACGCGACACTCATGGACACAGCAAGGGTGTTGGTTTCGCAAGGATGGAGTCTAGGGAAAAATGCGAACAGATTATTCAAGTAAGAACGATGCTATTCGAAAAGTAAATACAGTAACAAAACGATACAATGCTGTTGGAATGGTTTTTAAAAGATAAAAAGGCAAATTACTAGATTAGAATATCATTCCACACGCATTACATCGTCCCAAGCGAAGGCCAAAAAAAGCAGATTAACAAAATATACACAGAAAATAAAGAAATACTATTTTAACTTTAAATCCTATTACTAGATGGCGCTACATACACCATTTTTGTAAATAATAAGAAATATTATGATACATACAATAGACTAATTAAAATTTAAAAATTAAATATAAAATTAAAATAAATGTAAAAATTAAACCTAAGGTTGAAATAGCTGTTGAATATTCTGTTTTTGCTTTTGCGTCATTTTCCAAATAAAAACGTAAAAACAACACACTTTCACTACATTGCATTAAGCACTTATTAAGAAGACGCTCTTAGAATATTTCATGATCACTGCGATTCTTTGTCAAATCCAACGATATTATTAAGACCATAAAAAATTAAGGATATTTTACGAAATCCAATTTTGACTAATAATTCTTACCAAGGCTACACAATCTTACTCATACTTGGCTGTTTTCCAAAGACTGTCCCTAAATCTTTAGGCTGAATTTATGTTCTTTGTTACATACCATAGAGAAATACACGTTATTCTTGTTGAGACAATCTTAACGTAGGCATCTTGTTTTATACATTTTATATACTGGCAACTTCGAAATAACTGTTTTTATGTCGACCCGTAGAAATGGGTATTGAGTCGAGACTTATCGCACAATATGACTTCTGTTTTTTAAAACCAATACAGTTTTACATAAGGAAGTCAACCTTAGCGCTAATTTGCGGTAAAGAACAATTGTTTCGGATTGGTAACAATCATTACTTGAGATTTTCTCTATGAATTCCTTTGATTTCGTATTACAGATATATAAATTATAATTACATATCACAGATCACAATAAAATGAAATTTTACAGTCTCTAATATAAGGAATGGTCTTTCAAAAGTCACCTTAAATATAAATATTAACAAATTTCAGATGTTCAATGGAAACCCAATACCGGGAGCCAAGGAACCGCTACTGGTGAAGTTTGCTGATGGCGGAAACAAGAAGAAGACATCGTATAACAAGCAGAACGAAAATGGCCGAGGATGGAGGGATAACACTGATTCCATACAGGTACTTTAAATTTAAACGAACTAAAAGGCCGACTTTTCAACAAACTGATTTTTTTTTGGATCTATGTCATATTAGTTCGAAAATTCTTTAGTGGCTAGTTGAATTATTAAATTATAATTAGGTACATTCATTAAATGAATAAATTTATATTTGAGTAGTTTATTAATTTTGAAAGTCGGTTCAAATTGTAACCAATGCATTTAAATATAGGACGGCTTGATAACTGTCAGGGCAACCTTTTAGCCTCTTGTTACTGACGTAAAGTGTATAAACGAATGGTAGCGATTTCAAATATCACTGGTGAGTCGATCATTAAAAGCTAGTTATGCATTCATTAAACATTTAAATTAACCATAATTCTAATAGCTAAACTTTCGCTTTGTTCATTCAGAAATTAATCGGGAATTAAACTTTTGTAGCTGCCATTTTTAAGAAAAACAGTTGTTAATCGATTTAAAAAAAAATAATGCAATTTTCACCTTTACTATGAGAAAATGAGATGATGCTAAAGCCTTGTATTGGCCTTGTGGCTTAAGGTGCGAATCTCAAAGGTCGTGTATTCAAATCACGGCTCTGCTCCAACGGATGTGCGCAATTGATTTGTTCCTACGGTAAAACGTCGTGTTGCAAACCGGCATGTTTCAAACCCAAAAATCTACAACATGCGTCAGGCAAAAAAAAGAAGTCTATAAAAAGAAAAATGATCAAAGAAAGCATGCATGCATGCATCTGCGGCCAATTCCCTTATCCCGTCACTTAATGTGAGAAAATACACAAATAAAAATTATTTTCATAAAGGAAGTATGCATGAATTTGGACGAGAATCAAATTCTCTTTGTTGTATGAAGTATTTTAACAAAGAATTTATGTGAAGATTATACAAGGTTATTTTTCAATACACATCAAACAAAGAAAAGGAGATAGCTTATTTTATTGAAACGTTGTCCAGCCTTACTACAATTGGTACTTCATTATCTCTTGTCTTAAAATGGTCTAGGATTGTAATCTATTTGAAATTGCAACGATACATTATAGCTTATTTGATACTTTTAGAAATCTTTAAAAAAATGTGAGATATTTTCCTCTACAGTTCATTAAAAAGTTAGCCCCTTTAACAGCGTTCGTAGGCGTAAAGTATATTTTCATATGTTGGGATTTTGGGGTAACTGAACTAAAATAACGAACAAATATTACTTTTATTGCTCGAATATACCATTAGTGGACTTTTATTATTCTGAGCTTAAAAATCCTATAAAGTAGTACCCAAAGCGTAACATCCATAACATTAACGCAGTTATACTTACAGCAGGCGATGAGCGTGGGTGGCGTGTACGGGGGCGTAGCGAACGCCGAGTGCGGCGTGTACCGCGGAGGTGCCGGCGTGTACTTCCACCCGCAGTTGCACCATCACCACGCGCCGCACCCCGCGGCGTGGCTGGCCCCTTACGCTGCGCTCATTCCGCCCGCGCCCGCTCCGCATCCACACCCGCATATACCTATAGATGCTGTGCCTAGCCAATATGTGAGTATTACGATACAGAAATCGATTTAGATAATTGTCATTAATGTGTAACCATTTAAAAAATTAGAATCATTTTTAAAAAAAAACAGTCGTTATCAAAATCTTATAACATGAAATCACAAATTAGGAATAACAAGTTTTACGTGAAAAATGTTAAATTATTTACTAACACTTGTTTGCGCAAGAATAAAATAATAATTTCAACGATCAACAAAAAAAACATGGTGTAACGGGCGGTATTATCGCTACTAAGCGATCACTTCCACGTAACCCTAAGAAGTGCGAAACTTTATTTATCTAACAAAACCACCAAAAATAAAATGAATGAAATAATAATAAGGACAACTAATAACTCACAAACTTACCAAAACAGTAAGAAAAATAAAAATCAAAAGTAATAATAAAAACTTTATTATTAAATGGTGTAGTATTATTGCAAGGTATTTTGGTGATGATTTTGGAAAAAATGTCTGTCTGAAATAAACCTACAGTCTGTGTGTGTAAAATTATCGATGATGTGGAATATAAAATAAGACTTACACTCGTATCTGCTTAAAAATCCCCGGTAATCAATTAGTTTAAAATTGGAACGAAAGCAAATACAAAACTTAAATAGAAATGGGCCATTCGATACAATAAATCTTATCAAAGATTTCTGTATTCCAGGTAAACTGGGACAGCTTAAGGCCGGAAAACGAAGTATACGTGAGTGTATACAATAAGTAACAAAAACTCTGTATTTTTTTTAGTTTATGCTACTATCCCAATGCTAAGACTCTTTTTCTCTTCCGTAATTGATCCCAGGTTTGATTCGTAAAAATGAAGCGACTATTGTCTTGCTAAATGTTATGTTAGCCATAAATGTTGTTTGTCTTTGTCACACGTGGCGTTTTGAATAGAATATAAAAGAAACAAAACATACGGGAGTAATATTAAGCCTATTACGCTTATCAGATAATTAATCATTATTATGCTCCGAGGTAAAAATTGTACAGGGTTTTTCTTGCATATTGCACATCGCTTTCTGCTTGGCTGTTTTTCTTATAAACCGATGTTAACGATGCTTTCTTATTGCAGTACTTCGCGTCACCTCCGTACCAGTACTTCACGGGCCCCAATCCGCCGGTGATACAGATGCCTATGGAGAGTGAGCACGCGTCCACGGCCGCCTCACCCGACGAGGCCTACCAGCCCTACCCGCCTCCCAAGTAGACGATAAGGAACAACCCATGTACACGAGCCAAAAATCAAAGCAACTGTGACTTTTTACGATGTTAATTTGTTTTAGTTTAATTTGCGGCCGTTATAGACTTCATCGAAAGTTTCGCCGCGGTGCGCCGCGTGCGAGTGCGGCCTTGTACGTATACGTGGTGCGTCTCGGACGTACACGTATCGGCTCATACTGAGGTATGAATTGGTGACGGCAACGTGTCCGTACGTCCAAGGCCTTTTAGTTTTAAGCCTAATTTTATTTAATACTTTCGCCTCGACTGTTTTCTCAATGGCCTTCGTCTCTTGGCTTACGCTAAACGTTCAAAACGCTGTGATGTTTTGATGAGGTCTTTTGACGGCTCGGGAGAGGATTCGATGTATAGAATTAAATCCAATTTAAAATGTGTTTTTACATTATAGTTTTATTATTGTTTTATGAAAATTTTTAAATTTAAGATTTTTAGACACAGATTTTGAACATGTTGACACGATTATTTAAGATAGATAGGTATTTATTTTAGCTTAGTACGATTATTTGAATGAATTTTTAAATTTATTTTGCAAATTAAATTTATTTATTTCTGTGTCATATATCGTAAGAAGAAATGGCTAAATTCAACAGAACTTATATCGATCAAATAGCGTGCAATCAGAGAGTAATGAAATTTTATAATAATATAGTTTTAAAAGAGAATCATTTCCTTATAGTTTATTTTCTATTTTATGTAAAGCAATATCCGAAGACGGCAGAGGGCGGTGATTGGAAAAGGTCATATCAAATATATGCAAAAGGAGAAATATGTGTGTTAGAGAAAGTTTTATAACAGTTTAGAACTTGGAAATAATTTATAAATATTTCGAAGATTGTGAATCTTCCTTGTAACTGATGTATTTCAAAAATACAATAAACAATATCAAAGTTCCAACTATTATAATGGCAAGTAGAGAGTTATGACCACCTCGTGGGTTTATGCTAATGATACGTTCGGCATGGTGCTTTAGTAATTTTGTTTGAAAATGGTACTAAATCTATGAAATATACAGTATTATTTACATTAAATCACACTGGTGCAGTCTTCCAAGAGCTGTTCGGTTCATCTCCATTCAACATGGGCCTCTTAGCATCGATACCACTTTCCTAGTAGATTTAGCGATGGTAAGGTACATTCGTACACGCGAATATGCTACTTCACTCTTTTATAATACAGTTGTTAACCACTTGACAAAATTGTAAACGTTGTTGCCAAACCCGAAGACAGACTGAATTTATGTATACCGAAACTTCCAAATAATTATTTCTTGATCCGTGTTTTGATCCAAATGTTATTCATACAATGATAGTAGCCATACATCACGATAGTTTTTTGTACGATTCGGCGTCGGCGGGTGCTATTGTCGGGACGTGCCCGTCTGGAAGCTATAGAAACATTAGCAATAAGCAGTTGTATTAAAGTCTATTTATACATTTTACGAGTCTATACAAATTTTTGTATGTGTAAAGTCATGTTTGGAATGAGGTGATCCTTTTTTTGAGAATCATGTACTGAATCAAATGGTAGTTGTTATTTTAGGCGGTCGGCACATTCCACTAGTGAACATCAAAATTCCACGATTGATTTCCACATTATGAAATGTAAAGGATTTGAAATCCAGCGCACGCGCATTTTGGTGCGAGCGACGTTTTGTACCATCGCGTAGGTTTTGGGTACACTTTATGACTTTATATGAAATTTGATATTTTTATATTGAATATATATAAATTATACATGGATATGTATACATGTATATACATTGTTGATGGGTACGAGAAAAAACCTACTATATAGCCACTGTTTAATTCTATTTTGGCACGTCAGAGTTTCATCAGAACCAAAGTATACAAATCATTAAAATCGAATAAGAAGTAGGAACATATTTATACAACAAGTCAGGGACTGAAGACTAGTTAAATGTTTGATATATTAACTGTATTTTAACTGAAGGTGATTAAGCGATGACTTCTTTGTTCAAAACCTGTGTAACGACTTAACAATACAGGAACTGACATTAGATGAACTGCAGGTTTTGAATGAATGACGTAGATTTCAAAGAAATAATTAGACTTTTTGTACTTGATTGTATTCTATCGATAACGGAACTAACGTCTGTGGACTGCAGAAACTTCGCGTAGCAGCATTTTTATATGTGTTCTATCGAACAACGTGCGTGTTCTATTATCCGTATGAAAGCAAGTATGTTAGCACAGTACGAATGTTTACTTGCGAGACCACCAATGCCACCAATGGGCGCCGTTGCTTCGTAGAACACTAATTACTAACGGTACTATCATAAAGTAATATCGCTCTTTTGTTCAGCTGACTGCCTCTAATTCGAATGAGTTTACGCTATCACAATACAATGAAACTCACTACGGCTTAAGTAGGTGTGTACTTGTATTGATACTCCATAGATCACTTTTATACTCGTATAATTGTGGATCGAGCCAAATTTCTTGAACTGATTTAAACCGCCTTTGATTCTTGTGAAAATAAGACACGAAGTGCAATGTACGGTATTTAGATAAGTTCGTTCACGTGTGTTCGATATATACAGTGGCTTCCTGTAAATGCAGTCTTCCGATAGATATTTCCGCTAAACTTTGCATTTAAAATTGATGTCGTATTTGTACACAGTCTAAAGCTACTGTCCCCGTATTTGTTTGATGTCATAGTGGTCTTTGAGATGTGAACCCGTGTCCATTATACGGTAGTATTTTCGTTTCAGTTAAACCCGATGCACTTGTAGAGACACAGTAAGTAGGTAACGTAGCGTCGCACGATCCTTATAGGATGCCGTCAAAAGCGCTATTATTTTGAGCACGAATCATTTTCTCAGGCTTCTTCTTCCATTGTGAGCAATAAATTAATTTTTACGGTAGTGCCTTCAGCTTCGTTGATAAAGATGTGAATACAATAAACCAGTTGCATGTGCTTTACGAGATATTTTTACAGGTAATAGAGAACTTACCGTAATCATAAATGTAAGGTAAATAAAGCTATGTTTTAATATTTTCTATCGATCACTAAAACGAAATAATGTGGCTGTCTAATCGTTGCATTTTCACACATGGTGTTGAGATTGAATCCGGGAGTTAATTCTTAGATGTTCCTAGTTACACTCGCTTCAATATTCTTGACATGTGTGATAAAGCGTTACAATGAGATTATGGGTGAACGTGACGTTGAGCGTTAGTTAGTTAGGAGTTACGTGAAGAACAAGCACAAAAATAAGGAACCAATTCCTGAATACCAAAACGATTCAAATGAGACATGTCGATGAATTGAAGTTAATGTTTTTAAATAAGTCATAGTTTTAAGAGAGCGCGCGTTTTGTATTTGTGAAATGTGAAACAGGATCGACGAATTGATGGCTAGTTTTAGCTTTAGGCTTAATTAGATAGGTTAGAATAGCAAAAAAATGTTTCGACGCTAAGTTAGCATAGCGATTAGATTAATGGGCGGGCCGCGGCGCGCCTCGCGGCTCTAGGGTAGTTTCCTCTGTTAGTTTATTAAATAATTTAATTTAAATGGACTGAGGCCGGCGCGGTGCGTCAGCGACCGCCCCTAGCTTTAAGGAAATCTAAACCTAGCGAACACTCGGAGTAAGTTTCAGTTGAAGAGTTTGCTTTCACCTCTTTTGTTATGTAGTTGTATAAGTGTAAAAGAAATTAAATGAGAAAAAAAATACCGTGAAGTGTCGATACAATTGTATTTGTCCAATGTATTATTAGTGTGGTGTTCTACCCGGCAGCCTAGTCTAGCGAGTAGATTAGATAAAAATTAGTTAGGTAGCTTAGAAATGCAAAAAAATTTCATAAAATGTAAAAAAAAGATGAAATTGTTGGTAAGAAAGAGTATTTTTAAGGAACATGTTGCTTCGTTGTGTTATGATGTGAGGTTTGGCATAACTATAACTGAAATGAATTTCTCGACACGGGAAGACAGAAAGTTATGTATCTATTTTGTTACGAAGTGTTTGCAAGTTTCTATATAGTGCTATGAGCATATTAGACCGCATTATTTATAGTTATGCTGAATGGAACTAAAATAATATATAAAATAAATGAAAATGGTACTAAGAAGCATGTTTTATTGTGACGAGTCATGTTCCTTTGCATTGAACTTGATATTTTGTAAGAGCAAATGATTGAAATAAAACAAGCAAAACCATTCATGTTTTGTTATTTATCGCCTAACTAAACTTCCCTTTGTTAGGCGTCCTGACTCCTCCATCCACTCTTCCCTCCAATAGAAAACTAATTACTACAGATTACTCATAGATAAATTTCACCCTAATTTGATGTTGCATTGACGCACCCTGCAATAGGTAATCAGTGTTCGGTGTCTAGTTCATTCAGCCATCTCAAGACTGCAAAACTTTTGTATGTATTAATGCTAAAAATATAATTTAAGCAGCTAGGTGCGTAGCTCTACTCTGATGTTCTTCTGTACCAATGAATTAAACATCTTGAGAAAACTAGCACATATAAAATCGTAGGTCAAGAACAGACTTATCACCCACTGATATAGAACAATTATCAAGAATAAAAACAGGCTAAGACCAAAACTCATATCTCCAATAATTTTTCTATACATATGGATATGTATAGATGTGAAGAAGGTAGATAACACTGGAGTGTTATCTACCTTCTTCACTACGCCGCTGATTGTTCTACGATCACCGAAGGTAATAAAATTTAGTCTTGCCCTATTTTGGGGTTATAAAATTAACAATATATTTTACCAGTTCTTCAGTAAATTTAAAGTTTTTTTTCATGTTTTTATGATGTTCACAATTATTACCTAAAAGTATATTTTTAATTAACACTCATTGCTGTTGCTCTTAACTAGAGGTAATCAAGATAAAAGAAAAACAATTTCTAACATAATATTTATTACCACTAAAGGTTTTTATACATCTTAAAACATAACGCAAATTTCACATTCGTTAACTGATGCACTCTTTAGACAAAAGACACTTTTGTAACAAATTTTCCTGTATAACATGATGGTGCAAATTGAAAAATAGACTGTTAAAAAAACATTTTCTAATGGACCACTGGCGAAATAAAACAACAAAAGAATTGCTTATCGGGGTTAAATAATTCCTCGTACTTCATTTCATATATTCGCTACAAAAAATGCCATTCTCGCTTCAATTTGTACACAAATAAAAGATGTCTTTGTCTATCCGAATTTAGCTCAGCGCATGTTTCGCTTTAAATATCCTCAGCGTATTATCACACGAGCCACTGATAAGAAGCGAGGGATTCGACCAATTACAACACAGCACTTTATCTTCGTGACCTGTGAGGTCGTAGAGCGGCGTTTTGGGACTGAAAACAAAAAAAAATGTGAGCCTTGGTTTGTACAAATCATAAAATCCAGACACGAGTTTATGTACCGCGGTTGTATCGACACTATGGAAATGAGTGAAATTGGGTACAAAAACGTCGGTATCGAAAGCTATTGAATACTGTAACTATATACATTAACTAGCAGACCGGCCAAGCGTTGCTGTGTCTAAGGTTTTTGTTATATTACATAGAAGTAAACTATTCAAGGGAAACGGTAGGAGAACACCAGTCATGGGGACCACCATGCTTTTTGGTGGTTATGCCATTAAATTGTAGCTTATATGAAACGTTGGTACTTTCAACACAGCGCCATCTGTTAGAATTGTGACTATCAAATAATAAACAAATATTTTGCAATAAAATAATATTGCGGGTATAAATTGAGATGTAAGCTATCCTATCTTTTAAGTTAGATCAAACTGCACACGGTGTGCAAATTTGATTGATATCGGTTCGGTAGTTTAGGAGTCCATAGCGGACAAACAACGTGACACGTAATTTATATATATTAAGAAGATTGCAACAACTGAAATAGATTCTACCTTCATATAGTTTAATAAAAAATAAAAATGAATAAACATCTAATGAGAAACAAATTAACCAATTCTTAATGACACTGGAAGAAACTAGCGTTTAAGGTACAGGCTTGGCCTAGTTTAAACGCTGGTGCTCATAGAAGTATATTATGTATAAGGTTAACCACAATGAATATTGTATCTCAACGATTCGTAGCCAAGTGTATGTTCACAATCTTTTAAAAATGTTAGTACAAAATGTAATCTGGATTGGAAATAATTTAAGATAGAACTCTAAATCTCTCGAATAATCGGTTACTAAAAAGTATTTTATGAGAAATCTATTGATATATCAATCTCTAGTAGTAAAAATGGATTAGGATTGAGTATAGAAAGCGGCTGTTAATCATTAAGTTTCAGAAACTAAAAAAGGCTATTAAGCTTAATTATAACTAGTTTGACTCGTTAAATTGAGGCAATAAATTAATTAACTCAACCGTTAACGAGAGATTTGACACTTAAGTCAATTTTTAGTTAGTTTTTAAGTCAACAAAAAGTCGACGGCGTGTGTCAGGCACTGGAGGCTGATCACCTACTTGGCTATTAGATTAAAAAAAGATCATGAAACAGATTCAGAAATCTGAGGCCAAGACCTAAAGAAATAGCGCCACTGATTTATTTATTGAATTTCCCAAGAACGATCTAATCTAGTTAATTGAATGCCCCATGCCCCACTCACCTCCTCGTATCCCACAATTTGACTTGATTGTCGTAACCCGCCGAAAGGAATAAGGTGTCCTGTGTTGTGGACCAACGAACAGATTGGACCCAACCCGTGTGGGATGTGAATGTTGTCTTTACTAGGCTGTCTGAAAGGGAACAATAGAAATACAATACAGTTTCATATTGTTAATATTATATTAACTATACATAAAAATATACCAATGAATTAGAATTAACAATCACGCGCATCATTTATACGTAATGGAATTACGGCCGCGTGTTACGAAATAATTATTCTAACTACATAGTCACATCTAGTATTAAGTTTTAGTTTAGTTAATATATTTATTAATTTTTCACGTTTTATATTAAAGTTCTACTATATGCCAATACAATTGTTTACAATTAAAAAAATCGCGTTGTAAGTAAATAAGTTTTATTTGAGCAGTGTGGTCTAGTTCTAGGCCTAGTGTCTTGACCGTGTAACTCTCATCCCTGAGGTAATTGGTTTGAATCCCGACTAGGCACCAATAGACTTTCTGTCATTATGCGTATTAAACACTCACGTATGGTGAAGAAAAATAACGTACGGAAAGCGGTATGCCTAAAACTCAATACCAGCCCGCTGGTTTTTTTTTTAAATATTTTGACGTTTTTTTTTTGCAATATGTCATAAACTAAAAGTTTTAATAACTAATAAAAAATAATAAACTCGATCGTAAGTATGTTATTTTCTGTATCAATAATAAATTATATTTCACAAGAGCTCTTTTAAATATTAGTACCTGTAGATCTCGGATCATAAAGACGTATGTGTCTATCGGCGGATGCCGTAATAATGCTGTTACTTAGAGGCGACCACGCGGCGTCGAAGAAAGCTTTGTTACCTGAAAATATAAATTTTCTCTAAATAAACGTGGCATAGAGGTTAAAATTTACTACATTATATTTATATTTTGCAGTCTGTTTCTACAATATAACATAGTTAAAACCACAATTATTTTAATATGTTTTTGTTATGTGGTGTGTATCAAGTAGAGATACTATTACTAAATTCAAACATGTATCATAAACAAACTTTACAATTACTTCATAACTTAGAATGAAGATTTTTAATAATAAATAATTGTATGTGATAAATCATATCGTTCAGCACACCAAAATATTATAATATTTGTTAAAAATATGTTAAGTAAGACTAGTTATTATGATATAATTGACTGTAATGTGTTAATTATAATATACATATATTAATGGTACATTGACTATTTTGTAGGGCATCAACAAGCACTTAGTTTAAATCGTTATAACTAACTAAATAAAATATGTGTATGAACTATATATAGTTCAAGATAATGTTTTACCAGCAATGTCTTGTTTAATAGCACCAAGTTCACAATCCCAAATCTTAATCAAGTGATCCCAGCTCCCAGATAGAACAGTGTTATAGTCCATCCACTGCACACTGGAGACAGCTTCCTTGTGTCCTTTAAGAGTAGTCAAGGCTTCCTAATTGAAACATAAGAATAAAAAAAAAATGGTAAAACATATGTATGAAAAATAGCATTTAATACTTTGTCAAACTATAACTATAATGTATACTAACTTTTTTAGTATAGTAGTTTTATTCTAAGAGTACATTGTCTTCACATATAATTATTTAACCAATGTAAACAAAATATTTTGGAAGGGGCAACTAGAATCTTCTTTGTATTTTGTTTGACATTCAAAAGTGCCATTTTAGGTGGTCTAATTGAAATAAATGATTTGACTTTGACTAACTACTGTTAGAAGATACTATTAATGCTAGGATATGATATATTGATATTTTTTTAATCTAAATCTTATTTGTTTCTAATGTTTGCTATAATAATAATAATGTGTTTCAGCTAATGTCAAGGAAACAGTTATAAATTGTAGAATAAACGTTTATATAAAGCTGCTCTTGATACATGAATACAGTAACAACTTACCCTTGATTTTCCTTGTTCCGGTTTACTCTTCTTTTTAGCTGGCACATTATCTTCTTCTGCTAAGCCTAAAAACAGAATTTTGACAACTTACTTCAAACTTGCAAAGAATGCATAAATAGACAGTATCTGACCAATTTAATACCAGTTTTAAAATTTTAATCTATAAAATATACAATGTTCTTTTTAAAACCTAACCTTTACACACAGACATGTCAGAGTCATGAGAAGTAACTAACCACCAAATATGTATATTTTTAAACTAAATGTGGAAATTTTAAGAAGAAACTTTGAGATTTTAATATGTAAGTATAATAATAGTCACAAATATAAGTATTAACATCTCCTCATCATTAGAAAAAATGACAAACTATAATAATACTATTAATACTAATAATAAGACTTACTTGCACTCCATAAACAAATATTATTATCCCAGCCCCCCGTTGCAAATTGTTTACCATCTGCGGAGACAGCCAAACACTCAATTCCCTTCTCATGACTCCGACATGTCACCACACTCTCTACAGAGTTTCCAGAAACATTCCATGACCACAAAATGGCTGACTGGTCATGAGAACCACTGAAAATTTTTGAGAGATAATTGTACCATTTTACCTAAAATTCTCATATCAACATTAAAAGGTATTTACAAAAGAAATGTTTGAAAGACAAAATGTCTCTTCAAAATAACATTAAGCTACAGATGAGCTTAAAAATTTATAGGCTTTACTAATACCACAAAACTTGAAATACAATTAATATTAACTATATATACCTTACAAAAATTGCTTGATCACCATTAAAGGCAACCCAAGCAACTGCTTTAACAGGGGATGTGTGACCCGGTATTGCTAGTTTGTGTTGTCCTTTAGTGGTCCAGATGTGGACACTGTTGTCATAGCACCCTGACAGGATCCTGAATATGCAAAAAATTTACTAAGCATAGAAATATTACCTTTAATGTATAAAGGTATGATATAACACTGAGCCACAACTGAGTGTTTTTCAAGGCAGTTTTTGCCGCGCACCACCACTATGTGGAACCAGCTGCCCACTGAAGTATTTCCTAACCAATTTGACTTAGGGTCCTTCAAGAAAAGAGCGTACCAATTCTTAAAAGGCCGGCAATGCACTCGCGAGCCCTCTGGCATTGAGTGTCCATGAGCGGCGGTATCACTTAGCATCAGGTGAACCTCCTGCCCCTTTGCCTGCTGTTCTATAAAAAAAATATAAAAAAATCCTGTATAAATAAATCTGTTCAAAAATAAACAATAAAATACACTGGGATATTTTCCAACTGAACTGTAGAAGCAATTATTTAGTGAGTAAATCCAGTTGTCGAGTCTGTAATACAACATAAATAGAGATTATTTTAAAAATATTACATGTATTTCTCTTAAATTGTATACTTATTATGAATGTTTGCTGCACTAATAATGACATACCAACTTCCATGAGTATCGACAGCTGCCACCCAATCATCATGCATCAAGCAGTCTTGAGGTTTTGGAGCGGGAAATCTTTCAATATATTCAATTTCCAATGTATCTTCTGTAGATACTCCCTTTTCTTGCAAATGCTCAGCTACGGTGGTACGCAAAAGTTCCCCATAAATGAGAAAATCAAAATCAATATTCTTTTTATGAGATTGAATAGATTCTGTCAGTAAGCCATTAACAAGTGTGCTTAGTTCTGCTGTCTGGATATTGCTTTGAACAGCCAATGGACTGTCTGGAATCGCATATCTGTAAATTGTTTATTTACAATTATATTTTTTTACATTATTATTTTAGATAGTTAAGAAAACGAAACTTACTGTTCTTGTTTTGTGACGAATCGAACTTGAATTTGAGCGGCATCTGCATCCCCGTCCATTATTATTGTTATTTACGTAGTACAAATGTAAATCTTCACACAATATGGTTTATACCTCAGCCAAGTACTGAAGATGTGATTTTAACTATCTTATATTAAACTGTAAAAGTTTTATTATGATTTGAGCTGAGAAAATAACATGTGGATCCTTATTTTGAAACTAGAAACGAACATGAGGAAACGATGTGGCATGTCAATTGTCAAGTAAATGAAGTTTATATTAAGAATGACAGTTTACATATTGACGTTCAAAAATTACGGTAATGACAATTAAATTTAAAAAAAAAACTGTTTCTAAATATTTTAGGTTAACTCATGTGGTAAACTTTGAATTGCCAAATAATATGTTTATTTGTATGCAAATATAATATTTCTGCAGTTTTTAAAATGGTTGTTAAAATAAATAGTAATCAGAAAAACTATGTTTTCAAAAGAAAGGCTGGAAGAAGTTTAATCGAACACCGTCCCATTTTTTCGCCAAATGAAGAGTAAGTATTCCTTCCTTTTATGAATACAAGCAATAACTTTGTGATATTTTACTATTATCTTTCTTTATCAAGGTCCCTGGTGGTTATAGTTGAAAATCTTTTACGTGTTTATAATGTGAAAACGGGTGATTGCACACGATCTTTAGAAACTGAAACTCCAGTGAACACTCTAGTCGGCATAGAATTTCCAAAGAAACAAGACTACAATTTATATGGGTGTTCAGACCTGGGGCTTGTAATAACATGGACCTGGGAAAATGGAGCAGTTCTCCGAGAAGTTGTAAGTCTCATAATTTATTAAATTAGATTTTGGAAAATCAGAAACATTTTCTTTTGTTGCATTGGTTTATGTAAAGTATCTTATTCCGTATGTTTTTATATTGGACTGTGTTTATAGTAAATTATATGCAGTCAAGACTTACCCTTAAGATTTGCTAAGAGATCTATTTGTTTTTTTTAGCAATTGAACCTTCCAGTACACGCAAACATAATTTACTCATTCAACCTTATAGATGAAAATGAATGCTTTGTCATATCTGGGAATCCTTCAAGAAAGATTTTTAACCTTGGATCATATTCTTTAAGAAAAGGAGATTTGGTGACAAACTATTCTGGCTTGGTGATTCCTCACAATGATATAATTTCAGTTGCAATTGGTTCTATAAGGGAAGAGAAATTTGCAGCAATTGCTAATGGACAATGCAAAGTTTATTTTCAAAACCTAGTTCAACCAGAAATGTACATACAGTAAGTTTCTTTTAAGACTATTTTATAAAATTTATCCATCCTCATAGATAAGCATGTGATGAGGTTGTGTATTTGAGCCTATAGCAATTGTTGGATATATAGGATTGGATTGGAGTCCCTAAACTAAGATATTAAATAATATTTAATGTGCTAGAGGCACATCATTTTTACAGATTAAAAATATTGTTGATACTTTTAGTATATCAAACGCTTAGTATACTAAAGAAAACAAGTTTCTACCTATTTGAAGAGTAGAACCATCATCATAATAATAGAACCATTTTGTAGAAACTTGTTTTCAAAGTATTATTAAATATAGGTTTATTATTTACTAGCTGACCTGGCTAACTTCTTTCCGCCTTACAGTGTAGTAATTTAGTTGTTGCTTTAGTTAAACTTTTTTTAGGATTTAATTAAGTAATAACATTATTACCAATACTTTTTTTTGCAAATACAGAAATGTTTTATAGAAAAAAGAAAGCAGTTTTACACATTAGGCCTCTTCTCTTTAGCGCCAATATTGCGATACTGCATGTTAAAGCACTTTCTGATATAGAACATTTGATGAGGTAACACATATCTTCGATCAAGATCAAAGCCTGGTTATGCATCTCCTCATACACCTCAAGATCGGCATTTCTTGAACTGACATGAATTCGACATAAAATGATGCGTAATTTTACGATTTTTTATATATTTTATTACTTATTCTGCTATTCAGAGCGGAGACGAATCCACCAAAATAGAGATAACTATCATTGGTCCAGCCGATCTTGAGTTATAAGTGGTGTAACTAACACAACTTTGTTTTATATATTTATAGATAATTACAATACTTACTGAAATTTCAGAAAGCAGTCTAGATTTAGAGTACTCTCAGTAGCAGCTAACCAACATGGTATGGTGGTATATACTGATGCTTTGGGAAGAGTGATGGTCTTGAGAGGAAACTTGTTCGTCCCTAACAAAACAGCACAAGAAACCTTACATTGGCATTCGTTACCTCTATTCGCTGTTTCTTTTACTTCAATAGGTATATAAATATTTACAGAATTTAACCACTATTTAGTAGTTTTAAAGAGGTTTCAAAGAATATTCTAAGAATTCCTATGTTTGCAAAAATTTTCAATGCATTTTGCTGTGAATTTCAAGACAGGTTAAGAAAAAGGAATTACATTTTTGTTATATATATTGCATTAGAATAACCCTCATAGTAGCTATTTTAGCTATTTTATGACAATGCTAGGTGTTATAATAAATTACCAGAAATCCTATTGTAAAATATTCATCAATTTCATCTAATTTTTGTAACAAATCAATAATCTTGTATTTTTTAGTATATTATTGTTACAATAACTCCTATATCTATGTTGGGTACATAGTTACCCCTTGACTCTGCTCAGTATATATACTCACCTCTGCTATATTCAATCTAAACCAAACCCATAACTTTATGAACAATAATAAGTTTTTTTAGGTAACTATCTTATTACTGGAGGAATGGAAAAGGTATTAGTCAAGTGGTCCTTTAGTGAACTAGCGCAGAAAGTTGATGAGAAGAAATTTATACCTCGCTTACCAGGCCTCGTAAGGTTTATAACAACGAGTAATAGTTATATTGCTGTATCCCTATCTAATAATTGTAAGTATTCATAGTTTATTGCTTTTGATTAATATCATTAGAACTGTTGCTAATGAAATGGAATCTGTAAGAACAAGTTTTATTAACCCTTGTTCTTGTTTGAAGGGTATATTTAAAATTATGAATTTGGGGGTCATATGCCATATCCGTTAACTAGTATACTACAGTTAGTGACAACGTTACAAGATGTTAATTTCTTAACTTCTTTCTAAACTAGAGGCTGTGTACAAGTTTTTGCATTCTTTTACAATAATAATTAAACACAAATGGTGAATGTTCTATTATTACTTGCAGCTATTGTGATTGCAAATCAGCAAATGTATGTGAGTAATACAATACTGGAATGTGGTGGTCTATCATCAGTAACCCGCTCACTTGGCTCCAAACTTGTGTACATGAAACCCCTGGATTCTCTCATAATACCAGGACGAACAGGGTTTCTCCAATTATATTCAACGGCGACAGATAAAGTTTTGTATAATGTAGGTGAAAATTACGAATTCAAAAATTAATAACTGTTATCATTTGTTGTTATGTATTATAATGATACAATAATCCTATTACGCCATATACATATTATTTGTGATTTATATCTAAATTGTTGATTCTGAGATTTTTTTCTAATTTTACACTGAAGTTTAAACTTCTAGTTCAAAAAGGCTTTCGTAATTATATATTTCTGATTGCTTTACAGATTGATATAACTGAAACTAATAGCATCCCAGCTGAAAGATACAACATAACACCAATAGAGACAGAAGTTACGACTGCCGCGGTTAGTGCAAATGGCCAATGGCTTGTCACCTCAGAATACCGAAATGATGGCACCAATTACCCAGAAGAAAAGCTAAAATTCTGGTCTGCTTGTAAAAACAATGCGTGTCCCTTCATACTAAACACCTGTGTTAATCTTTCTCATGGCGGATGTGATGTTGTATCTATCGCCTTAAGTAATAACGGTGACTTTTGCGTCACATCCGGGAACGATCAGAAATTTCGAATTTGGAAAGTCAGTGTTATAAACAAGAAAAAACAGTGGTCCTGCCTCACTGCCTGTTACTACTCCTCTGGTGTTTCTCATTATCAATCGATTCCGGTGCTAAACGAATACAAACATAGCAACATATTGGGCTTAGTCTCTCAAGGGGAGAGGCCATATTTGACGAAGGACTTGTTTGGCAAGGATGAAATAAGAAAAGTTTTGAATGTTCACAAGGCAACAACTGTACTGGATGAACGGATAGCTGAAAAGACAGTATCGAAAGGTGATTTAGCTATGGGAGGGGTGGCCATTTCTCAGGATGGATCATTAATAGCAGCGTGGTTTGGGGCAAAATTGACGCTTTGGGATTCACATTTATGTAATTTGAGGACGACCTTGTCTCACGTTGCATTAAGGCCTAAAGGGGTTCATGTACATTTTGGGAACCACGATGCAGCGCATTATGTAAGTTATCTCTCATTTCTGGTTAATATTTCATACAGTGGCGTAACTATAGGGTGGCAGGGCTGGCAAAATGCCACGGGCCCCCGACCCAATAGGGCCCCCCGCCCAAGAGATATTATATTTTATGGATGAATGTGAAGTCTCTAATACGCATTGTGCTAGCGACCATTAACTACAGACCATTCCCTCTCGAGTCAAGTTTGTTTTTTTTACTTTTAATTCTCGCTGATTTTAATTCAATTTCAATTTCAAAAATTCTTTATTTTGTTTCACAAAAATTTATAGTGCTACATATCCAGTGTACATTATTTCCTGGAATGTAACAAGCTTACAACTAGACACGTTTTTACAGCTATTTTGCTTTTTTTAAAACTTATAAAATTTATAAAACTAAAGTTATAATGTTACGAAAGGTTTTAACAATAACAAACAATTTTTAACAATGAGGTAAACTACCTGGTAATTATGCAATCTTTAGATGAGATTTGCATTTTGACATGCCTAAATTGAATAACTAAATATAGTTCTAACAATAAATGGGGTAGCACCGAGAACAAAAGAGTAGACGGCAAGCAATCACAATAGGAACAGTCACCCGCTAAGGCTAGCGCGAGCATCAGTCACGCAACGCACGCGTAATCCAGGTCTATATACACTTGGCGTCAAAAAAATCGCACCTTTCTTAAAATTCGTGTCAAGCGGTTATAACTTCTAAGATCCTTCCTGTACCCTATCATTATTAGTATCATTTAAAAGCTTAATTAATAAGCTTTCAAAAAAATTATCATTTGTTTACGGAAAATCAAAAACCACAAATCATCAGCACTTTAATTAAAAAGTGGCGATGTACGCGTTTGGAGGCTCACTAATTATACCACCCTGGACGCGTATATAACGAGGGGGTAAAAGTCAATGATGGGTAATTCGCTATCCAGACGTCACAGAGGTCACTCCTGAAGAGCTTCGACAAGAAAAAACTCAGTGAAAATGGATACCATGGCAAAGAAGCAGCTCAAGTGGTGGCCCTACTGCAAATCGGACTACGGCAGGTTGAAGTTGCTCGGCAACTGAAAATCAGCCGATTTCGAGTGCAACGGGTATACCAACGGTTCCAAGAGACTGGAGGTTACATCAGGAGACATGGATCCGGGAGACATCGCTGCACTACCGTCAGAGGTGATCGCTCCATTGTGTCGACGTCTTTGCGGAACCGCTTCTTCAACGCTGTGGAGCTGCAGCAGCGGCTTTGAGCTACTCGAAGGACAGCTGACAGCGTCTCCACTATCAGAAGAAGGCTGTGAGAGAAGAATTTGCTGCCCCGGAGAGCTGCTACAGGCTGCTATTGACTGCCATCCACCGGACGAAAAGGAAGCGATTTTACGAAACGCACGTGCCGTGGACATTCGACCAGTGGAGGAATGTCCTGTTCTCCAACGAAACCTGGGTGTGCCTGTACACCAACAACATGAGTAAGAGAGTCTACAGGCGGCCAGGGGAGCGTTTCACACCAGCCTGCACCGTGGAAACCGTCGGGTATGGAGGAGGATCCTGCATGTTCTGGAGCGGTATTTCTATCGACGGCAAGACAGACCTCGTGTGCGTCTCCACAGCTGGAGATGGTCGCGGTCAGGGGTCTCTGACTGCCCACCGGTATATCACCGAGGTTTTGGAGGAGCATGTGGTCCCATGTGCAGGTATTGCCGGCGCCAACTTCGAGTTCATGCCGAACATTCGAGCCTCGATTGTCAAGGACTACCTACGTCGAGTTGGCATGAAGGTTATGGACTGGCCAGCAAGAAGCCCCGACCTCAATCCTATCGAGAACCTCTGGGACGAGCTGAAACGGCGAGTTCGGGCCCGTAATCCAGCTCCTGCCACTCTGGATGAGCTTCGAGATGCCGTCATCGAGGAGTGGGACAACATTCCCCAGGAACACGTCGTGACGCTCATCAGGTCCATGACTGACCGCTTGGAAGCTGGTTGGAGAGATAGAGGAGGCAACACTATGTTTTAAGACTAATTTTTAAGGATTGTCATTGTTTATTTTTAATTTTTGTATTGTTCCTCTTATTTGTAATTTTGATTAGAATACACATTGTTTCACATTTTCACAGAATTTTCTTTTTTTATGGGGGTGGTGGCCAATTTCCTACCGTTTTCAAATAAGGGATTTCATTAGCTTTCAAATGATACTAATAATGATAAGGTACAGGAAGGATCTTCGGAGTTATAATCGCTTGACACGAATTTTAGGAAAGGTGCGATTTTTTTGACGCCGAGTGTATATTGATAATTATATATATTATATATATTTATTATTATTATATTTATATTTATTATATTATATATATATTAATAATATATGCTGATTTTAATTGCCATATTACAGCATTAAAGTGTATAATAAAAAGTGATAGTCGTGTTTTGACGGGAGGTATCCGTAACCGTATGGGTGATATTCAGATTAAAAACTTGCACGAATTAAAACTTCCGTGTGTCAAATCCAAAACGTTTTGACATGCTGGAGTCATACTGAGACCTGTATTCTTCAATCAAACTTAAAACTCGTTTTAAGAGCGGTTAACCAATTTTTTTATGTATGAAGTTTGACATATTTGACAGCGCTCAAGGTGAGATTGTCACTTGAGATACAAATTAAAATCTGGATCTTAGTGCTAAACCTCGACTCTTTCAATGAAACAAAGGCGCCATCTAGGGTGTGATTATATTTTTGCTATTTTCTTGTACCTGTGACATTTTTTTTTTTTGCAGTTAGTATGTACGACGGAGGAATGCTTAGCTGTATGGAGTTTGCTATCGCTCACAGTAACTTATATAGTACGAAATTATCCAGTCTGCTTAGCTGCTGATCCTTTCTCCAATAGAATGGTAGTTGTCACAAGAGATAATGATGGTAAGATTTGATAATATATTTTTTTATTGTTATAAATAAAAACTATTTACCAATGCTTCAACAAATTTAAATCTAATTATAAAATTCTCGTGTCACAATGTTCCTTCCCTTACACCTCCGAAACGGCTCGACCGATTCTTATGAAATTTTTTATACATATTCAGTAACCAGAATCGGCTACTATCTATATTTCAAACCCCTAAGTGATAAAGTGTGTCCACCCCAAGAATTTTTTTTTATTTTTCTGACAAGTTTTTTTGTTTTTATTTTTTTATGATACAGCATACAAAAATACATTCAACCCCTAATTTTCACCACTCTACGATAAACCCCTATTTTTTATTATTGTAGATATGTAGTTATTTTTATTGAACTAAAAAAATGTTTCCTAGAAAAATTAACATGGCAAAACAACGTTTGCCGGATCAGCTAGTATTTTCATATATATTTTTCTCTACGAAATTTTATAAATTGTGAAGTAATATACATTATGAATAACGTATTCGATAGCGGTAGAGACTACTAGAGTCTACTGTAAACATTTTTTTTTTCAGTACACGTATTCACTCCACACAACTCCTCTCCGATTTTATCGCAGAAACGGGTTCTTGAACCTAGTACTGGTGTAATCACTCACTGCACCTTCGGGAAGACCACTGAAGACGATGCGAAGATCTACTTTATGAGGAATTATTCGGTAAGGAGTTAACTTTTGTGATTGAAGAGTTAAAAAGTTCTTTTTCGATATTAGTTTGAGCTCCTTTATCATCAGCCCAGTGGCAACAGCCTACACGGGTATTCCAAAGATTTGAAAATAAAGTAAAACATCTATTATGAGTGTAAGATTTGTGATGCTACCAACAGCTGATGACCATAAAACGCCAGTACAGATCGTAAATAATAGCTAAGAACCAACACATCAGTGTTAGATAACAATCAACACAACACGTCTAGAGAAACAGACATACAAAAATCCTCCCCTCTTAATGCCCCGCTACAAAGAGTGTAAGTTTCATTCTAAAATCGTTAATCCAGTTTTTAAATAGCTGTCAGATTTGACTCGGCTTGGCTTAATATACACATACATATATGTATTAAGTAGTTTTTTTTTTAATATTTTTCATTAGGTACTTTTCGACTTGGAAAAGCTGTACGTTCTGAAAAAGTAAATTTAAAATCTAAACTTTTAGGAAATATATTGCTTGGAACCAGAAAAATCAACAGAATCCCAACTAGAAGTGATATCACATAGAAATGTGCCGAAGTCAAAATTCGGCCAACTACTTGCCGAACAGCAAGTGTCTGAAGTCACCTCAACTAGAGCTGAAGAAATACAGCAGCTTAATGTGGAAAGTCTTGCCAGTAGTGCTGTATCTCAGGTATGTCATTTTATTTACTCTATATCGTAAAATTTTAAATACAAACTTACGTACAACACCGAAATTTAAAAAAAAAAACGATGTTTTTAACCATTATCTTTTATTTGTACTAGACGAAGCGCTATCTCTTTTTATAACAATTAATGTTTATTACGAGAATAGAGGTTACAGTCACAGACAGAATAATTCCATATCTTTATATATATAATTCTTCTGTGAGTGTGTATGTCACTGAACTTCTCTCAAACGACTGGACCGATTTTGATGAAATTTTTTGTGTGTGTTCAAGGGGATCTGGGAATGGTTTAGATTCACAAATCAGCCCGCCAGATGGCGCTGCAGTCGGTACTTTCATACTTTGCTTTACTAATCGCTTGAAATATCAAGCAGGACAACGTCTGTCGGGTCCACTAGAATAATAATAAAAAATTGTTTAATGTTTAATTTATTTGTCTTTTTCCCTTTCAGTTCCTATCGGCCGCACCCCACATGATACCACCAGTGAGAATGCTAAGCACTTCCTTCCTCCAACTTATATCAGGGTATACGGAAAATGAAGAAGTGGAACCAACAGAGGCACCCATGGAGGTGGACTCCAGTGACGATGAAGAAGCACCTAAAGTTCAGCTTCCGAAGCCTGAACAGCTGTGCAAAGCTGACTATGATTCCATTAAAAATAAAAAATTAAAGAAGATTTTAGACCAAAATCTTTTGGACTCTGAAACGACAATGGAAGTTTTTAGTTTGTGATGTAATAAATATTTTAAAAATCTATATTTTTTTTATATTTCAACTAGCAGACCGGCCAAGCGTTGCTGTGGCTAAGGTTTTTGTCATATTACATATTAGAAAACTATTCAAGGCAAACGGTAGGAGAACACCAGTCATGGGGACCACCATGCTTTTTGGTGGTTATGCCATTAATTTGTAGCTTATGTGAAACGTTGGTACTTTCAACTCAGTGCCATCTGTTAGAATTGTGACTATCAAATAATAAACAAATATTTTGCAATAAAATAATATTGTGGGTATAAATTGATCCTATCTTTTAAGTTGGATCAAACTACACACGTTGTGCAAATTTGATTGAAATCGGTTCGATAGTTTAGGAGTCCATCGCGGACAAACAACGTGACACGTAATTTATATATATTAAGATATACATGGTTTCAGTTGAATAAAAACAAAATATTAAATTTGCTAAAATATCTTACTTGAACTAAAGATTAACTGCGCGGCTTAGTTATTTGTTAACTTGTGATAAAGAAGAATTGTACATCTTATACTTTAATACTCATTGCAGTAATCAAAGTTAAATATAGCAGTAAAAGATAATATATCATTTAACACAATGTCTCTATTTAACAACGACGAAGTGAAAATTATCGCGGAGAAATGTGGTTTTAAAAATTATGATACTTTGCAATATGAGATACAAAATTATTCAGAAGAATTAGTTGGTTATTTGGGAGAGTATTTACGTTTATTTCTTAAAGTTAATTCACATGATAGAGTTTTGTTTGTGAAGTGTGTGCCACGGTATGATGAATATAAAGCGGAGTATTTGAGAAAAACTGGCTTCTTTAGAAAGGAGTATGTACTATTGAGTTCATTGTTTACTCAGTTTATTAAACGTGAAGGTAATTACTTTATATAAATTTTCTTTAATTTTATTCATTCTTATTTATTTACACTTTGTTGCAATAAAAATAAAGGAAACACAATACATAAAAATTATAAGGGATGCAACGGGCGGCTTTATCACTAATAAGCGATCTCTTCCAGGCAACCCTAGTAAAATAGAAAAACTAAAAAAAAAAATATAATAGATATAGATCAGGAGTTATGAATATCGTTACTACTGCTCACTAATAGGTGAACCGGCATAGAGTATGTAAACAAATGTGCTTTAATAAGCAATGTTTGGCAAATTGAAATTAAAGTACTTATAGCTTCAGTGGCAGACAGCAAGGTTCCTATCGCATAAAAGAAGCCCGCCTTGTAAAAAAAAGACAATAAAATTCTTAAGTTCAATAGAGAAATAACTGTCTCCGTTGCCATTATTATTGTATTTGAAAGTTGATTATGTGACTACTACTATGAATCTAAATAACCGTTTGACCCTTTTTACGTTGTAGGTTGCAGTAAATGGCGGCCAGAAGTTATACACCTAAAAGACGAAGTATTCGTGTTTGAAGACGTCACTAAAATTGGCTATGCACTATCCGACAGTCGCAAACCCTTCTCGTACGAAGAAGTAGTCGCGACCGTTAAAGCAGTAGCAAAATTTCACGCTGATTCCCTTATATACGAGTACAACAAAACACAACAATTAAAAAGACCGTATTACATATGGGAGGATTATAAGGAATATTTGTTTGAGCCCGTCAAAGCACAGGCATGGCGAGACACAGGCTGCAAGGGTGTTATAGACATCCTAAGAATTTATTCTGCATATAAAGATTCACCAAACTTTCAATCAGTTGCAAATGTTGTAACCGACTTATTCAACCGAGCCACGAAATCTATGCAACCAAGCCGCAAACACAGAAACGTTGTTGTTCATAGAGACGTTTGGTCTAATAATGTCTTCTTTAAAGAAATGGAGGATGGTTCAACACACGCACTGTTAGTGGACTTTCAAACAGCGGTATATACGATTCCTACCCATGATCTAGCAACACTGTTGTTCTTAAATACAACAAAGAAATTTCGTAGTGTCTTCACAAATAAAATGATAGACATTTATTATATGTGTCTCAGCGATGTATTGAATGATGCTGGGGTTAATATACTGGATTTTTTTGATAAAAAAGCATTATCGAAGGCATATGAAGATAGTGTTGTGTTTGGCATCACACAAGCGGCATTGGTATTGCCCATAGCAAATATGCCAGAGTTCATTAAAGACAAATATTGCCGAAGTGGTAATGATGAATTTGACGCGATATCTAGGAGCCATTGTTTCATAGAATCATTGGAATCCGACGAACAGTACCGCGAAACCATTTTAGAGCTCTTTGATGATATAGTGGAAAGATTTGTTTTACCGTCTTTAAACAGTTATAAATAATAATGATAAGATAAATAAGACATATTTGAATACAGTATCTGTGTTAGTTCAACATTAAATATAAGTTAAATTATGTAATTAACTTTAACTGATAAAACCATTAGTTTTAAATAAGGTTTATATAGTTATTAAGTATATTGTAGGCAGTGAAACACTTGTGTATTAAGCCAAGATGCCAGAGACGTATAATAGTTTTACAGCTGTTAATTATATATCAGAAAAAGAAATTGCTAAAATAATTAAAATTTATTTTAAAGAAAATGCGGTTTTCGAAAACTATTCTATAGATTTTGCGAGTCAAAATATGCTAGGATTTTTATGTGACTATTTTATGGTTGAACGTAAATGTATCTGTCGGTGCTAACGAGAAGCGAGTATTAAATTGTTTTATAAAATCTATATCTAAAAGTAATAAAGCAAAAGCGGAAATGGTTAAAGAGCTAAAACTTTATGAAAAAGAATCAAAGTTTTACACAATCATTATAGAGAAGCTTCGTACACCAGGTATGTAAAGGTTTTTTTTTCAAATAAGTCACCTTCAATGTGTTTCACGTGAAAGAGAAACAAATATCAAGACTTAAATCGATTAATAATATTAACATTTCAAAACGATGCTTAACTTTGGTTATATATTTGTATTTTCAGACATAAAAGCATGGAGTGCAAAACTAATTGTGGCTTTAGAAGACGCTTTGGTTTTTGAAGACTTAAATTCCCTGGGATACAGAATGCACTATAAACTCAAAACTTTTGACGATGCTCATATTTTTCAAGCATTAAGTACTTTGGCCAGATTTCATGCCTCTTCAATTATTTATGAAGAACATAAATCTGTTGAATTGAATCGTACCTACAGGATTTGCGAAGACTATAAAGATTATTTCGACAAGGGTGGATATAAAATAACAGCTCCATGGTTTAGTCAATGTATGATTGGCGCTTTGGAAGTTGTAAAGAGCCATTCAAAATACGCTAAAACCAAAGATATAATTGATAAGTGTGATAGAAAATGGCGGAATGTATGGAAAGCAGCGCTAGATTTGACAGACACATCGTCTAAATACAGGAATGTTATCTGTCATCGGGATTTATGGAATAATAACTTGATGTTTCACTATAAAGGAAATGAGCCTGATGATTGCTTATTAGTGGACTTTCAAGCAGCCAGGTACCACCCACCTGCAGGCGATGTTGTACTTCTGCTTTTCTGTAACTTAGAGGCCGAGAACCGAGAAGAAAATTTTAATAGATGTTTAAAATATTACCATTGTACACTTCAGCACATCCTCGAACAACACTGTATTGAAATAAATGATATTATTTCGTTGAAAATGCTTCAAGAATCAGCAAAAGACTTTCGCCTTTGGGGGCTGGTAGCTTCCGCATGTCTAGTGCCACAATTTTGGATAAAAGACGATTTAACTACAAAGATCTTTACCGATTCCGAACAATTTAATAAAATACTTTCGCAGGATAAAGCTACTTTTATTAGGAAAATGTGTGACGAAAACGTCGAGTATCGAATTAAAGTTTTGGATTTATTTGAAGAAATTGTTTGCGAATATATCTTAAATTAAACTTATAAATACGACTGTTTACGTTATTTGTGCGTCTAAGTACAATGTACATAAATCATGACTACAATACATTTTAAGCAGATTTTTAAGTAAATACTATGCATCTGTGCATTTATCTAATATATAAAATTCTCGTGTCGCGGTGTTTGTAGTTAAACTCCTCCGAAACGGCTTGACCGATTCTCATGAAATTTTGTGTGCATATTGAGTATGTCTGAGAATTGGACAACATCTATTATTCATCCTCCTAAATGTTAAGGGTAGTCCACCCCTAATTTTTTTTTTTAATTTTTAGATAAATTTTTATTTTTTTATTATACAACATTAAAAAATACATATAACCCCTAATTTTCACCCCTCTACGATCCCCCTATTTTTTATTATAAATGATATACATGGCAAAATTTTGTTTGCCAGGTCAGCTAGTTTACTTATAAAAGGCTAATACACGTACGATTTACCTGACGGAAAATATATAGAGGTCTAGATAAGATCTAGTATCTTAACACATATTTTTAAGTAAACGTTTGTAATTTTAGAGACTCGCGCTTCAAGCGAAGTTGAATAAACTTGTTGTCTTCTAGTTTCCGACCATATTTTTCATGCCAAGGGTCCTTATATCGTTGGATGTAAATGTTGCAGAAGGGACGTATTAGTATAATGTAGATCAACTCGACGAAGCTGAGTATAGTCGTGCCAAGAAATAAACCACCCGTGCCACCTGTTGAAACTAAAATAAAATGTTCTGTACTTATCTTATACCCGTTAGTTAGTGTAGAGAGGAGTACCTATATGTATTATACTAGCGAACTATCCAAGTGTAACATCGCTTCATATTTTTTTTACTATATCGTATCGGAAATCTAATTGATCATCAGAAGTATCAGAAAATATCTTTCATAAATTATAACTTATCGATCCTACGACCAAATATATAAGAAATTTATTCAATTACCAACTAAGTCTAAAGCACCGCGTACAACGTTCCTCCTATATCTCTCAGTGGGAAGAAAGGCAAGCTCTATTGCTACTGAGGCGTTATATTTATCTGACTCGAAATCTTTCACTGTAGATATTTCTGCCTCAGTACAGGATGGTAGACAGTCGCAGTATAGACCTGTTCTTGACGACCAACGTGCTTTGAGTACCTGTCGAGATAACAATTACATATATAATATTGATAATTGACTGACACAAGTTCTTCATAACTAAATTTTATTTAATCTTAACTATAAAGTAATTAGTAATGTCTCTTTTGTTACGTTTATTTAAAACGACAGTGATAAAGACAAAAAAACTTTAGAGGTGTCAAGGGACACCCGGATGGAACGAAATTCCTTTCGATTAATTTATATGTTAATTGGTATCATAACAGTATGATAGATTTTCTCGACACCAATCTTACGACGAAAAAAAAAAGCCAACATCACGAGATGTTCCCAGGCGGTCACCCATCCAAGTACTGACCTCGCCCGACGTTGCTTAACTGCGGTGATCGGATGAGAACCGGTGTATTACAATAGCAAATAGCAAAAAAGTGTCGTGACAACTTTTCGTAAGAATTTTTTCCGTCTAGCCCCTTTCACAACGCGCGATAAGGAACTTCGTTCCAAAAATACAACCGCTTTACGATGTTCATTGTCAATGGTGAATATACAGTTATTTTATGGGATGGCCTGGGTTTCCAAATGTTTCGGGATTAATTTTTGGCACAGACTCGATGTGTATGTCCGTATTTACGTACCGTCCTTCCCTCTATATACGCCTATGGAAGTTTACACTTATGAATTAGGTAAATAAATGCCATTTAGTCAATATTAAAAACTGAGAGAAATCACACAATGGTGCTTAAAAGATAAGGCTTTTAAATGGACAACTTACCGACAATGTATTCAAGTTATTATAAAGACAAATAACCCCAGTCATATTGCATTTCAAGTGTTCCTCAACATTAGGCATGTAAAAGTTGGTGCAATTACACAGTCGCAGTTGAGCATCCTTCCTACATTGAACTGTGCATGCCGTATATGAATAATACGGGTACACCTCTATATTATTTTCATCTGTGTACCGACATTTTCGTTTCACTGGAGATATTAACCTGGCTCCAGCGTCGTTTTGTATGTCCTTTATTGATATTAAACGCCTTAAAAATATCAAATGTTCATGTATTTATTTGTTTCAATATTGTTTAAAAGATTAGACGTTGTTAATTTTAAAAAAATTGCTATCTTGCGGAAAAGTTACTAGTGGTTGCACCTCTGGATTTAATTAGGTCTGTAACATTAACTGACTTATCTTCTCTGATACTAAAACTTTACGGTTCCTTGAACTATTTAATAAAGATTTAAACATGTTTACCACAGACCCAAATGAAAGCTTTAAGTTTTCACTGTCTATGCTTCCTACAATCAATCCTTAATAAATTAATTTAAGTTCATAAATCAGCTTCAGTTAATAAATATAATAATGAAACTACCTTTACATATAACTAAATGGACGATTTTGTGTACGGCTGCGCATTCCGTTTTTAAATAAATTGTGTGTATTTTAACTTTTATATATACTAAACAAAGATGGTCAATGAACTTACGTTATGAGTAGAAAATTACCTGTAATAATTTTCAGGCTTAACATTAACGACGTCAGATTCCGGAGTGGTGACTGATGGTACTTCTTCCTCGTTCAATACGTAAACTTTACTCGGTAAAAGAACCTTGAGCGTCATCGTGCCTGGCCCTGTCGCTCGGTTGTTAACGAGCTCCAATTTTGGCGGACGCCTTTCCCTAAAGAATGTGATTAAATTGGCTGCTGAAGATACGACGGAATATTACATTGCTCTAAGGTTGACCGAAGAGTTCTGCTGCCTGTACAGACGTGTTTTGGCAGGCACGCTGCGAGTGAGGGGGAAATGTGACTAAAGACAAACATATTTGAAAATCGAATTTGTACGAATGTCGAAGCGTTAACCTACTCGTATCTCATACCAATACAATTAAATAATACTATACTGTGTTATGCCTGTCTCTGGAACTATACCATGAGTTTAATGCTAAGTGCTAACGTCGGGTCACACACACAAAATATTTCACATAGACAATAGCGTTAAATACTTTTTCAAAGTAGTTGTAACTATTTGTTTAATGCGTTGTTAACTTTCCAGTTGCATTTATTATTTATTTACTAATTTTAAGATGGCGCACTACATCCATGTAAACAGTTATTTTTAGTAAGCGATTTAAGAAATTTTATTTTTATTTTAACATTTTAACAAAGAACCTGGTTTAGAATGGATTTGGGTTTACTTTATCTTCAGTTCAATTAAAAGTAGTCTATACTCTGTCTACTGATAAAAAAATACTTATAGAACATGTTGGCATAAAACTTAAAACGAAAGACGAAAGATGGCGCCTTCCAAGCTGACAAGTAACTTACCTACTATGTACTACGCCACAGTTCAGGTGCTTATGAACTCAAATAGAATTTTAACCTAGTCTTATAAACAGGTCTAGATTAATATAATGATTAAATAATTACGTTAATAAAACATTCACCTTCCTTGAATAGAATTTATCGCATAACAGATCCCAAGTTCTGTGTCCATTGGTCTAAAATAACTGCAACACTCGAAGGGTTGGCCATTCCAAGTACAAAACGATATTATAGAATTACAGTCGCCTCGGACCTTAAAATAATAAAGTGTATAAGCTCTTGTTAAAAACAATTGAGGTTTTTTTAACAAAGTTGTTTTGTTTATTTGAAGATTCATGACAACCGAGGCTCCCTGTCCCCAACACATGGTGTTAATTTTTGGGTCTTTTTTTATTTTGCGACATTTTCTCTATCCTATGAGCATTGATTACTCTCAGAAAGACAAATCCTATTGAACAAAGCCGAGTATTGAACTTGACTGTTCACCTCGTTGTTGTAAATAAAGAATGCTTAGGGGCCTCATAGCCTAGCGGTCTTATTAAGTGGCAGCTAGGTAAGGGGTACCGGGTTCGATTCCCGGTTCGAGAGCAAGTTTTAATTTAATTTAAATTTGTTCTCGGCCTTTGGGAGGGTTGTGCGGTACCGGGCGAGTGCCTAAACCGTACATGGAGGACATGATCGTATTTCTAAGGCAAAAAGCACGAATGATAAAAATCTCATACTTGACGCTGGCTAATGCACAAACCGTGCCAGAGCCATTAAAAAAAAATGCTTAAAAAATACACTATATCTGAGGCTAATATAAAGTTGGCGTGCCACTGGACTGGATTTTTTAACCAACAGTGAACCCTCGTTACTTCTGAGAATATAAACATTATTAGTCTTATAAAAAATCTTACCAGGTTGACATAGTGGGTTATATTATGTTGAAAGCACTCTGGCAACGGGTCCTCGATGTTACAAAACTCGGTTGTATAATAAGCCGCCCCCTTGTAGTATGACAATTCCTTTAATACTTCTTCTATGTTAAAATCGTGATCTTTTCCCCATAAACTACAAAATAACTTTATATTTAGCTAAAGTTAATATACGCGAGTTGATAGAAAATAATATCGACGATAACTAAAATTTTTACTTGTAAACTGTTCACAATTGGTTCAGTGTTATATAAAGATGTCATAAATTCTACAAAAGTATTTTGAAAACTACACTACGAAATTTATTGCATGATTAGCTTCCGATCGGATATAGATTCAGTTACAATTTAAAAGTTTTTAAGCTTAGGAACACTTTCTATAAATATATAGCTACTACATACTAAATTAATATTATAAAGCTGAAGGATTGTTTGATTGATCATACTCATCTCAGGAAATATTGTTTTGAATTAAAAAAAATATCGGTTCGTTGCATTTATCGTGGTAAACTATAGGCTATATTACTTTTTAAGTTTTAATGCGACAATTTCTTTAACTCATTGAGAGCTTGTATTGTTCCGTAAAGTATTTTTTAATAAATGGCTTAACTAATAGCGTTAACAATTAATAAAATACTAAATCCGGCTATATTAGGTAGTAAAGCTACTAACCGATTTGAGATTTCTTCAATACTTGCATAACTTTCAGTCTCACAGACAACTATAGAAGGAAACTTAGTTGTCCAGTTGGTGTAGGTGGTCTCTACGACGAACGAAATCGGGTTGTTTATGTATGCATTGTATTGTGCTGCTATTAGAAGCGACGAACAATACCACGATAGACATACGAAAAACAGCCACAAAAATCTAAAAACATTGTTACAAAGTGGTAATTTTGTTCTGATTCGTAGAAAATATATATCACTATTTATTTTATTGCATTTACTCAATATACTTTAGTTATACAAAGTATTACTCAGGTAATTTATCATAAATTATTGATTTTTATAGATACACTAGCTGAACCGGCAAACCTTGTTTAGCTATATATATTATGGTAGCGCCGTCTGTCGGATCCAATGTAAATCATTCCAAAATCAACAACTACTAATAAATTAAAAATTAATTAAAATAACATTGTCCAGCGGACAAAATTGTGAATCTAAACCATTCCCAGATCCCCTTGAACACACACAAAAAATTTCATCAAAATCGGTCCAGTCGTTTGAGAGAAGTTCAGTGACATACACACTCACAGAAGAATTATATATATAAAGATAAAGGTTTACCTTTCAATTAAATGCCTTTTAGAATCACCTATAAATCTAAAACCGTGTATTGATGTAGTCTCGGGAAAACTTTTGATTCCATTCCACCATAATGCTAAATATTTGTTACCTTTTCTTGAAAACATTTGAACAACCTCAGACGGAAAATAACAAATAAATGAAAATATTTATAGCGCTTTATTTTATACCTAACCAAAAGTCTGAAACTCCAATTTCTAACTTCCATTTATAAATAATGAACCTTAAATTGCCTACTCGTTGATTTTATCTATGATATGGGAAACCAACATATGTTTTGTTGTTTATTCAGTACAAATAAAAATATCTCTATCTATCATATCTAAAAATGTGTCTATGAATTATATTTCGTGTTACGTTACTAAAGAATAATTAATTATAGGATGAATTAATGATTGAATAAATTACTAAACATACCTAATACTAATCATTATACAACTTTATTGGATACTTTTCTTTCAAGAACTCTATTAAAAATCCCACATTAAACAATAACGACCTTAAAAAACTTCTATTAAAGTTAGTATCGTATTTGCTACCATAGTTACCATGTTGATTCCAAAGAATGGTATGGAACACGTTGCTAACTTTAATACACGTTTTATTATAGGCTCGTAATTGTTTGCTGAAACACTTTTCAGTCGGCATTTTACTACATTAATAACATAAACGAATCAATTCTACGTCCTTTAAAATTGGTTTTCCACTCTGGACCCTTTAGGACCAGTGATTTCGTTCCAATATATCGGTCTGTATCGACTGTCATGATCGAATTGAGCGGGAGTGGAAGCGCCGCTCGCAATGCGCCGTTCACGTCGCCGTCGAATAACATAGTCTCTCATGAGCTTCACAGTATAGAAATAAACAAATTCCAATACAGATACAAAGCTGAAACCAGTTACGAAGCCGCATGTTGAGCCAATATTGCCTGCAAATACATACTATTTTCAAGTATTTACTAAAAGTAGTCACATGTTTGAGACTACTTTTAGCGAAGCCGTTCATATTCTTAGATTTTTTTTTTATAGAACGGGGAGCAAACGAGCACGAGGCTCACCTGATGTTAAGTGATACCGCCGCCCATGGACACTCTCAATGCCAGAGGGCTCGCGAGTGCGTTGCCGGCCTTTTAAGAATTGGTACGCTCTTTTCTTGAAGGATCCTAAGTCGAATTGGTTCGGAAATACTTCAGTGGGCAGCTGGTTCCTCATAGTGGTGGTGCGCGGCAAAAACTGCCTTGAAAAACGCTCAGTTGTGGAACAGCGGACGTCGAGGTGATACGGGTGGAATTTCGTATTCTGCCTCGACGTCCGATGATGAAACTCAGCTGCAGGTATTATTCCGTAGATTATCCGATAAATCTTAGATGCGTAGTTTTAAGTTTAAAATATTTTCGTATTTATTTTAAACGAGACAACTTACTTATCAGATCAAACCATTTCATGATAACATTCTGCCCGTAACAATCAGCTACCTCACTCCCGTATTTCACGTGCACAATGGAAGTTCCTGTAAAGTTTGCACCATGCCTGAAAAGGAGCGTTCAAGTATTACGTAACGCAATTTTTGGAGATTTTTGCCCCCCCCCCCCCCCAATGTAACGCGCCGTAACGTTTTGTGTACCCAAGTATAGTAAAACGTTTCGTGATCACCTAGTGACTCTTTACACCTAAAAGTTACCATTATGTGGTGTAAAGTACTGGAAAGTGGAAAATAATATTAACAATAACGCGTAATTCAATCCCCGTCCCGCATCGTAACGTTTTACAAAAGGACCCCCCTCCTCCCTAAATTCAAACGCTCCCAAAAGGGTTTCGAGACATTAATTTAGAAATTATGCATTTATGGGAATTAAATATGTAACTAATTAATCACAAAGCATTTACCGTATTAGATTATTACTCCATACTGTTTACACCTTATTTTTATTTAAAATTAACACCAAGGATCCAACAAAAAGATGCATAGCAACCTCTTTTGTTGCATATCTTGTTATGGTTACCCCAAAGAGTAAATATGTTACCATGAACGACGGCGTCAAACATTAGGTCCATGTATTATTTTGAAATGCTTGCTAATTAATATGGCCGGTAATAAAAAATCTGCTTTAATAACATCCGATTTCGAAGTATTTGGTAAAGTTCAGGGAGTGTTCTTTCGCAAACATACTCAAAAGAAAGCATCTGACCTTGGCTTGAAAGGATGGGTCATGAACACTCCGCATGGGACTGTCGTAGGCCAAGTTCAAGGTCCCCAAGCAACCGTTGACGACATGAAGGTGTGGCTTCAAAAAATAGGGAGCCCTAAATCCAAAATCGATAAAGCCACCTTCAGAAACGAAGGTCCTATCAACAACTACGCGTTTCGGACATTTGAGATACGTCGCTAATGCAAAAAACCGGTATTGTAATTCGCTATCAATAAATTATATAAACGAAATAGTACTTTCACTTACAGCCAGTCTATCTTGTCCTTAACCGGTGTCGGGTTGACGTGGTCCGGAAAGATATGAACGTTGGTGTAGTCGTAATTATAAGTGGTCTTTGAACAAGTTGGGTAACACATTGGACAGGATATACCTCCTCCTACTAGGTCGAGCTCCAATTCCGGTGGGATTTCTTCTAAATCTGGTCTGACAGTTGTAGATTGGGCTACGAAATTGGTAAAGCTTAAATAAATGTGTAGTAAAAAACAACTCCCATAGTAATATTTGTTAATACATCAATCTTTGCACAAAGTTTCTGAGAAATGCGTAAGGAAGCTATTATATTTTTGTACTTAAAAACTAGAGATTTAATGAATATGACTTGACTTTAGAGCAAAACAGGAATCAGCATACGCAAATGATAAATCGGCAGAACAAGATATAGCTTGATCGACAGAGACTGATATACTTCAACTGAAGGCTTCAAATGTCGTCATTTTAATTTTTTATTGATTTCTCTTAAAAGATAAAACTAAATAGCAGAACAGACTCGTACCATGGTACTTCTTTAAGCACGGCACATCTGTCAAATCACACGTCTTTGTGTTTCTTATTTTGGGCATGTTGAAGGGCGTGCAATTGCATTTTTCCATTAGGAAGGACATACGGCACTTGAGCAGACAATCGCTGTGGGTGTAAAACGGTAGATACGAGGATTCATCGAAAAATAAGCATTTGCGAAGCTTCAACGATACATGTTCTATATCCCGCGACGCTTCCGTAAAGGATGCTGATGCTAATACCTCCAACTAAAAATATATATGATTAATAAACAATTATTTTAAGACCACCTCTGCCTTGCGATTCTGTAACTCACTTTTCGAACACTCACAGCGGTTTTCGCAGCGGCGGTCGCGCTCAAATCAGTCGTGAAGCAGTCATTTTATGATTTGGCATTCTGATAAACAATAAACTACAAGCTCCCTCCTTATCAGGTGAGTTCGAAAAGTGAGTTACAGAATCGCAAGGCTGAGCTGGTTTCATAAGCCAGGACTTGACGCACAACGGACCAAATGGGCGTCTATGTGCTGACTACTGGTGCACACGGAGTATAACGGAAACCTAGGTTTGAAATAAATATCCTTTAGGATCGGCAGGCGCAGAAGGCTGAATTCTAGCTTGGCTATGAAAAAAAACAATAAAGAGCTTAAATATGTCTCCCCATGTGGTTATGTTACATACACCGCCGGTATTCTATACGATTTTTTAAGAACATATTTAGAGTAGGTAATATATAGAAGTTTTTAGTATTAATGTCTTCCTACTCACTTTAACATGTGGACTGACTATTTGCATTGAAAAACTGCCGCTTGGTGCATCAGGAAAATCATAAGCATCGGAGAACTGTAGCTGAAAATTTGCATCTTTATCATCACCATCATCAGTGGCTATTCAGCCCAATAACAAGCCTACAGGCATACTAGTCCAGCCATAAGTTCTAGTACAAGTACAAGTACAGGTTAAATGTTATTAAAATTTATACCTACATATTTATAAAGTCTTAGCAAAAATTTAAAAAAATATTCTATTCGAAATGGCCACCTTTGGCTTTTATACAGGCCTTTACTCTGTTTGGCCACGAATCTATGGGTTTACGCACTGTTTTCTCCAAATATTTTTTAAGAGACTCAATGTCGCCGTGTCGTTTCGGAGCAGGCCATGTCCTCTAAATCGGAGCATAATTTGAAGTCTAAAGGGTTGAGGTCTGGGCTAGATGAGGGCCAGTCTTCAGATGTTATAAGTCTGGAACGTTGCTTTCAAGCCAGGCTTGGGTAGTTCGTGCCTTGTGACTAGGTGCTGAATTTAGCTGGAAATTCCACGGTATATTTTTAAAAATTGTATTGCTCAGAGGTTTCACAATCCAAGACTGTATTTTGATACACTTTGTCTGAAGGTTTCACTCCTTTTTCATAAAAATGTAGTTTAGTGACTCCGTGAAAAGACACGCCCCACCATCACTAACGCGGGATATTGACCACGTTCTACCTTTCCGACCACTTGAGCAGCGTCTTTAGAACTGTGAGCTTACACTTTATCATTTTGCTTATTGTACTGTTCTTCAAATGAAAATTGTTTCAACGGTAAAGAGGATATTTCTGAGATTTTCACCTGTTTATCGCGACAGAAGGCGTTTTGATGGTTCCATTCTCTTTAATTGTAAAGATTGATTGAGGGAATGTCATGTGTATTGACGATGTCATGTGTAGCACCGAGCTTCAGCCCTGCGATTCTGTAACTCACTTTTCGAACTCACACAGCGATTTTCGCATCGGCGGTCGCTCTCAAATCAGTCGTGAAGCAGTCATTTTATGATTTGGCATTCTGATAAACAATAAACTACAAGCTCCCACCTTTTCACGACTGATTTGAGAGCGACCGCCGATGCGAAAATCGCTGTGTGAGTTCGAAAAGTGAGTTACAGAATCGCAGGGCAGGTCTTGTTTTATAATACGCTACAGAGTCCTCAGAGTCCCTCTTCATTACTCGCGATAAGATGTTTTGCTTCCTAATGGCGTTTTGACGAATTCTGGCTTTAACAGCATTAGCAGCCTATGTAGTTCTAACAGCACGCGGCCACACCAATCTTTTCTGGTCTTCGACAGACGAAGAGTTGTTGTATCAGTTGATAGTACGATGTACATACGAACATACGGCTGATACCAAGCTTTTGAAGTGTGTGGAATATGACCGACAGCTCCATACCCACTTTGTAGAAAGCGATCACTGCAGTCCTATTTTCTTAAACACCCCATTCCATATTGTAATTTGATAATGAATACGAAAAAATATGTGAAATGGCGCAAAATCGAAAGAAGTTTTTAAAATAATTTACGTGTTCCAAATTCAAAATAATTAAAAAGTTGAAAATTGAAAAGTTTTATGTAACACTATTTATGGCCAGACTAGTTATTATGTTTACTTTAAGAGAGCCGTGTTTTATTATATTCATGCAGTTTTTTAGAAAGTTCTCTTTATAAAAATGTTTAAATAATGCGCTATCGAATTACATTTCCGAATGCGTAAATAAAAATGCAACAAATTTATGTTTATTAAAATTGTAATAATACCTGAGCTCCATTTAAAGGTGTGTTATAGAAGAAGTCGTCATCCTCTTCTAAGTACAGTAAGACTTTTAATCCTTGGTCGAAATCAAAACTGGATTTGTTTCCATACATATACATATCAGTGCTGCGCGCGTCAGTACTTCTGTAGAATAGGAATGAGGTCGTAGATATAAATGTGTACAATATCTAACAATTTTGATACTCTAAGTTCAAAATCGAATACAATTTTACATACGGGCGTCAAACTTAGCGCTAAGTCTCTTTTCTTCAGCTCACCCTAAAGACCATAGTAATTGTCAATCCAATAATAAAGTCGGGTTATATACATAAAATAAAGAAAACTTATATACTGATTTACTTTAATACTTTCATAGAAAAATCAACAATTCGTAGCATTGCCGACTATAATTTTGGATATAGAAATCGAAAATATATATCTACAGAATTCACTCAATCAAATAGGTAAGGTAACAGAAAACTAAGAGTGATTAGTTTTTTTTTTTCATAGAACGGGGGCAGGTTTGGCAGAAGGCTCATCTGATGTTAAGTGATACCACCGCCCATGGCATTCTCAATGCCAGAGGGCTCGCGAGTGCGTTGCCGGCCTTTTAAGAATTGGTACGCTCTTTTCTTGAAGGACCCAAGTCGAATTTCTGCAGACTTATCAAAATTTAAAAACGTATGTATAGTAATGTTTCAAATTTAATAACCCGGTTGAAATTGTATACAATCTCACTTCTGCTAATACACTTATAAATAATTGAGTAAAAATGGAACCATACTCTTCAAACATAACATCTGAACTGCGAAGGTAGTTAAAAGTGCAGCAATATCCGTTCATTGTGAGGCGGAAATCAAATAATTTCGAGCATGGCATCGGATTCTGATTCCAAGAACATCGCAAGAGCAAGTCCTCGCATTTTGGGGTTAACTAAAACATAAACGTTACTTTAGTTGACAGACTAACAAATGTTGTGTAACTAACATCTTGTCTTGTCTTTGTCCGACATCAACATCAGCCTTATTCTACTTTAGTTACTAAATAATTTTAGTGATAATGCTAATTAATAATTGTTGGTGATACGAGCTGTCATGGCGAAACAAATTATCTAAACTTTACTAGACACTGTACCTAGATGTACATATCTACTGAACGTGAAAAGAATAATAATTGATGATGGAAAACTTAAATTAACATTACATTTTTCATTAACTCATTGACATCATATTCTCCGAGAGTTTGATGGAGTTCCATCACATCTACAATATTGGGATCCATTTGAAGATTGTATAGCAGTCCTAAACCAAATAGCATAGACAACATCTGTTTCTGATTGTACTTTTCGTTTCGTTTCTCTTTTAATCTGAAATTGATTTAGCCTCGTTTATAAAAAAAAAACGAAATCTAAACATTCGTTTAGATTTGTCTACTCAATTTTCTAGAAATTACAGATCAAACCACGACCTAATAGTAACATTGCACCATTATCACTTTGAATTCTCGTGAATGGTTATGAAGTCTTATGGTGTATATTTAGAAAAAATGTTGTTTTATTCTTCCTGTAATAGGTCATGGTAACTTAAAGGCTTCGAACCTAACCTTTTTCTTTTCACATTATTACAATTTGACGTCAGATCCATTGGCTAAAAAACCAATTGAAAAGCTTAAGCCATACTAGACCAAAAACACAATCATTCTGTTAGAATAGTCCTTAAAGCATATCCTTTTAATAACAAACCACTTTGAATTTAAGAATTTGAACTTAACCCTTAGTTAGATGGCCATTATACGCGTAAGTTGCCGATACCAAAACTTACAATGCGTTCGCCAATTCAGTTACTGCTCGCTTGCTAATTCTATTATTAGTACAAATCCCCACAGCTGGAAATATTATTTTATTGATTGAGATCCCTTCTGGTATCTGAGTGGTGACTAAAGGTGCCTGATAGTATCTTTGAAAAGTCATCCACACCAGGGACACCGAGCATATTAAAGCAGCTATCAATGTGATGGTCCAGATAGCTCTGAAATTAAGAGCTTTTTGAGATCTCAACATATACAACACGTGCGTTTTTTGCGTTAATAATGCGCCATACAAGATCGCGATTATTTTATTCCACAATTTAATGCAAAGAATACATAAATTACCTATGTTCAGAGATTATATGCACCTCATAGATTTGAATTAACAGATCTATAACAAATAATATATAAGAAACCGAAGCATTTAGAAAATTGTGAGTAATTTAGCACGAACCTGAAGTTCATAAACCGTGAAAGTAAAAAAACATATTTATTTTTATCCTAAATATAATAGTTCGGGGAACTAAGATATGTCGTAGAATTTCTTAATTATTTTTTCATAAAATATTAATAGAATTTTATATTATTACAGATTAAAGTAAGAGTTACCTTTCACTGGTACACAATATAATTATTATGTCATAATTTCAGACCAAGCTCTTAAAATTATATCATCGTAAGTGCGTCTCGAACGCTACTCTTACAACTTTCAACTGTAGTTAGTACCTACTCTTTCAAAATTTGTATTTATAATATTGACAACATTATCCATAGATATTACCAAATATATACTAACACTTTTAATTTCTTAAATAATACCTATAAGACAAATAGCGAGTCCGTTTATTATTAATATTTATAATAAGCTGGACTGATTAATAATAATCTAATAGATAACTTAAAGATTGATTCAAAATCAAAACATAAGTTTGTTATATAACAGAATATACGTCTAAGTACGTCGGTATAAAGATTCAATGTTTCTAAATGTACATTTAATACCAGTTCTCATCTCAGTCAAGGGCATAGATAGGTCGAAAAGAACTGACAATAAACTGCCTTCGATTTTTTTTAATATGTTCAAAAATAAGGTTTATTATCCCACCTTTTAACTTATATAATTAAAATCCAAATCACGTACTTCTCTATATGAGGTGTCCTTTCTTCAACTAAATGTTTGAGCCCTGAAATGGACGACTCTTTACAATACTCTTTTGTCACACTTCTTACACTTTCCAACAGCGTTTCTCTTTTAGTTGGTCGCATTGTCTTTTTCAATCTCTGACGATATAGATTGGCGGAGTAGTTTTGATTCATTTTTACTTGTGAAATCAGGAAATGTACTAGTTAGATATAAAGTTAACGATCAATTTATAAAGTCTAGTGTATGTTGTTAAATATTCTATTATAAGATAACATCGAGCTTTGATGAGGAGTTAAACGTGATTGATCGATTCGTAAAGATAATCATTATTATTGACAAATGGCTTTAGTTAGTTTAGTTTAGATTTTTCGTAAAAAGTCAAATTAAATGTTTTGTTTGGCTGTCAGAAATAAGAGTTTGTATGCTTTGATGCAGAGTTCCTAAGGAGAAGGCCAAAAAACCTAACAAAAAAATTTGTAACCAAGGATGTCGATATCAGTGGACCAATGAACGTTGTTCATGTTATTACTGACTAATAAGTGATTAGGCATATGTGCCTTTCAACCAACAATTGTTTATTCAATTGGGAATAAAGACAAGACCAGCGAGTGTCACGACACGAATTTTTGCAAGAATTGGACTTACACAAAAATTGCATTAAACACGTTATGCAAATCTTAAAGATAAAACAAATCACATGATTGACCATAACAAGATTGCGAGACAATTGCACCAGAATCTCTGATAAATCCACATTTAGTGCAAACATGTAATTGGAGTATGTATTATTGCTTATGCAATAATATAATTTGGCATCAGTTAATATATATGCAAACAATTAAAAACGCCTGTAAGCTTTAGGAGTTGAATTGTATGACATAATTATCGTTAGGCGCGTGTAGTGCTTTAGAGAATGCCAAGAGCACCTAATGTTCTGCGCTTATTTCCCAAAAAGGTTTTGGTATCGTTGATTAAGCATGACTGTGCATATTTGCTCAATCCAACTTTTTACTTGTAAAAGTCATTTCTTGCGATATAAGACATAACAGATACAATAAAAGTGTCGATGAACTTGTTTAAAATAATATGACCTAGTAGTGCGGAGAAAGGATACAACTTGCCACTATTAAGATCGCTTTTCGCATCAACAAATATCCGTATGTTTATGTAACTGTTGCATAAACTAATAACATCTCAAATAGATTGTGTCTCTCGCGATTAATTTCAACTGAAATTTTATAAAAAATATACGTCAAGCTCTCCTGTTGCTTCGTACCTGTGGTCTTTTGAAGAAAAAACGTGCGTTTTTACATACCTATTAAAAAATTTATAGCCATATTAATTCGCAATGGGATTGCTACCAGCCCATAACTGGGAAATAAATCTACTAAATATACATTATTACAATTTTGTGCTACTTTGTGAGGTGATTTCTATGAGGATTATAGCAGATAACCTGTTCAGTTGTCATGTATTATAGCGTGCATGTTGCTGTATACATAATTGTTATGAGTTAATGTAAAAGCTAGTTAGTTTGAAGCATATATAATATTTAGCTGCAAAGCGTTTTGTTGCACGAAAGCAATCACAATACTAGAGATACTATCAATATAATAAGCGCCGATAGAAATCTGTTTAGACTTTAGGGGTATGGCTCGAAGCTAGCATAGGTAAATAGATTGCTTTTGATTTTCATTTCCAAAGATCCTTATTCATAAAAACTATATCAATTTTATTGTAGTCTTTTAACTAAAGTTCTCTTTTGTTTTTTTCTGTCAAATTGTCTTTACATTGAGATGAAAAGAGATCGAAGCGTTTAGTTTAGTTATTTTTTAAGAATAAGAATAAGGTCTACTTTTTTATCAAATTAATAAAAACTATTTGTCATCTTTCAAATTTTTCTTTATCGTTTTAATTTTTTTCATGGTCTTTATTCTTAAGTCTTATCGTAAATATTTTGTACATTATAGTTCATTGGAATTTGTAATTGTAAGTCATCAAGTAATTATATTATTTCAGAATATGTGTGGTGAAGGATGGTCTGAGGTAGTGGGTGAAGCCTCTCACTCGTGTTTGTTCGCATTTACTCGCTGCGCCTGAGTTGAAACGCCATACAAATAAAGGTTTTGTTTTGTGCGATTTAGTGAAGTGATTTGCGCTAAGTAGTGCTAATAGGGAATAAGGTAAGGTATTTGTTTTTACTAACGCTTAGAAAATAACATGTAATGTTTATGTTAACTAATTATTTAGTTTTTAAGGAATTAAACATTTAAATTCGGAAATAATAATTAAATATTTTAGACGTAAATTTATTTAGATTCCATTCAAAATTGTTTCGGCTAGTAATTTTCATTTAGCGTAATAATTACTTATTAACTCATCGACATGAATAATTAATTGGTTAAAAATTAAAATACTTAATAAAACTTATTACAAGTGTTTACATATAACTCATTAATAACAATATAGTTGCGCATAATCATTCTTAAACTTAAATGATTTATTTTAATGGAATACCTATAATCTGTTGTATTAAAAGAAATAATTAAATATTTAGTTTATAAGGTCACTATTTCGCAGTTTCTGCTAAATTTAGGATGGTTCTCGAGTATTGACCAATGCGTGGTTTTGAAAGTATAATAGTAGTTACTACTGTAACCTTGAGCTATTGTTAATGCACTGACGATGATTTTAACATAAAACTACGATATAAAAATAATTGCACAACCCGGCGCCGGCGCAGATTTTAAATTTTATCGTTTTAGAAACGTGTTTTTTGTCTGTGGTCAGTAAGATTACCATATATCTTAGTATATTTATATCAATAATATATGATTAACAGAACACTTGTATTTTTTATGTCTAAACAAGGATTCAACACAGCTACATAGTTTAAAGTAAATCAAATCTGTTCTTAACGTTTATAGCGTAATGAACGACTCTGAGTGCGCCTGTAAAAGATTCAGAGATATCTAAAGTGTAGTATGGACAGTTTTCAATCATATTAAATATATAGGCATTACGAGTATTTTCATTAACCATATAAATTTGTCATTGCCAAATTTTTTAGCCAAGGTTGTTGACTTCACTTTAAATAGATCACTGTTAGCTTCTTCTAACAGTAAGTCAAGGTCAAGGTCACATTGACATGAGTTAAATGTTCATACGTTCGGAACGGTGAAATTTGTGGAAGTATGTATTTACAATGGGAAATTAAATATTTTAGTTATAATACGAAAAGTAAACAATTTTATAAGGAGTTTACTTTCTACTACTGTCGTATAATATTCAAATGCCAATAGCGGTTCAGATTCCTGTATGTATAATCATTTTTATTATTCTTAATAGTAGCTGATCAGCCTTCCGAGCCTCACACATGCCGTCGATATTTCAGTCCAAGTCATCCCGGTTTTCTCACGATATTTTCCTCTACTTTACAAGCGAGCGTTAATGCACTTAGAAATAAAATCCTGTGATCCACAGTCGTGATTCGAAAGCACGACCCCAGGATTGTGTTGGAGAGACGTACGCTTAGGCCACTAGGCCAACACTGCTGCTGTCTATAAAAATAAGTGTTCAATAGTTACATCCTTGAACAAATATTTTTTCAAAGATTCCCTTTGACACTCGCGCTAGTTAAAAGCCAAATGACAAGGTCGAGACAGTTTTATAATTCTAAGGGTCTGTTTCACAATGTACGGATAAGTTCTATATAAGCTCCAAATTAGCTATTTATTACTTATTGGTAGGATAAACACTATTGTTGCGTTTCACGACTGTCAGATAGCACTATTCGTCACATAAAGTCCATCATAAGTTATGAGTCCGATGAAGTGTCAAGTAGCACAATTTATCTTCCAAATAATTTATGTGTTGCATAGCTATTTGGTACTTTATCCATTCATTGTGAAGCAGACCCTAAATTCATTTTTTTTCTTTCCTTTATAGATACAATGCTTCTCAAATGCACCGTTTTATTCTTATCCATATGCCTCGTGGGGTGCTTTCCACCACCACACCCAGCCGTGGTGGCTGTGAGACAGTCTGAAGAACTTCTTCCACCACATTTGAAGAGTCCTGCGTTACGGAATCCCCATTTACAAGAAATACTTCCGCTGACAAGTTTGCTGCATCATGGAGAAAATGTGGTCAGTATTTTTATTTATATCCGTTTGAGGTAGTAATTGGGTATATTTGGGTTTCAGTATAGCCAACTATCGGCTCAAGTTTAATAAACAAGAGCCTTCCGTGTTCTTTCTCTTACTGCAGCATTATGACCGTTTTCATCTATCTATATTAACAATACTTCTCAAATATAATTAGAGTAAGGTCCATCTTATTACCCTACCCTATTATTTACTAATGTTGTATCAGTCCTGTTTGGATGAAATTTTAACTCCTAGAAAGCCATATAAATGTTGAATTCGAGTTGGTTTTTACGTCCTTTATTACGGTAAAATAAGTTTTGATGCAACCGCTATTAATGTGATATTTTGGACTGTAGAAACCAGACTTTATCAGATAAATTAATCATATACAATAAGTATACAAGATCCGAGTATCATCATAATAAATATAATTTAACAGGTATTCGAAAGAGAAGCGGACAACGTGTCACGAAGCGAGATCTACAAAATACTTACGCACGCCGGTTTTTTAAGAAGACGAAACTATTTACATCAATATAAACCAGAATACTTTGGTAACTACCCTCCCAGCCATGACTCTCCATTCTTACTTAACCCTGAAGCTCTACAATATTTATAATAGATGATACAGATGATACACCTAAATTTAATTCCTCTTTAGTTCCTTACCACCTTAAATAAACAATCATCATAAACTCAAAAATGTGTCTCGAATTAAAACGAACTCTAATGTAGCCTTAGACACTTCACTTATAGCTTTTGCAGAATACAGCGTTTGTTCAAAAAGAACATCACAAGTTGAATTTAATAATTAATTATAATTTCTGTCACACCTTTTTTAATAACTCCATTGTCCATTCTAAGCTCTAATAGCTCCTCAAAAATACGGTGTACCATAAATTAAAATAACTCTAAGTAATACTGGTTTCTATGAAAACTAAATGTTAAATAATTGTACATAATGTATAAATGTGATTGTAGATTAAGCTGTACAGAAAATAAAAAAATAAATTGTAAACGATTTATTTATTACAGTTCCTTTATGAATTCTACTATGCAATAAAATATAAAGCATTGTGGCCCTAACAACCATTTTACCTATTGCAATTTCATAATACACAAATCCTTGAACACTCATGCCCAGTAATCATGATTATTTCATTAATTATTTAAAGCGCTTGCACAACAGCCATTACTCTAATAACAGAACAAAGTAGCACTAATCATTGTTCATAGTCTGGAAACGATGCCTCTATCGTGTAAGAGACATTTTAGGGAGTATTGTAAAAATTGCACATTTGCCGGATTTGCATTGATTGCCGATGATACAAAACATTGGACTGAACGGTTAGTAGTTCTAATATATTCCTACCTACTATCGATATTTCCTACTCTCAGTTTCATACTTTGCATTTATTATTGAATATAAAACTATCGAACTATACTGAAAATTGACTGTACTGGTATAAGGCGCAGTAGACTGACCACATACTTTCTTGTTAAGAAAAATGTGAAACATACACGTGATAGACAAATGACAGATCAATGTGGAAATAGTCAAATTCCTCCCAAGTCCTCCTATTTCTATGCTGAACCGCTACTAAAATTTTATCTACTACGACAGATGGTTTTGGGTAGCACTAGTGGTGCTCTCGTGGTACGGTTCTGGGCTATTAGTACAATCAGCATGGACTGCATTTGTCAGCAATCCCATAAGCTTTGGGGTGGAAACGACATACACTGATTGGGATACAAAGATGCCCGCTGTTTATATATGTGAAACTTCTAACGATAATAGGATCTATGATGTTGCGGATACGTGAGTTCTAGCATACAAGTACCTTAGTTGTTTTTCTTAACACTTAGTATAAGTAGATACAATTTTTATTGAAAAAGTTTTAAGTGTATAAAACCTAGCCTTTTTGTGAAATATTTATATGAGTAGTAGACAATATCTTAATCCAATTTTGAGCAAGCCGGTCATAGACTTATTAAGGCGTCAGATTTCTGTATCTGTTACGTGAACATTTATTTTTTTGTAATAGGCAAATACGTGATCAGCCTATGCCTGATACACGCCGTCAACTTTCTTGGGTCAAAGGTATACTTCCTTGGATCCTTCACCGTACGAGCTAGTGTCTAGGGTGCACATAGATAGAATGTCCAATGGTGCATAGCCGGAGTTCGCACCTACTGCTGCAGGGATGAGAGTCACACGCTGAAGCCACTAGGCTAACACTGCTTGAGCTAGTATTATAATCTATATATATATATAAATGAAACCCGTTTTCCGTTGTCACGACATCACATGAAAACGGCTGGACCGATTTGTCAAATTTTTTTTTTGTTGTGTTTGTAATTGTCAGGAGAAGGTTCTTATAAAAGAAAAAAAGAAAAAAAATGCGCGGAAAATTAGAAAATTCAAGAATACTTAACCACCATACAATTCGAACTTTTTGGTGTAACCTTATGGCGTTTGACATAACACAACATTGACAGAATGCGTGCTGCAAATATCGTCAGAGGATGTAAGAAAAATGAATATCGTTCAAAATAAATGCTTCGATCGGAGTTATTATATTGATAATATAATAATATGCGAGCCAGAAAAACAAACAAAGAATGTTGTTTAACATAAAGCATTAGAATAATAAACACTTTGTTTCTGAAATATTTTTTAATTCATTATACCAATTTGAAATCAATATTCATAGTTAAGAAAGGACAACGTCTGTCGGGTCCGCTAGGTAGTATGTGAATAAAAAAACAATCACCTCTTAAATAAACGTGCTTCAAATGACACACAAAATACGTTCAGGATTTTTAAACGTTTAATTATCTTAATTTTACAGCTATTTGAGTTGAATAAATTATATAAACTTACCGTATTTTACAATTCGAAGAACGAACCTGTCTTATTGCATATTATGATTTGCTCTGTTAAGTTAGTAAGTCTGCCTTTCTTATTCCAAAGAAACACACGCGCATAAAGGTGGCTTAGACGTATCAGTGACCCAGACAATTACTGCAATATGGTATTCGATATAGTTTTAACATTTTAGAATCTGGACGCCCGATCACTTACTCGATCTAGAGGATGTTATGAAAGACATTGTATACTTCCGTGGTACAGCTTTCAACTTAGTTAACGTGTGTGTCCAATCGAAAAATCCAGATCCGAAATGCCCTTTCTCCAACTACAGCTATTACGTGAACCTCGTGAGAAGCACTTGCCCGGAACTCCTTATAAACTGCTTATTTGATAAGAAAGAGTTTGATTGCTGCAAATATTTTGTGCCCATACACACGGATATGGGAACTTGTTTTGCCTTAAATTCTGTTCAAGTTAAGTAAGTATACTATACTAATATATTATTTATACAAGGCATTCAAATTGCATTGATGTTACTGAACTAAAAAATTTATAACTGAAGGTACTCGACACACCAAAAGCTCGCGTAATAAATATCACATATGTGTGTAAGATTTTACCTTAAGAGATATTTTTTTCAAGGAATCCCATCCTATACCCAATGGTTTTTAACGTGACGCAAAAAGAAGGCGTTCTTAAATTTGAGACTTTATTGAATACGATGGTAAGTTAAGAATTTTGTCACGTAACTTAAATTACTTAAAATGCCATACTATAAATAGTGACTCTATTAGTTATGTCAGATAAAGCGCTTTTCGGTTAAATTAGTGAAACTATCAACAAAATGAAAACTATAAATCGAATTATTTTTCAACTTTTCTTAATAAAGTACTTATTAAATATACTTTAATGTTTCGTATTTTGAAAAAATGGTAAAATTTTACATGGCGGGAAAATATTTGCGGAAAATACTTTCAGCAGCCACATACCAAAAAAATATAATAACCTGAATTGTAAAAAAATACTGCAGATCTCAATTGCTTATTTTTCTATAGAATATAGCTATTATATTTATTTAAAGTTATACACTCTTGGCGAGGACGAGATACCTACAGTCACCACGCTTACGTCATCAACGCTCAAATTAGTGCTTGGGAAAAATTATCAGTGAGTATTCCTAGACTAGTAGAATCAGGATTTAATTCGAGGAATCAAATTTGTTACAACATACAGTACCGGTCACCTACGTAGGTGGTCACAAAATGAGCAGGCCTATGTATGAAAAAATAAATCACCAGTAAGCCCGACTCTGGCTTACTCTAATCTTTAAGCGGTGGTGACTCAAAACGTCTTTTACAATTTGAACAACTACCTGAAACTTGTTCATGAGTCAACAATTCCACGGGCATCCATTCCATCATGACCGATGTCGTCGATTGTTTCTCTCCCGACATTCCTCATTCACCGCTTTCTTTACTGTGCTGTAGGAGGGCGAAGCCTTCTTCTGCACGCCTTTTTTTATTTGGGCCGGATAATAACATACTATCCGATGCAACAGAGCGTGTCAGGTTCATTCTGCGACCACCTAGTATATACCAAGAAGTCATCATCTTATGTGAGAAAAATAAATTATAAAACAAAAATATGATATGAAAACAGACAGCTTTAATATTTTGCCATAGATATACTTTTATAGAGCAAGATATATCACGTAAAAGTGTAGAGAACACAGTCTTTATTATTTTACAGGCGTCAAGTAGTAGTGAAGAACATTGAAAACGATCCTTTAACTGTGGAAACAACTCCTGCGCAGAGAGCTTGTCGTTTCTCCTATGAAAATGATAATGGACTATATCCTTTATACTCTTACAGCACGTGCACCGTCTTATGTCGCAAACGAGAACAAATGAAACTCTGCGGATGTACTGATCATTTTATGATTGGATCTGGTATTGCAATAATTATTTTAATGCGGTACACAAATTGGATAAAAAGTAGAATTCGTTATAAAATAATTATGACTGTGGTATCTAATTATTACACTAACATATATTTACATTACTATCTTAAACAACTAACAAACTTTATAACCATTAAAAAATTAAAAACATGTTACAATCGTCTCGCTAACGTGTGGCAAATCTAGCCAGTTCTGATGCAGAACTGAGGACACGGTTCAATAGCGAAATCATATGCGGGATTGGTAACTGCTGGCGGAGGACAATTCGCGTACTCCTCTCTGACAACAGAGCCTACGGGATCTAAAATACATTTTCATGATATTCCCCAAAATTTGAAATACCGCCTGCAGACAGCATGTACATATGAAAAAAGTACAAATATTTAATCTAATACCAACACTATTAATTATTACAAATTACACTATACAACTTCAAAATTAACGAAATATAAATAAGAGAATTTTGGTACCTTCTTGTACATTACTGCTCAGTAGAATGCCTAATTTCGAATAGCTTAAAGGGGACTTAAAATTATGTATTAAAAAGCAGACTTATTCGAAGAGGCTCACGACAAACTTCTACAGTCTCACTTAACACAATATGAGCCTTTTCAGTTGATGTTTTTTCTTTATAAATACTGCGTAACTTAACACGTAAATTAAAAAGTTGATTCTATTGTGTAATTTTCAGATGAATCAAAAATGTGTAATGCAAGTGGTTTGCTATGTCTCCATCGTCATTTTAGTCAGTTGACAACTCTGAAGCCGCGTTGGGCAGGGAGACGGCCTGGTTTAGTTTGTGACTGTCTACCTTCATGTGATGAAACTGAGATTACTATCATAAAAGACGCTGTCACATCTGCCGGGTACGTACTGTTCATCCATATATAACCTTAAGTTAATACCTACCTTGTCAATACTTGTAGTACCTAATGACATTATACATTCGTTCTCTTGTAACCTTTTTATTAATCATTTTTACTTCTTTTCTGTTGCTTACAGTCTCGGATGAAACGTCATTGTTAAAGTTAAATAATAATGAATGTTAGTGAAAATAAAGTAATAATGTTAATAAAGGTTAGTCGACATCACAGGAGACCGAAGATCTGGCAGCTACCTCGGACAAAGAATTAGTCTAGCTATTCAAAGGGGGAACGCTGCCAGTATCTTCGGAACCATGTCTAAAGGGACTCCTTTTAATAATATGTTTTAGTTATTATATGTTAAGGTTAGTTATTTATTTATCTATAATCAATTGTATTTCTGAATATTATTACTTTACATATACAATACCCAACCATAAATGACTAAGTGTACATAATGAATGTATAATTGAATCCATATTGTTTATCATTTTAGCTTTCATAGATAATAATGAGACAAAAACTTAATTCTTTGCAGACGTGCTCGAAAAAAAAGAATAGCAGTAGAGTTAAAAATGGCCTATTTACCAACTGAGAGGTTTAAAAGAAACGTGGTTAGAAGTCGCCTTGACTTAGTTGGTAAGTAATATTATACTTCTACATTTAAATGGTAAATTAAAAACATGTAATAATAATAATAATAATAATAAAGCCATTTATTCCAAAACTTGCTTATGTTTTACAATGTTGTTAGTACTTAATTGCTTAAATTTAAAATGGTTACTTCTAATTACCGTTAGTATTATTATTTATGTACAAGGTTTGGATCCCTGTTGGGTAAAGGCCTCCTCCATCCTTTTCCATGACTCCCTGTCTCTGCCTATTTGTATCCAGTCGTTTCCTGCGACGTGTGTTATATCATCAGCCCACCGTCTTAATTGTCGACCAACATTTCTCTTCCCCATGGGTCCTTTCCATCGTGTGGTTTCAATGGTCCATCTTCTGTCTCGGTATCGTGAGATGTGTCCAGCCCATCTCCATTTGAGTAAGAGTGCGTGCCTGAGAGCATCAGTTAATTTGGTTTTTTGACGAATTTCTTCGCTCCTAATTTTGTGTATTCTCCTAATTTTCAGCATACTCCTTTCCATTGCTGTTTGGTTACTTTTAATTTTTTGTTTTATTTTATTTGTAAAGGTCCAAGTTTGGCAGCCATACAGCAAGCAAGGTAACAGGCATGTATCAAATATTGTCCTTTTCATGTGTGAGCTGTAATTGCCTTTTAAGATTTCTTTTAATGCCCAGAATTTCTTCCAAGTTGTGTTGATTCTCCTTGTCACTTCTTCTTCGTTATTTGAAGTTTTGAAGGAAATTTGTTTGCCCAAGTATATGTATTGCCTGACGTATTCTATATTATTACCTTTTATCACTATCTGGCGCTCCCGATTGTTCGTTAGTATCTTCGTTTTATTTACATTCATTTCAAGGCCGATTTTGGAACTTTCGCAGTCCAGTGATCTCATCATTTCGTCTAAGTCTTTTGCAGTCTCAGCAATAACAGCAATATCATCTGCGAACCTCAGATTGTTTAAGTATTGTCCGTTTATGTACACTCCGCTGTTCTTCCAGTCTAGTTTTTGGAAGATAGTTTCAAGGACTGCTATAAACAGCTTCGGGGAAAGAGGATCACCTTGTCTAACTCCGCGTTCTATGTTTATTTCGTCACCTCTAGTTTCTAATTTAACTCTGCTCGTGCTTTTTGTATAGATATATTTCAAAACATTGATGTATTTCTGGTTGATATTTGAATATTGTAAAGCGTTCCAGATTGCACAGTGACTAATGCTATCAAAAGCTTTGCTATAGTCAATGAACGCCACATACAGAGGTCTATTGTATTCTCTGTATTTTTCTATGACTTGTTCTAATGTCTGTATGTGGTCCATTGTGCTGAAGCTTGATCTGAATCCTGCCTGTTCTTTTGGTTGCTGCTTATCAATATCGTCAGATATTCTCTTTAAGATTATGGATGAAAATAGTTTATAAATACTTGCCAGCAGACTTATGGGCCTGTAATTCCCTATATCTAAGGGATTTCCTTTCTTGAAGAGAAGGATTATATCCGATGTACACCACTGTTTTAGTACCTTTTCTTCATCTAGTATCTTATTGAACAATCGCGTAAAATGATATGTTAAAATGGGTGCTCCTATTTTAAGTGCCTCATTGCATATTCCGTCTGGTCCGGGACTCTTCTCGGCTTTCAGCTTTTTCATATGATCATAAACTTCGGAGTATTCAATTTGTCTGATGTGATCTGTCGTGTTCGTATGGGTTGTTTGCGATATGATTTCGGGGTTATTTTGTTTACTATATAAGTTTTTGTAGAAGTTAGTAGCGTGATTTATTACATCTTTTCTGGATTTTGTTTTTAGTGAGTTATTTTCAAGTTTTTGAATCCAGGACTTGTGTGTAGTTAATTCTTTGTATGCTTTTTTGGCACTTCTAAAATGTTTAATGTTCCTTGTAATAATCTCGTATCTGTGGTTGTTGTAGTCCTTACGGATTGATCTATTAGTCTCTTTGTATATTCTGCTTAGTTCTGTTTTCATATCTTTAGTTTTGTTCTTTGTGTGTAGTAGTTCCGTGCGCCTTTTTAAAAGTTCCATTGTGTCTTTTGAGAAGATATTGTGTTGGTGGGGATACATATTGGTTTTGTATTTTAAGCTCTCTGTTATGCCTTTTTCCAGGATATTGTAGTATGTTTGGATATCAATGCTGTCTGTTTTTATATTTTCTGTATGTTTTTGTAGATTTCCGATGTAGCACTTTATTTCTGTTTCTGTCTTGGGGATATTAGCTGGTGTTGTATAGGTTTTTCTGCTCTTTACTGGACTACTCAAAAGTAATGTTGCTCTCACTAATCTATGATCGGAAGAGAATTCAACTTTGTTAAGTACCTCAATATTAGTTATAAGTTTGTTGTGGGTTATCATAATAAAATCTATTTCATTTTTAGTTTTGTGGTCGGGTGATAACCATGTCCATCTAGAGCTTGCTTTCTTTTTGAAAAATGAGTTCATTATGGATAGTTTGTATTGATGAGCATAAATTAAGAGCCGTTCCCCTCTATCATTCCGCACTCCGTAACCATATTTTCCCATTACTGGATAGTAGTTTGTTTTTGGACATCCTATTTTCGCGTTGAAATCTCCCATGACAATGACCTTCCCTTCTGTCTTTGTGTGAGCAAATTCAATGTCTTTGTAAAAATTTTCAATTTCTTCTTCTGTTGATCTCTCTGTCGGTGCATATGCTTGGATTATTGAAAAAGAGAAGCAATCAAACTTCATTTGTAGAAGTGCTACTCTTTCAGAGATTCCTATAAAGTTGATGATGTTATTTTTATACATTTTCTTGATAAGGAATCCCACTCCATATAGTCCTTTAGTTTCGCCAATATAGCAAAATATAAGGTCGCTGTGCTCTTCTATCTTACATCCCATTTTTCGGACTTCTGCAAGGCCTATAATGTCCCAGTTAATATTTTTTAGAGCATTAGTCAATTCAAGGAATCGTTCTATTGATCCTAGCGATTTTACATTATAATTGCAGATTTTGAGTGTTTGTTTCATACCATGATCTATTTCTCTATTTGGTGGAGGGTTGTAGTCTGATTCCCCACGATGACAAGTCGGATTGGGGAATGTTTTGTTTCTTTTATCTATTGGTTCTCGTCTGTTTAATGTTTTGTTCCGGTGGCTGATGGCAATATCCTATAGATTCTGAACGGTTGGCACATTGGCAGAAGGTAAGGAATTACTTCTATTCCTCATTATGTCGAATGCATTTAACCGAGCTGTTTTTGTTGACAGTTGTTGTTTGTGAGGGTGCTCTATTGCGTTAGGCGAGGTTGATGTTTCCCTTTTGCGTTTTTCGTTACCTGGTTTGCCCTGTTTAATAATTAGCTTGTCGTAGTTTATGTATGCATAATTGCCCTTCTTCCTTTCCTCTTCCAATTTTGGTTGTAGTTTCTTTCTCATGTCCAATATTTCTTTCGGGTAGTCTTCAGATAAATACAAGTTTTTCAATTTCTTTTTATTTACCACTATCTCGTTTTTCTTCCAGGCGTTCACGAATGTTAGGAGGATAGGCCTTTCTTTTCCGTTTTTTGTGTTATTTTTGCCAATTCTATAGATCGTGTTCACATCCCTATCTTCAAAAGTAATGTTTAAATCATGTTCAAATTTCTTTTTGATTATTTCGATTAGGTCGATAGTCGATGTTTCGGTTTCTTTTACTCCATATAAAATTAGGTTGTTGTATCTTCTATATTTTTCAAGATTGTTTATTTTTTCCTTTAATTTCTCATTTTCTGATTTTAATTCCTGCATTTCAAGTCTAAAAGGAACTAGTTTTTCATCAATCCGTGCCATAATGTCATCGGTTTGTTTTGACATTTCTATTTTCATTTGTTCAAAAAAAGATTGAAGGTTATCCATTTTTGCCGCTGTCGCTTACGTGAAATGAAACGTATTATTGTGAACGCAGCTTAATAGGACTATTATGTTGGTAGTACTGACCCGCCTTAGTTTTGTTGAAATTGTGTCTATAGTCTATACTCGGTTTGTTTGGCAGGTAACCTCAAAAGTTTTTTCCACTTTTTAACCACTGAATAATTATCTTGATAACACAGTTTGCACTTGGATGTTTTAGTTGCAGTATAGTTTATCACAATATGTATGAAATTTAAATGTTTTTACACCGGAGTTCACAGTATATTCACAGTTTATTCGTAGAAATACGGAGCTTCGTTACACTATGTATTTACGTCTAGACAGCCGGAACCGGATTAAAAACATGTAACCATGATTAATCTTTGAAGTTGTTATACTCGTATCTACATATTACTAACTTCAAAAATATTGTATTCGACATATCGAAGTCATACTGATCGCTATGTCTCGATTCTAACTTATTCAATATAATAATAATAATAGATCTCTTATGTAACCGTTATATCAAAAACAATTTATTATATCAATACAGCTTACTACTACTGAATAATAATCCAAAAATACTTTTCCAGTTTCGATTGGCGGCGCTGCTGGACTCTTTGTCGGTGCTAGTTTGTTGAGTTTCGTCGAACTAATTTTTTTCTTTACAATACGACTCTTGGATAATATATATTTGGAAAAACGCAAGAAAAAAGAAAAAACTACTGTCAGGAATATGAAAACTTTCCAACCAGCTATGCCGAGGAGTACAATGAGATTTTATTCGCAGAGAAGCAATTTAATAACTTTTAGACCTTAAGAAATCTCATTCGCCGTAATCGATTCATCAAACTAATTTATTTAGAAACCAACTCATAATTGGGATTATTTTTCGTATAACAAAAACACTAAATTTCCTGTGTTTTCCCCACGTTGTTGTCAATATAATTAAAAATATGTTATAAATATAATTTAATAAGTGTGTGTTGTAGTTTGACTTTATTAACGTGATCTACTTAAATGTATGTAGAAATCATCACATTGCTCAATATTTACCCTGCCAAAGGAAACCAAACCCTTCTAATAAAAAATGCTATTATTACTATCTGTAATTAGAATGCATTATAAATAATTTATAATGTATTTTTGTATGTATATAATTCTATAAAAAATCCAATCAGCGGCAGCGACTAGTTTAGTAGTATTTTTGGGTGGTGATCGTAAAACTCTAGTAAACCATACACATTTGCGCACCAAAAAAACCTTCTTATAGGGTCAATTGGAGTTTCAATAACATAATCATATAATACCTAAACTATGGCAATGCTATTAAATTCAAGCCAAGGTGAGAGAGCCAAGCTGTCGTTCAATTGAAGCCTTAGAAAATGGACTATTGTATTTATTAAGCGGCTTCTGCTGTTTGGAAAACAATAGCACCAACCAAAGTTTATTACAACATCTGCTTTATTTAAAAAAAAAACAACATTTTGTACATGGATACAAATACAAATGATAGAAAAGATTTTAAAAAGTTCTATTAATAAAACATTAATTTTAGAAATATTTTTTTGCGTCATGTAAATGTATAAAGATGATACATTAACAAAAACAAGAGACATGAAATGTTTTGAAGTTAGAAACGAATTGTATTGGAAACTAGGGATTTTTTTATTGTTAAGGTTTTTTTTTATATTTTTGGTTATATAATTTATGTTTCCCTGATTGTTCAAAAATTAGCTAATTCAGTCCAACCATTCTCGAGTTTTTGAAAGACAAACGAACAGCAATTCATTACAAATGCGATCTAAAGAACGCTGAACGGTTAAAATGCCCAGTTTGTTAACAACTGATGAAGACCTAGTTTAAAAATTTTTAAAAAATAAAATTAAGTTTTATTAAGTAACTTTTATCACTTAATGAACTCCACGAATGCCCTAAGAATTCCTTCACTGAAAGAGCGAGATATAAATAACATATACCCAAACTTAAAACAAAGGAAAACTACTTATACTTATGTAAGTTTATGTTTGACATTGTAATTCAAAGTTTGACTTTATTCTAATTGATTTTGTTACGCTTAAATAGGTGTTGAACAGTTTCTCTTGTCGTTAACGTCGTTTTTAAAATTAATAAGGAATTGAATAGATTATAGAAGCTGCTTATCTAATACAATGCAGGCAAGTTCTTTTGCTTTTGACTAGGCTCGCTAAATTCGGTGACGCTAGTAGTTTATTTAAATATTTATACGAACCTAATAAGATTACATTCGTTACCCTAGACACAGTATCGATTGAAAACAAACGACAGAGAGGTGGCTATACGTGTATCCTGTTCTAGTTTGTCGCATGAAAATGAAAAAGCGACCTTATTTACTAGTATTCTCTTCAAATTCGCCAATTAAACACTATTATTTTATCAATACTGTATTTTAGTGATTAATTCATGAAAATGTAGGTGTTAGTGAACTTAATAAAGTACATAAATTCCCTTTTTCCTGAATAGTCATGGTAAGTTCTTGATTACAACCCTTACATAATTTGTAGCTTTTGATGTGAGGATGTTTGCGCTTTTCACTATCATTAGAGGTAATGCGATAATTTATTTTTAGTAAGTAGAATTTAGTACGTAGTTTTTGCATTTTAGAATTATAAAATGAACAGATTTGTTTGATAACCAGAATGTTATGAGATAAATAAATTCGTATAAATATAGCCGGCGAAAATATGTCTATAACTTAAATAAAAAAAATCATTTTACCGTTCTTTACCATTATAAAAAGTACTTTCTTTACAAAATCCGCTAAGTAATTTAATCACTTTAATCCTGTTACATAAAATAATGTAATAAAATATTTACTGTAACAGGATTGTCTGTATAAAAGAATGGTTCCTCCTTTTCTTAAGAAAATATTTTATGACTTTTATTTTTTCTATACTAAAGTACATTAATCAGTTTCACAGAAATGACAACTGAACATAAAGACAGCTTAATGATGAGCAGGTTCAAGGTGTTCTGTAGTGGGCAAGCGTGTGGCGCAAGATGGACCCTCGGAGCCCTACTTTTGGCACCCCTCACTGCAGCGAACCCCAATTACTGTGCCGTGCCAGCTACAATTCTGGTTGCTATATTCATCACTTTTGCATGTAAGTCAAGGTTCCAATTTAAGTAGAGCCTCCACCAGTAAAATTCTTGTCTCTGGACAGCTTTAGTAGAGCTGTTAAGGCTCGCGTCTTTTTTGAATAGAAACTCCATAACTCTTCGTGACATCTTCGATCTATTTCAGCGTTCACAAACAGGGACCTAAAGAAATTGGCAGAAGTGCTCCCACCTTCTAAAACTGGACGAGGAAGACGGGAACGCAATTTAAGATCGTTCGCCGATTTCATGGCTATGTGGATGTGGTTTTTGTCGCATCTAGTGGCTGTTGCCGTTTGTGCCAGAATTCTTAGCGCGACTGCGGATCATGTAACTGGAAGTAGAACTAGGCGGTGGTTGTTTGGCTACGAAGCCAGGTCACTTGGAGAACCTTGGCCTGATGTATTGGGAGTCACTGTAGTGTTGGTGGTTTGCGCTATGTTCATGTGTGGGCTGGAGGTGAGCTGGCTATTTATTTATTTTCTAATGTCTAGCCTTAAAAAATTAAGCTATTAGGTGCCGAGGAGTAAGCGTTGTCTTTCTATTTTAAATTCATATCGTTCCGAATTAAGATAATCGATTTCAAATATCGAATACAAAAGTTTTCATAAACTGCCTTGTGTTAAATAATAAACAAGTAACCTTTTGAACCTTAGGCCTCTAAACAATAACCATTTACGGCGTGACCGACTAACTCCAAACTTTGTATGGTATGGACAACCGGTTTTTCTATGTTAAAGCATTACTAATTGAGTAACAACGGAATACTAATTGAATATTGTCCCCATTAAGATAATTTGTATCATGTAACACATTCGAAATAGCATTTTATACATATGTTTAAGAGATTCTATAGAAAATTATATATATTAAAAACATATTTTCATTGCAGGAAAGTATGATGTTTACGTGTCTACTATTGATTATTCTGTATATATTCAGTCAGTCTTTTACGATATATGGCCTTATGAATTTGGATATAACCAATATTAAGATTCCTATACCTATTACCGTGTATGAGGTAAGATATTTTTAACTAAACTTTTATTTAGTAGTCTGAACTAAAATCTTACCTACTGCCCACTTAAAGAAATTTTTAAACAACTAATAAACAACACTGATCAAATTCTAGCATTATGTATACAACAATACGGAAAATTTCAGTTATTCGCTGCTGGTGCTCCCATATCGTACACATTTTGTACAGTACAAAAGAAGAATGATAATGAAAGTTTTAATAGGAATGTGTTACTTATGATTGGCCTACCAGCTCTTGTTCTATGTTGCCTTTGTTTCCTTTACACAAATATGTTGAACGGGTAAGTTTTCTTTCCAAGTGACAAAACTTGTAAATTTGCTGGCGCAGTAGGGTAAAGGTAAGGGCGCATATATTTAATAGCAGAACCTGAATTCCAACCTAGTATCTTCTATCCTCTTTCTAATACATGTATCACTAGATCGAACATAGAAGTAAAATAACTACATAATGGTATAATTAAAATCCTCCTACAACTGTCAGTCAAAGTTTTATTCGATCGATAGAATTATCTATCTTTCATGCACCTGAAACAATACTCTATTATTTTTGAAATTGTATGCATAACTATGTAAGGGTCAACAACCTTTTAAAACAATAAAAAATTCTTTTTAGTACAAGCATTGACGCTGCATTACCAATGACAACGTTATTAGAAGCGCGGGTGGCTGGGTGGATATGTCCAGTTTTAGCAGCTATAACCGTAGCAGGAGTCTGTCTAGCATTAACAGAGCTCTGTCCTTTACTTTTTTCTGTACTCGTCCTACTCGCCTCCCCAGAATGGAAGGTACTAACCCGTTCCATGACGTATGAAAGTACGACAACAGGAAGTCCGGTCTTAGCTGTCTTTACAGCAGGTTGGTGTTATTTCATATTTGTGATTATTCAAAAAGCCGATGCGATTAGAGGTCAAAGGTGAATACTACTAAGAGCTAAGTAATTAAACGTTCTTTTGTTCTTTTGATGATATGGAGATTTTCTTCTTTCTCAAGAGTTTGTGATTAAGATTGGGTCCAATAATAAAAGAAACTTGTGAGTTAATTAACTTTGCTGTGAAATGGTATACTGGCCTTTAAACTAAATGTTACATTTTAGGAAGCTTAGCCGCCATACTGGCATTTGCGTGTCCACTCGCTCACATGATCACACTTATGAATGCTAGCCATTTAATGAGCCTGACAATTCAGGCTCTACACTTTATCATTATGAGATGCGTGCCTACAACTGAACAAATTGAAGCCGGTGGTAAGTATTTTAAGTGCTTACAAATAAATTTAAAACACTCGTGTTGAGATAAACTTCTGTTGCAAAAAGTTCGATGTAGGTATGCCTTCTACATAATCCCTATGTTGATTGAATCAGGAGAATATTGTCTATAATCGGTTTCCGGCAAAACATTTTTTTTTTACGAAAATACTTTTATTAAGAAGGCATAGAGTGATCACTTATAACGTGCCCTATACACAGCCATAGGGAGGGCCCCTACAATATACAGTTTAATAATCTATGCCTACTTGGTTTCAATCAATAGATTATTTATTGAAAAACTAGACTGAAATAAAAAACCATTTTATTTGGGAAATAATTTGGGCTCCACTTCTTTCTTGCCCCGAGGCCTCTAAATTTGGCAATGTCCATTCATTGATAAACTGGCGATTATAAAAGGTTTTGTTAAATAGGTTATATTACAAAATATCCTATAATTTAACCATCTTGGTGTCTCAGATGCTTTGTACATTTCTTAGTGACATGGCTAAATAAATAAAGGACATACTATAGTAGCTTTTTTTATCATATATGTAAAACTAATTAAATTTTATTTTTAGATGTTGAATATAAGCGTCTCGGCATCGGTACCAGCATTGCCACAAGAAAGTCTTCAGGACTAAAACGTAAACGCAGCCTTTGGTTCATACCTTCAGCGATACGTCACACAAAGACTTTGGAGAGCATTAAATCTAAAGTGAATAAAGGTACATATTATCAAATTAGCGAATCTGAGGTCGTAGGTTAGATGGAACCTAGCTGTGCACAAATGGAGTTTTTGTCTATATGCGCGTTTTACATTCGCTCGTAGGTACAAGTAAAACATCGTGTGGAAACCGGCTTGCCTTTCTTTAAACTTGTTGGGTATAAACCTAAAAATTTGACGGTCAGAATTTTTGAGTGTCAAAAAGCTAATTACTACGCGCCTATTAAAAAATACAAAAACCTGGTACTGGTATTTTCTTTAACATAAATTTTGTTTAGAAACAGAAGAGAGAGAATGCCTACTCTTAGACGAGTATTCTGGCTGTCAAAGTGAAGAAGTAGAACAACGCTCTGGCAGTGGGCTTGCTGAATTGGCCGAAGCAGAGGTTGTTGACCTCCAATCCGATATGGAGGCTAGCGAAGGGGAACTTTCATCGGGAGACGATTCTACTGATATTGATGCAGTTGTAAAGGAGTATAGAGACAGAATACAGGTTACCTTACTATTTATAAGTAATAACAAGACAATTAATTAAATTGTCTTTAATAATAGCAATACATACAAATATACACCATTTGGTGGTGAAATGGCACATGACGTGTGTCCAAAAGGTCCTCGGATCGATTTTATAAAACAAGTTAAGTTTGATCATTTTAGCGTTTAAATGATCGTTATACTTTTATTTACATTATGATATATTATTATTACCTCCTTAATCATCAAAACAAAAGTCTAAATTCTCTGATATTCATCTCGTTCTAGTCCAGTACTTTTTACTGCGTAAGAAAACAGATTTGATTTTCATGAAGAGGTGGATTAATCTTTAGTATTCTGCCAGGTCGTAACAGCCATCCCCGAATCAAGTACACCAGCGCCACCTAGCGTACGAGGCGCGCGATGGGTAGCTGTCGGTGCTTGTACGCAGCTGATAGCGAGCGCCTTTATTGCTGCAGCTTTCTGCTGCGAGAAATACAGAGTGCCTATGTTTGCTACTGGAATACCATGTAAGTAAGAGAAAACGGACCGAATAGCAATTCAAGCAGTAAGCGGTAAAAAAATGGACCTTCGAGCAATTTTAAAACTTACTATCTACTTATTAAGGTAATTAGACATATCCCTTTGGATAGGTAAGGCATTTTTCTGAGCCTCATTATTAAAACCTTATTTTAGCATATAACGAACGATATGGTAAAAACGAATTCCAGTAGTAATTAAATAGTGTTAGTTCTATCCCTGATCCGACTAACGTTTTACTAAAGTGTCAATGATATTAAATAAATTTCTTATTCTAGTATGGTTATGTGGGACATTCATATCAATATGGCACCCAGCACACCTCGTTGGCATCAAGAAGTTGAACCAGTTGCAAGGACCTATAACGATGCTACTCTCGCTTCTGCTTCTCACACCTTTACTTTTGGATTCTTGGCCAGCTATTATCCTTTTCGCTGGAGCTGGTACGTTTAAGAACGGAAAATTTACTGTTAAATTTTAAACTGTCTATTTTGATACCGCCTCCGTCACTTAATTAATCCACAACCAGATTGTTTTCAATCTGATATCAGACCGTGACAGTCGATCGATCTCCTATCTGCATCCCAATAACCAAACCCTACGAAGACAATCCATTTTTGGCGACGGATAAAATGCTCTTTGTCGTTCCATTTTACCGAGTTTACACTCATATTTGATGTCAATGTAAACCAAATTGGCACACTTTTTACAACATTCGGATTAAGATTTCTATCTCAGATGGACAAAAAATTGGGTTCGGGCGTTAGTGTTTAACCCACTTGACACGATGGAGGTCCTGGAGAGATAACCCGCGAAATAATAAAGTGATAGTTTCTTAAGAAAATTATTAATACAACTGCCGTGCTCCGTTCACCATTAGAGATTTAATAGAAAAAATATAAAACAAGGTTTTCACCACCGCGAGACTTTACTATTTTTTCAAACCTATCCAGATAAGCGAGTAAATTCCAATCGTACAGGTAATGGTCTCTAAGACAACATATACATAGTGTTTTGTATTTAGGTGTTGTTATATACGCACGCTGTGAACGCTGGTGCGGCGACTTAGCAGTACATCAAGCACGCAGTACCCTAGAGCGCCGGAAGCTGCGTCATGTCACCGCCACTATGCCGCTAGGTGGCGCACGACTTACGCATATCGATACAGTGTACATCACTAGGTAAGATGTCATGACTAATTTTGTTATTTCCTTTTTAAAGGCTTTTAAAACCATATATATTCAAAACAAACACCAAATCAATGTTCCGAAGTGCGGTATCCAAGATCAAAGTACCCATGACGAGCCTACCGTAAGATAATATGATTTGAACATCTGAAGATATGTTTATTTCAGATGACAAGACGATGACTCGGATTCGAGTCTGGACAACTTGTTGGACGCTGAGGATGACATGGAAGCTGACGGCGAATGACATGAACCCATTATCATCATTACATGAATTCAATACGACCCTAATATGAGAAAACAATATTGAATTACATGTGCATGTACGCGAAGCAGACTATATTTGTTACACTGTATCACTAGCAGAAATAGTTTGATAACAATTGATGCGACAATTATTTTTAAGAACCCCACAAAATACGAAAAAAGCTCTACTTTATGGTTCGAATTCCATAACATTTCAAATAATTTTGTTATAACCCCTACTAAAAAAATCAAAGATCATAGAAAAAAATTGTTTGACTGATCTACTTGACAAAAGACACTGTTTTTATTCTAAAGAACTCATATAATTAATATACTCTCGTTTCTATAGTATTCCAAAAATATCCTTGCTTAAAAGTACGAAAATCACCTCTGTTTATAGCACGCTAAGAGTTATTATATATTGTAAGTCTTATAAACCAAAGTCGCTTTTTTAATCGATATCTGTGTATCTCGATCACGTTAGGCGAACCGGGTCTAATTTTATTATGAAAATATTCACATACTTACCTAATTCTTATTTACCACAATATAGAATATTGTATGTTATCCGTCCCTATACAAAATAGGAGAATGTATTTTAAATAAAATCTAACAACCACATTTGGACGTTTCTGACATTTAACAATTATTATTAACATTTAATGATATAGCTATAAATATGTTTTATAGTGCTTCAAGCGAATTTTTAAATATATAAGATATTTTTGCAGGTATAATGCCTTAGATTGTGAACATAGATTTTGAGGGTTAACAAGCTTTCAATGTTCTAAACAATGCCTTAGATTAGATGTTGTTGAATTGAATAAGTCGTTCTATCAATTATTAATGTAAGGGGTTTTAGCAATTCTGTAGATATTCGTAATTGTATAATTTGAAATATTTTTTTATATAATTGCCTTATTACATTGTACTGAAAATTTAGACGTTTGTATAATATGCAATTTAAGAATCGGCCTAGTAACTGTGGTAATTTGACGTATAAGATTTTGCTGGCGTTAACGTCACTATCTATAGGTGAGTATAGAGCATAGATGATAGAAGTAAGACGAATAAGCGGCAAGGTAGTCTTAACAGTTAAATTTGCTTAAACTGCTAAAATAGGATTTTTGTAAACTTTACCAAATTAACAAGTTATTGTTGCTTTATTACAATAAAGTAATAACACAGTATGTTTTACGAAGGGTAAGAAGTGCAGACTTTTCATATTAAATTTATGTTATAAGGCCAATATGGATTAATTTTCAAATTTGCAATTAGATTTTTTGCGAGAATAGACAACAATGTTTTATACACAAGAGTTTATATGCTGATAAGCTTTGTACACTTCAAATTCTGTAGTGTAAAAGATGATGTGTCCCTTTGAATATTGTGGTATGTATAATATTATTTATGCTGTAATATGTAATAAAAACTTCTTTGTCATTGTTCACTAAAGTGCGTGTCATTTGCCAGTTTGCAATAAAAGATTTATGTAGAAAGAAAATTTTATTTCCTTTTACTTTTCTAATAAAAACATTCTGTAGAGTTTCTCTGCTTGTTCATCTTCGAAACACGGATTAAAATTAACTACTAATACTTCTTTGAAGCCTTCAGAAGCTTTTGGTTCAACAAACTTAGACCTAAAAATAAAAATCAAGTTTTGTTAAATATATAGATAACCATTCAAAATATTTTTTTAGAAAAATGTCCATTGTTCGAGTTTACTGCAGTACAAAGTACAAACATAGTTGTGACAATTGACCTTACAGCAATGCTGAATCGTAATATGTGATATTTTATAAATCCTTATTAAAAAAGTTGTATATAAATTATATAGGTATTAATATATTATGCAAAAAAATCGGCATTATGGCAACACCAGGTAATAAAACATTAATTAATTAACATACTTACTTGTATGTATTAAACACGATATCGTTAACTATTCCATGCTTAAACTTCATAATTTCCCTAAATTTGTTATTATGTTGTGCATGTGCTTTACTCGTCGCCATTTTGGCGCATCGACACTGCACCTTCTTGTCTTTGGCTAAAGATGTCCAACGACTACGAGACTCTAGATCAGGGTTTGTACTGTCCACAATCACACTTTTTCCTTGCTAAAAATTAATGTTAACAATTAATTAATGTTTAATGATTAATAACATAGAACCAGTAGAAAGACGTAGGTCTATATAAACGAAGACTTTATTTTAATTTTTTAATGCTAAAATCGCAATCGCAAACCAAAAAAGAACACTAATGTAAGGCTATGGATTAGGATAGAATAAACAAATGCAGTTTGGTTGGTTGGTACTTGGTAGGTCTTCTTGAATAATATTTTTGTTTGATATGTTCTATCCTTGTATGGTATAGTTATACAATTTTAACTGGTAAGCTACACTAGGACTTATCAAATAAGCAGGAAGCTATATGTGTATATTCTCACATATGTTAAATTATCTGTTAATAAAACTTTTCAAGAGACATAAACGCATAGACAAAATTATTACTATGTTGCAACTGCGATTCGACGTTTCAATCATAATCACGATGTATTCGCATAAACCAAAAATAATAGTTTTTGTGTAATAAAAACTTACCTGCAATAACTTAGATGCTTCAGCAGAACATTTTTGCCATGAACCAAGCTCGTCTCGACAAACTATTGCATATTTGTTACTAGATTTCTGCTGTATTTGCTTAGCAATAAATGATTTACCACTTGCAGGATACCCCACCATCACCAGAATCTGAAAAAAATATTAGTTAATAGTTAATACACTACTATAATGCAATTTGTTACATAAAATATATATTTTTATATTATATTAAATTAATAGACTCGGTAAGCGAAAGAGAGTAGGTAGTTTCTTATTTCTTAATAAATTGTTTTTGATACAATTTTTAATTTATTGTGGTTCATACAGTTAACACATATAAAAACCCACTAGATACTTTAGGTTAAGGTGAATTTAATTTAAGTAACATATAGTCTGGACCACTATTAACAACATTGTTAGTACTTAATGCTTTATGCTAAGGTATATTTTACAATGTCCAAATATTTAACAAATTTCACCAATAAAAACATATTTCACCAATAATACCTCTTGCTCGGAGCTTATTAATCTGTCATTAAAAGGCGCATCCTTGACGTCTTTTGGAATAAATTCTGGTTGAATCATGGGTACATTTGCAATGGAATGACCTAAGAAGAACTGTTCTGGTGTGTAAAATTTTAGATCTAGATTCTTTGCAAGTAAAATATCAGCCATTGAGTGGTCTTTTTTCTTCCCTGGTGCCCAGTTAGCAGCTCTTCCTGCTGCATCGCCAACATAAAAACTCTCTTTCATATCTATAGTTATATCATCGTTTTTCTGTAATTTCAGTAAAATTATAATGCAACTATTAATGTTTAAAATACCTAACATAGATCAAACATATTTATCCATCTGTTTCATTTAATATTTTTTTGGCCAGTAATTTAACCATAGACATAACCATAGACCATAGTTGCTAACTGGTATAAGTGAATTAACCACAAAGCTCAAAGACACTGCATACTTCAATAAATTTTAGTATCTTGACACTTCACTAGAATTTGTATGGATCTAAAAACAGGTAAGATTAATACAAAGACTGAAGAACTGATGTAAAGAAGAGAAGAAGAAAGTAATTATAATTTCAGTCAAAAATAATTGTTAAAGTTCACTCTTACATACAATGGATTCAATGGGATTGCTTATTAGACATAATAATATGCTGCCATATAAGACAGCATCTTCCAAGCTAATACAATACCAGGCAAAACTAAACCTTTTCAGATAATAAAAACCGATACAATGTTATATGTGACTGGAATAGCCTTCCGGAAAGTTAAATCAGTGCACACAGTTCAAAGATGAACTCTTTTAAAAATAGATTGGATAGTTTCTCCAAATCTCAAAATACGCACGCATCAGCTTATCAAGCTGCTAGTGTGTTTATATACATAATAATAATAATCTTATATCACTCTTAAAAGGTTATAGCAAGGTGATATCATTCTTAATATGATTTCATTTAAAGTAATTTTGTAAAAATCTCTTCTAAAAAGCTTGTTTGGTAATTATATTTTGGAATTTGTCTAAAGATATTGTTTACCAAACGGTATAAGATAATCATAAAAGACTCCCTTAATTTAATAGTTTTATGTAAAAATCTGTTGAAAAAGGCTTCTAAAAAATCTTATAAGAAACACCTACCATCTCAGCAAGAACATTCCACATACCAGTTGCTGGTTTTCTATAGAATCCTTTTCCAGTTGCAATATAAACTTGGGCAGGTATATTTAACTTTGATACAACTGCTTTAATTTTCTTTTTAAAATCCTCAATTTTCACTCTGCCACTGCCAATAGGTGACTGATTACTAAAAAGAACTATTTTATAACCCTCACTATGTTTTTCAGCCACTTTTTGTGGAATACAGGAGAACAGAATCTGCCAATCATTTGTGTCCACTGGATGGACTTTACCTGACTTTGTCTTTATTAAAGTTCCATCCATGTCAAATGCTGCAATATTTTTACTTGACTTTACACCTTTTGCTGTATATATATAAACCTCTCCTTTATCAATATCTTCCCATTTGCTTTCTGAGCATTCTTGTACGTCCATAGTATCTGTTTTTATAAGCTTTATATTAGATTCCGAAGTGTCACTAAGTTTTCTCTTTAGACTTGTTCTAGGTGGGTCATACCCATCTGGAGGTGGCTCAAATTCTATGATGTGAAAAAATTGGTTTAATAATATCTCTATTTTGCTTCCATGTGTTATTTTGTAGGTAACATCTTTTCTCAAGGCAAAACCATCCAAACCTGATGGATTTATACCCAGCTGCTTTATTTCCACAAAACACTCTTCACAATCAGCTGTCAAACTTACTGAAAAATTGTATTAATCTTTTATATTGCAATGCAAAGGCTATTAATCATAAAGTTATCTGATATCTGAAGAAATTAAATGATTACATCATATTTCTACAATGTTGATTAAGTTTTTAATATGTTGTAAATCTTATTAGATTATCAAATTGAAAGCCACGACTCTTATTACGGATATGAATTTCAAAATGAAACAAACTGAAATATACTGTTTTCTCTCAAGTATTACTTACGTTGATGACGAGAGCACAGCTGATCTTTAATCTTAGTAAGTTTGCTGCGACCTACTGTTATCTCCACTTTATGGGTTAAAGCTATGGGCGCATGCGAATCCAATAAACAGCGAAGAAAACACTTGCGTACCATGATTATTTTTACTCTTTCAATATTTTAAATGTAAAGCACTTCACAGGCTAACCCGGTGTACTTTTAATGCAATAATAAAATTCTAAACTTATTTATTTTTTAATTTTCATTTTAAATTAGGTTTATTTAAATAAAATATGATTGAATCTCAGAATTTTACGGTGGAACTCCTAACCTTTAATATGTATGTTTTATTGTTGTAACTGAAATCTAAATATAAAGACTAAAAGTAATAAAATCATAAAAATTTAAATGCAACTTTGATTATAGAGCTGCTAAACCTTTTAACTACATTAATTACATTACGCTTTTATTTACCTTTTTTTTCGCGCACAGAGCAGGCTAAAGATCTTTCGACTATAAGTATTATACCGCTTACGACTGGCAGGCTGTAGTCTGTAGTTCGGGGATCTATATTACTTGACATTGGCCTAAAGGTCTAGATACCAGGCCATAAACTCCAAAAAAAAAATTGCTTGACAGTTGACACCTGGAGCTATTGTGGAAGTGGCCACGAATTTGATAGGTCTGTTTGAATTTTGAAATATTATTCAATTCGTGATTTGATTTTAATTTTCAATTTCCTATTTCAGTTATCAGTCAGATTTCAATTTCCAGTTATATTCCGAACATTTTTTCTAGTTGTGCCGTGTCGTGTCGTTTTAATTATTACGTGGTCTTTTTCAAGTGGTTAATGTAAATGGTTGATCATATTAAGTTTATAGGCACTTGCTTGGCCTAAAAATTATATGCTTTTGAATGTACTTTGGCAATAAAAATATATTTTCCTCCAATTAAGCCATTGTGAAAATTAAGGTATGCACAAACCATACTTTTGAAATTAAAACCTTTTTTGAATTATAAAATTGCAGTTTCTAACGCACATTGAAATTAATTTTTGCAGGCTCTATTTGGCTCAATTATGTCTGTAACAAATCGAAAGAAACCTGTTGAGAAAGAGCAATTGATTGAAAATGGTGAATTAAATTCTAATGAGAGAAGTAACATAAAAGGTGATGAATGGAATATAGCAGTGCTGTTATTCTTATATGCTCTACAAGGTATACCACTTGGTTTGGCTGGTGCAGTGCCTATGTTACTGCAAAATCGTGGCATCACATATACACAACAAGTAAGTAACAAACATAATAAATTACATAAAAATGTTATTGATTTATATTTTCTTTACTTATAAGTAATACAACTGTTTACTGGATCCAGTCATTAAGTATTATAGTAATAAAATAATTTATGGGCTGTGCAGTTTAATAGCATATTTGTAGCCAACATAAATTTACTGGGGTATCAGGCATGTAAAACACATTTTGTTACCATTAATACAATATTTCATATTAGTAAGGCAGAAAAATCATTGCATTATTTATTTTTGACCATTAAATGGCAACGAAATTTATATGTATTATTCTATTTATAGGCTGAATTCAGTTTTGTCAATTGGCCCTTTAGTGTAAAGTTACTATGGGCTCCAGTTGTGGATGCACTATTTCTACCAAAATTTGGAAGACGGAAAACCTGGCTAGTACCAATACAATACCTTATAGGAATAGTGATGATAATAATGTCATTAAATATTACCGAATGGCTTGGATCAGAGGAAAAGGCTCCTACTATGACACTATTGACAATGTCTTTCTTATTTCTAAACTTCCTGGCTGCTACACAAGATATAGCAGTTGATGGTTGGGCCTTAACTATGCTTAAACGGTAAGATATATTTCTAAAGAACATTTGAGAGTGACCACAGTGTAAGGACATACAAAGCACTCAGTGCGCAGTGGTATGTATCTCTAATGAGTTTAATAAAATTAAATTTCTATAGTATTGTTATTTGACCTTCTATCTATTATTATAAGATCTATTAGTGGTTTTTTAAATCTATGTAGTAATTAATATATGTACTTTAATACAATGCCCTATTGGTTGTGTGGGACAAAGTCTATGTGTATTTCATAGATGATCACTATTCTTTATTTAGTCCCATTTTGTTTGAAGCCACGATTGATTTATACAAGTAATTCTATATTAGTAGTTGATTCAACATCCTATTACCTCCTCCTAATTGTTCATTTTTTTTATTCATACCTCACCTTGAAAGTAGATAAACTTAAGAAAGTATTCTATGTTTTAAAAATCTATATAATACTTGTAACTAATGCTTTTTAATATAATTTCCAGGTGTAATGTTGGACATGCATCCACTTGCAATACAGTGGGCCAAACTGCTGGTTTCTTTCTAGGTTATGTCCTATTTTTAGCCCTCGAATCTCCATACTTTTGCAATAAATACATTAGATATGAACCACAGGAGACTGGGCTTGTAACATTAGCTAGTTTTTTGCTATTTTGGGGCTGGATATTTATTATAACAACAACATTCATAGCTATATTTAAGCATGAAAAGAATGAAGAAGTTGATATGTCAAATGAAAGCAAAGGCGTTAAGGATATTGTGAATGCATATCAACAGTTATATACAATTGTAAAGTTACCAGCAGTGAGAACATTAGCACTTGTTTTGTTTACAGCAAAGGTAAGCTTTATCGCAAATGTACTATTAGTATTTTATTTTATGACTAATTTTTACAATAATTGTTATAGCAAATTGAGCAAATTGGTGAAGATTTATTGATTGTTCATTTATTTACATATAATGTGATGCATGGATCATAGTTGTGTGTTTTTTGTGAGCCTACAGGTAGACCATAAAAGGAGACTACTGCAGCCCATAGACACCCATTTTGTTAGTGGTTTAAAGAAGGTGTAAAAAAAGAAATTATCTTAAGATACCAAAATAAGTCCAGATAATTATTTTATGTAAAAATTTAGTCATTCATTTGTTTCTTGAATGTTACATTCTTAGCTTAAGAGTTTGAATGCATTCATAAAAGTTTGAAATCAATAGAAGGCTTGTTTTCATAGAAAATATGAAACCTTTATGTTAAAGAAATAGGTTTGTGCTGTATATATATGCTAGGTTTTTTCTTAGTATAATATTTTTCAGCTTGGTTTCTGCGCAAGTGATGCAGTATCAGGATTAAAACTTGTTGAGGCTGGAGTGCCGAGAGAAGACCTGGCACTATTAGCTGTACCTTTGGTTCCTGTGCAGATAATTATGCCTGTGGTAAGTACAGTTGAGACGTAAAAATCGTGAAATTAAATAGTAGTATGGAAAACTTCATCATAACGTGTGAATTATTCCAATAGAATTCGTGTTGTAAACCACTGCCAAAAACTTTATCTTATTGCCGTATAGGAATATATTACAAATCACGATCCCATCAAATTTAAATAAAAAGAACTTGAAGGGTTGTGTTGCATGTTTGATGGGACTAACCTTTTGTTTTAATTTTAGTGACTGCAGATTTTGTCTAAACAATCTTCAATATGTTTTTTTTAATATGGTGTTCATTGTAATTATTGTACATTCTAAGACATTTTTTGGCTATTTAATTAATAATAAGTACATTTTTTTTTTAAATTATATTTCAGATCCTAGCCAAACATACAACCGGTCCCCAACCACTATCACTATGGCTTCGAGCATTTCCCCTTCGGCTCCTTGTGGGACCAATCGCCGCTGCACTAGTGGCCATTACCCCAAGCCTTTTGGGAAATTCTGGGCCATCTTACTTCTATCTTTTTCTATTGATGTGTCTCTATGTATTTCACCAGGTCAGTATGTATTGGTTATAAATAATGTTATTTTGTTTGAGCTTATAAGAATACTAATGTATAGTATTGATGATTAAGTAGATTAAACCTGGCAGCACTTAAACTCTTATTATTTAAAGTGATATTGTTTCTTCTCAATTAATTATAATTGAGAAGAAAAAATACAAAAAGAAAAAATAAAACACTGGGATCATCAAAAAAACAAAAATATACTACAAAATTAATACAATGCTATAATTCCTATATTTCAGACTTGCCTCTACTGTATGTTTGTGGCAGTGATGGCATTCTTCGCGAAAGTTTCGGACCCAACAGTTGGTGGCACTTATATGACGTTACTCAATACCGTGTCCAACCTTGGTACCAATTGGCCCAATACGTTGGCACTTTGGGCCGTTGATAGGTTGACGTATAGAACGTGTACGGCTGAGAATTTGAGTGATAATACTTGTTCGTCGGAGTTAGAAACTGAGGTAAATAAATGTTAACTGTTGTATTGTTCGTACGTTGGATCACCGTGTGGATTTAAATATTTTAAATCGTTTTCTACATTTTGTGTCTTAAAATAATACAATTAACAGAGTTTTAATGAGTCTGCAGGTTTCTAATAAACAGGACTTCTAATACCTACGTAATTATCTATAGTTGCATACCCTAGTAAATCTCACAAATTTATATTAAACTTCATAAATGGAATATAATTATGCAGGATCGGACATAGATAAGAGAAATTGTAATATGTCATAGACGAGAAATGAGTGCCTCTAGAAATAGTAGATTAATGACACTTGCCATAGTAGCTATACCTATAAAAACTAAAATACAATCAAAATCTGTTATAACGACATCGAAGGGACTACTCATATTTGGTCGTAAAAACTGATAGTCGTAACAGCCGATGACGTTGTTATTAAGTACCTAATACAATAGAATTCAGCCGGGACCTTTGATTTTGGTCAATATAATCGGTATGTTGTTCTAAGCGATGTCGTCGTAAACGGTTTTGACTGTATGAATAAGCGATAATTATTAATTAATTAAATAATTTTAAAATATTAATTAATTTTAAAAAAATGTATTCCTTTCAGGTATGCAAAACTAGCGGTGGTACATGCAATGTACGCATGGATGGTTTCTATATAGAGACAGTGATATGCCTTATTATTGGTTTCATTTGGCTCCAGTGGGGCCGAAGGACGATACTGCGCTTACAACGGCTGCCATCAAGCGCTTGGCAGATTGGACGGCATAGATAAAGACTGATTAGTACAATTCACGCAAACTAGATGGCGCTGTAACAAAATGTTCTCGCTGTAATAATACTTGAAAAAGGACATGTTTTACCGTTTTAATCAGCTGGTCATGTGGCAGTAAATATAGAATGACTAACAATAGTATTTACAATAATTATCTCAACAAGAAATGTGTAAGCAACATGGTCATAGAATTTAGCACTATCACTCTCTATTATTTAATATACCTAGTCTTGACGACTTACAGTTGTAAATGTCAATTGTCATATGACCTAGTCATATAGTGGCACAAAATCGTTACTAAATTATGTCAAAACTTTTTCATCGTAATGATTTCATTATATGCTGGGAAAGAAAAGCAGTCATAAGAACACGCTTTTTTACTTTTGCGTGTTGACATTATGAATGTCAAATTTCATGTTTAAGGTTACGTCCATTCAAGTATTGCATAGACAATTTATAGAGTAAGATCTAATCTCCTAAAGGTACGTTTGAACATTTATCATAATTTCAAAAGCTTTAGATTTTACTTGCATAAATTAATAAGTAAATACAAATTAATTTATAGAATAGTAATAAATTTTTAGTTTATATATGGTTATATATTTTTCGTAAGAGCGGTCGGGGCTTTCCGTCACTCCTTTGTGTGTATATTCTGTGGTAAATTGAATTGGTTGTGTTTTATATAGTGAATATTTATTTTATTGGCAATAAGTTAATAGATACAGACTGCCTCTTACCATTCCATTAGCATAATACACTCTATCTTTTATCTTAAATGCAAATGCGTTGTCAAGAATACTAGTAATAAAGTAGTTACTTTGTTGCGTTCAAAACGATCAATCTCTCAGAATATTGACAAATATTTGATAAAGAAAATGGCAATAGTTTAATCATGTTAAAATTTATCTCATACGAAAGCACAAGCTTCATTTATAGAGCACAAGTTAATTAGTTTTATTTCAATCTATTAATTATCTGGTGTTTATTTTACTTAATACTTTTTTAAACGGAAAATTATACGTAAAATTTTAATATAGTCTATGGCAAGAGTTGTTCCAATCAGAAGAATAATAATCTGTGGTACTTTGTCACTGTAAGTATACCCGCGAACTTTTGGACACGCAAAATCTTGCCATTTAATGTTATTATATGTTTAACTGTTAATAGGTAAACGTTGATTATTTTAAGTAAAATTGTACGGGTTCATATGGAACATAGTCGAAGCTACGCATTCGTCCATTACTCGCGTGGAGCTCATAATAGATATGTATATGTAATCGTCAAATTATGAATATACTTACATTTTATATCTTTCGATATTCTAAACGCGAACAGTTGTGATCTTTAACATATGGTTCATCATTAAATTGTAATCCTTAATACCGTATTATTTTGAAATGGCAATGTTTCAAATCATAATGTTTGTCTTCGATTTAACAAAACTTAATTTAAAAAACAAAACTAAATAAGATGCAATAAAATGAGGGCCCCATGTTACAGTTCATAAATTTTTAACATTTTACAATATTGCGAGATAAATTGTGATGTAACATGTTTAAAAATCCCATTCTCACTAAGGAAAATTGCTAAATTAATGAGGTCGGACTCGGAAGATCTACTAACAGTAACATACAAAGATTTAATGAAAAGTAAACCACTAATTATTATTACCACCGTTTCACCTCTTACCCTAACTGGCTTTGAAGCATTAATGGCATACTTCTAATTCTGTTTATATTAAATGTCAAAACTAACCAAAAATAACTAACTATATGTCTAAAAGCAATTTACCTATCAACTTGATATTATAATTATTGATATTCTCGTACAATAATGCAATTACTAAATCTATAAAATAGATTTTTCAATGACAATTTCTAGCTAATTTATTCATATAGAATTATGTAAGTATTAATTTGTATATATATTGTATGTATAATATATGCATATGTATAACTCCAAATAAAGTACATAATGAATTGATTTAATCTTTGTATTGAACCCTTTACTTATTCAGTTACCTAATTAGACTTACTACTATTAATCAATATTTTTAAGTTTCTTTAAGCGACACCTACATTTTCCTTATAAAAACTAAATTAGTCAAATTGCACTCTTAACTAAAAGGCTAGTCTCTTTTTGTGAAAAATGTCAGATGGGGACTAGTTTAATCTATGAATTTGACATGAAGATAAGGAAAATTTTAGCGCGCAATAATAGTTAGTTTGTAGACTACATCATGAAAACATAAGGTGTGGCAGCCATAACATGGCTGGATGATTTTTACTTGTTCTTCTTAAACGGCGTGTCCTTGAAAATGCCTATACACAAGTTTTGACTGACGTTTATATTATGTAATTAGGTCTAATCCTAGTTGTATGATTAGATATGTTTCGATTTTAGGACACAATACGGATGGCAACTGATTTTTCCACTAGCGTGCGTGTAGACATGTTACTATCATATAAAAGGCAATGAAAAATTGTTTGCGATTACACTTTATTTACACATCAACATCTTATAGTTTAAAATATAACAACATATTTAATAAATAGATTTTACATTACACTTCTATAAATTGTTGTTAATATAAGAATTTAATTTAGTAGAGAATAAAAATAACAAGATATAATAATATATTATTCTTCGATAATTTTGTTAGACTAAAAATCAAATCTATCAATATTTAATGTGGAAGAAAATGATTTTGTGCGTGGACCTCCCAGGTACACTGTATTTTTTGTTACATTCTCGTTAGTTTAATCGGCTTCAAACGTATTGAACTTTTATAATTATTCAAATTTTTTATGTAATAACAACTAAACAAAAACACGTTTCTGACACGTTTCTGGAACTCGAATAATAAGTCCCAACTTGTAGGAAAAACAACACAATCAGAAAATATGTATTTATAAAATATTTAACATTAATAAACTCTTATAAGAATGCATCGTAAATAAATATTTCTTTAACTTATTAAATTATTTACATAACTCGGCGTCTTTTGGATTACACGATAGTCGAAATATCGAGGTATGTAGGTTTCATTAAAGAAATTTTATTTAAATGTGTAGTAGTCGCGTAAACTAAAGTCTAAAGATAATCCAATTGCGCCGTTTTAACTAAAATACTTAGTTACAAGAGTGCAATTAAGATAAATAGGTTTTTATTAATAAATCCTCTTATATATTTGGATTTTCTATTTAAGCGTTTTGTATATAATAATCTCAGAGCTCTATATCTATAGTTTTAGTTAGTTAATAACCCAAATTCATAAAAACTAAATAAAGCCTTGGTAATCATTTGCGTTGATAAGTGTTATCTACATTAAAACAGTGTAAACTGATTTAGTTGTAATGAATGTGTGTCTGTATGACAATGACTATCAGCAAATGATAATAGACGATCAACAAATCACACTATCTGATCTATTCTGTTTTTGTCTGTCTGTTTTTGTTAATCGCAGTTAAAATTTAGCTGTTCTAGCTTGTTATGGTTAACTCATAAATTATGATTAATTTTTGTGACAATAAAGACTGTGTCTGAAACTATATTATTATAATATGTACATACGAAATAACAAAATTATAATCTAAATTGTAATAGATATTATTTTGTGAGAGAATTGTGTAATACATTAGAAGGTATATGGTTGAACCTGTTCAGACATGACAAAAATAATAAATAATATAATTATGAATTTGGTTTTAGGAAATACGAAACCGAGAATTTGCTGATACATGCATATACACGATTTAAAACATATTTACAGAAGAATACTTCACATACACTTCTTATTAAAAATAATATCTAATATTTATACATTACATGTTACATACTTTAACAACAACAAGGTAAACTACATCATGAATGTGCGTAAGAATATTTTTGTGCTAAAAATACACGTAGATAAGTATCTAACGTAAATTTTTTACGAAATTTCGTAATTAAACATATGATTACTGCTCGCGATAGACATAAAAATGTATTATATATTATATAGATTTTACTAGTATTATATTCAGTTTATAGCTCTTAAGTTGAGTCACGAGATTAAGCCTGGCAGTAAAGTAGGTACAATGGTGGAACTAATTCCACAAAGCCAACCCAAACAACTTAGTCCTGGTGCAAACATTCTTTTTACCCAGACAAGATGTACCTACATTATATTTCTGAAGATTTTATGGCTGTTGAATTGTTATGTAACATATTTTTAAGTATAGAGATCCTTTAAATAATATTGTCATGAGTATCACTTAACGGTAATTGACGCTTTCTGCGGTAATCATAGGTGTTGTGGGTAATTATAGGTTTGCGCAGAAATTATAAAATAAAATATACTGTAACACGAGAGAAAAATTGATCTAAATCTTGATAAAAACAACACAAACTACCATCTCGACAAATCGATTTTCTTACTAGAATAATCAGCTAGGAGAATTTCTGAAACTTTTTGCATGAAATACGGTTGTTCAATTATTTAATCTGCGTTATTTATCAAAGTGGAATAATAATTGCAGACGTCTTTTTAATTTTTAAAATAATTTAAATTAACTATAAGTATTATTCAGAGTAAATGTGTTTTAATATAATTGCTGAACTCTCTAATACCAAAGTAATGTTATCCTGGTCTCAATTTGAAATACCAACCAATTTCAACGTCCATTTAAAATCACGGCTCCCGTCTTGAGAGTTCGTCGTCACAAATAATTGGTTTGCGGTCGTCGCTGCGGCTGCCTCGTCCTAATCTGCCCACGCGCCGGGCTAAAGTGCTTGTCTTGTCCACTGCGCCCCAACCAGTATGGTTTCCGCTATAGGAGCGAGATAAAAGACCGGTCACACCCTCGCCTAGTTTGCTGTGATGGATTCCGTACAGGAAGTATAGTAGGAGACCTGAAATTTTATGAAGTTTTATATATGTATTGAATTATTTAAAAATGAAATTCTTTATTTAGTTTAAATAACAATACATAACTTGTGGCTGACAATATTCGTTCGAGGTACAATATGTTTTATTGATTTATGTTGTGAAGGCGCAATTTGACCAACAAACTTCTACTAAATCATGTTTGTCTCTTTACAAAAATGCACCAAGTTTCTTTAAGAATAAACGAGATGTTGTTATAAGTAATTTCTGTTATAACTTTATTCTACAATTCCCTATTTCACTGTTCTAAATATAGAGTATAATCTTACCAATTGTCATCCAGATAGCGAATCTTGCCCAAGTGAGAATGTTGAGGTTTATCATAAGTTCAACATTGAGCATAACACTGGCGGCTGGTAGAAGCGGGACATATGGCACTCGGAAGGGTAGACGAATCGGACTTTGTTGGTGAGCCCAAATAATGAAGAGGCCTAGAATAGGTATGTTTAAATAAATCTTGATGTAAAATCTTGTAATATGTAATTCTATCACCAACTTAAGTCTACTGTGTAATACACAGTTAATTTATTTAGTCCCTATAGATATTTGAAATATATTTAGATTTTATAAAAAAATATATTTAGGTTATTACCTAGAACGAAATAAGTTTTGTTATCTTCAAAAATATATATGGGGTTTTCGATGAAAACGTTAATGAATAAACAACTATAATGTAGAGTTTTTCAGTCAAGATAACGGTAAATGTGTATCGAGACTAAGGGCAATCAGAAACGAAACTAAGCATTCTCTATATACGAGTATGTATGACTTCCGTGCCTCAAAATGTTTTTTGTCAACTGTGAGTTGTAGTTCTCACAAAGTCTCGTTTCTGAATCTCACTCTCATTCAGAATGTATACTTACATCCAATTATAATTAGGCTGAGCACAACATCGGGTATGATCATCCACATCACTAATTTATGTTCAGCGAGACGATTATGTGCGCTTAGTATGGCTGTAGCAACAGTGAACACGTAGACACAGCTGGTAACTGCAGTGCCAGGAGCTCTGCCCCCTACTAGTGGTTCCAGCCAGGCATATTGAGGTCGGAGACGGCCAACTGTCAGTGCTTCGAACATCTAGAGTGGAGTTCCATAGAATAATAACTTTTATTTGATTACCAATTATCTAAACTATATATTGTTATTTCAAATATTTTAGCTTCCCAATGTGGTTGTGTGGATAAGAACAAACAACACAAAACAATTATTATTTTGTGTCGTACCCAGGACCTCCAACTTATACCCTACACGTTTTACCGATTAAGCCATATTTTATATAATGTGTAGTAATGGTAGATATAATATACCTCTGATGAAGAAGATCCAGCATCTGTTCCAGGTGTTCCGGTTGCCGAACTGTCTTCACGATCTCCTGGAGATTCTAGCTGAGGAATACCGAAGTCTTTGTCTTCAGTTGGAGGTGCTGGTCTATATCGAAGAATTATAACAGCAGCACTCACTATCGTGTACGCTAATAAAGTACCAATGGACATAAACTCTACAAGTTTCTCTAAATCAAACAGAAGAGCAATCAAAGCAGATGAGAATCCAGATATAATAAGGTTGGAAATTGGTATTTGCGATTTGTTACTCATATCGCTAAGAAAACCGAACAACAAACCATCAGCCGACATCGCATAGAGACACCGAGGTAGAGAAAACAGTGATCCTAATAACGTAGTGGTCATTCCGCAAATGGCGCCAACAGCCACTGCATATTTAGCCCAATTAGCATGAACGGCTTCAAAAGCTTTTGGCAAAGCGGCATCAACATCAATTTGTGTATAGGGTACCATAAGTGTTAGAGCAAGGGCCACAAGAATGTACCCGATACCAACTACAGCCATAGATAAAATAGTAGCTGTCGGAATGGAACGAGTGGGATCTTTTGCCTCTTCACTAGATGCAGAAATGCTATCGAAACCGACAAATGCATAGAAACATGTAGCGGCACCGGTTAGAACTCCACTTATACCATAGGGCATGAAACCACCGTGAATGTCAGACCAGTTGCTAAGATCTGCGTAGAAGAAACCTAAGAAAATAACGAGAGATATGACAATGAGATTTAATATAGTCAGACCGTTATTAATATACGCTGATGTTTTTACGCCAACGGCGAGAATGAGGGAAGCTATGATGCAAATGAGAAATGCTAAAATATCGGGATATTTGCTTAAAAGAGTTTCGTGTAGCTCGCCCGTCACTGATGTAGTAGCGTTACTAATTGCTCCGTGTAATAGCGCGTCAAGGTAACCCGATGAAGCCCGAGCGACTGAAGCAGCACCTGAAATAGAATCATTCTGTTGTCAACATTATGCCAAATTTTGTGCAAATTAAACTAAAACTGCCTTAAAATTGTTTACATGTCGTAATAAATTCCCGTTGTCAGTATTCATATATTCTATAATTCCAATTAATAAAACTTACCAATCATGTATTCAAGCACAATGTTCCATCCAATAATAAAGGCCCAAAATTCTCCAATGCTAACGTACGTATATGCGTAAGCACTCCCCGCTCTGGGTATCCTAGTTCCAAATTCTGCATAACATAAAGCAGCTAGTGTCGAAGTTATACCAGCCAAAAGAAAACTGAGCGCAGTCGCTGGCCCTGCCATGTTCTTTGCTACTGTTCCTGTTAAAACGTAAATTCCAGCTCCTACCATATGTCCAATACCTGAAATTATGAAAACAGAAATAAGGACAAATAATATAAATAATAATAATAAAAATTTAAATGCTAGGTGAAGCTAAAAGCAACTATTATATACCAAAGGGCAACTACAACGTGAAAGTCTATAGCTATTGGCGTTTTGAGTAGAAAACCCCTTGTGAGTTAAGGTTATAGGAAGTAGATGTGATGTGATTTGATGTGTTATTTTTGCTTACCTAACAAGGTGATATCAAACGTAGTGAGGCATCTGTTCAGAGGCGTATCTAGGCAATCTCCATACAGAGGTTTACGCCTGTTCATTTTGTGACAAAATCCTGAGAGGACATGACCCAGGATTTTATGCCTGGCGCCCGGCATTTTGGCTAAATAGAACTCACAATTGGTCTTTGATCCGATATTTAGTATGCGAGCACTTGATGTCTTTTTCCTACTCGTAAAGGGATTTTTAGTGACCAGCTGACGTTTGTAATGGTTCCTGGAAGAGTAGAAAATATTTTCTGCGCGCGCACTCGATCGATAGCTTATACCGAAGCAACAAAGATATAGATATTCGAAATTCCTCTAACTTCTGATTCTTGGAAATAGGGTGACGTTTACATAATAATATCCTACCTATAATATGAAAAATCATCAAGTTATTAAGAACTCAAATTAACATCAAATTATAATTACCTACAAAATAAAATAACGAGGCTTATTAGCGTACACGAAGAAATTTGCACATTAAAAAAGTTAAGTCTGAAAAGCATAATTTTTTGAAGAAATATAATATTTACTAGTAGACTCGGCCAAGCGTTGCTGTGGCTAAGATTTTTGTTATATTACATAGTAGTAAACTATTCAAGAGAAACGGCAGGAGAACACCAATCCACCATGCTTTTTTGGTGGTTATGCCATTAAATTGTAGCTTATGTGAAACGTTGGTATTTATTTTGATAAGAATCAATACCTAGGTACGCCGTCTTTATTACCACCGCTAATAAAGAGCCTTTTCTAGCGGTGGTATTTTAATAAAAAAAAATAATAATAAAAGGACGCTTATTGTGACGTAACTATAAAAGATATATAACAGACATGCTATCGCGACATTTTTTATAGATAGTGATGTGTCCTGAAAAATTGTAATACATCATTTTGTTCTATCATTAATAGTTTTCGCAGCGCACGCGATTAAAGGAAGTTTTTTGTTTATTTTTTTACACCTTGGGTAAGATTATTCAAGTTTTAGTAAGCGTCCCTATTTTTTTTGAAAATGATTGAGTATGTCACTCGGGAATAGTGTAGCTAGCCAACGGTGAAAGAATTTTTGAAATCGGTCCAGTAGTTTCGGAGCCTATTCATTTCAAACAAACAAAAAATCAAATCTTACCTATTTATAATATTATTATATATAAGTATAGATGTAAGTATAACAAAACAAAGTACGCAATAGAATCCATCAGCCAAAATTTGTGTCATAGGCTAATTATTAACATAATAGATAAGATTTTATATAGGTAATATCTGCTGACCTATTATGAATTGCTATACCTGAATCATATCGACTTAATTTTTCTTAATTTTAATATCGCTTAGTGGTCTATATGGTGATAAGATAACTGTTGCTGATAAGTGTAAAGGCCGATTTACATTATCTTAGTGTTTAGGAGAGTGCTTTAGGATAGTACTTTAGTTGAAACATGTAAACGCTACTTGCTTTAGTAAACGCTACGCTAAAGAACTTGCCTTTCAAGTTGTACTAAAGCACTCTCCTAAACACTACGATAATGTAAATCGGCCTACTTCGGTTTACTTGCTTTAAAAAGTTATCAATGGCACAGACGCAGGCATGTGCCCCGCCCCTATGGAGGGCTTATAAGACTAAACAAATATTGTAAAGTGATGTTTAAAAAGATGTTCATGTAAAAATACATCATCTAAATTATCGTTAGAAGTATCTAAATAGTTTAAATTTTTTATAACAAAACAAATAACGAATATTTTTTTCGATACATAAAATGCAAGTAATTAGTGAAACTAAAAACGTGACCTCAGCTCAACCTAGTCTCATTATAATACCTGTTGCTCGTTATTACTTAGTAACAAATCGTTAGTTGTTGACCTAAAATCGCTGAACTAATTTATGAACAAGCAAATTGGGTGTGTCGCGGAAAAATATAGCATTTTAAAGCAAGTCTGGAACCAACTATATTATTTATTCCACAACCCTATATTATTGTTTGTAAAATTAATAACATTCATAACTATACGAAGATTCTTTTTTACACCGTTAATTTGATTTAGTGGTATTTAACTCGTCATGTGGCCTGCAATATATCCTGTATTTAACTGACTGTAATTAAAATTATTTTAATCAAATGATGGTGGACACTAAATACTTGAACACGGCAGCTTGTTGTGTCGCTTAATTTGTAAAAAACTAAGTCAATGTTGTCAAGGTCCTGTTCAATAGTCTTAAGACTTTCTGTTTTCTTTCTCTATTTCTATTATTCAGTACGTATTTTTTTAGGGATTGTGACAATAAAAAACTTTTTCTATTTAAAACACTTTATTGCGACCCTACAAATCCAATTAAACTATACGACATTTTATAAACTGTTAATAATTTACGTAAAATAAGAATAAACTATATTCTTAGCTACCAATTTTCTGATTTTCCAATCGGACTACATCCGATTTTCTAGTTTTTGGTATTCACCTACAGGACAAATATTTAACTAATTATTCTCGTCGCAACAATCCTAGATTCGTAGTGATTTTGATTTATACAAGTGCGAAACTATGAGTTTTTACAAACATTGGCTTGTGATACAAACTGCTTAACGAATTACTAGGCGTATATGGAAAAGCGGGTCAAATAGTTAATGGAAAATGGCGGACCGAGTTTTTATATAAAATAACCAAGATTACATTAAAGAAAGTTGCCCTCTTAGCTTCCACACACACACCTAGTTTGTCAAATATTTTTAAATATTACATTTACATTACAATTATAATTGTGCTCTATATTATAATTTATTTTGTCGACACAATACGTATTTTATGATTTTGTACGTGAGTGATGTCCCTGTAGTTAATATAATAACAAGTATACAAAATAATAATCGTTATAAATTATAATTCACTAACTTTTCATATGGCTGCTAAATAAAATACTTTTCAACATTAAAATAAAATATTACACAGTAGGTACTTATAAGACTACTTGCAATATTACATTAGATATACAAATAATTCGTTAAAACTATATTAAAAATACACATTGGTAATAAAGCAGTCGGTTACTATTTTAGATTTAAATTCGCTAACGGTTATTGCCAACTATGCATTATAACGATTTTAATTCTTTTATATGCAACCATGAGGTTATAGTCAATAATTTTAAAGATTCAAGTAAATAACGTGGAAAATGTAAAAAATTGGTAAAAAAATTTAAGTGGGCGGAAATATACTGGACGATAATTTGAGAAGTTAACATGTAGGCATTATAGTATGTAAAAAATAGTAAAAATAATTCGTATTAACTTATTGTAATTAGTATTTATGTGCTAAATAGATGAAGAAAAACATAAAAAAATATTAATTCACAGATTACAACATTACACTTCATAATATTATGCATTGTGATGGATTTATATAAATGATATGTTTAATGTTTATGTTTTCAGTCTTTAGGAACTGTGACAATGAATATTTATATCATATATACACAACACGGGATAGATAAATAAGATTAAATAATAGCCTTTGGTCGAATTTGTACTGAAACCTCATGACCACTATAGTGGCAGGCTTGCGGTTGAATGATATATTATCCTTCTATTCTTATTCATCTGTTCCGTGAATGACAACGAGTTGAAAATACCTTTATATCAATAGAATAACAATGGATTTGTTATATTTCCTTGTCACTGAATGAATTTACATTTTAAGAACTACGGATTAAAAGGACGAGAGTAGAACATAATGGCGAACTTAATATATCATAAAATATATATCTGACCAATGTACAATAATAATTTTAATATGCGTAATATAATACGTATATGCGTAATTTCAAAATAATACAAAAAGTATTAGTGTGTCAAAGTATTCATTTTAAAAAACTCATTATTCGGAATGTCAATATTTATTTCAGTAAATAAATTATAAATCCGAAAGCTATTGCTTTAAAATATATTTTTTTACATTTTCGTATTGGTAGTTGAATTGACTAGATGGTAAAAATATATGAAAAATACAATTTTTGTAATTAAAAAATTATGCATATTGCCAAAATTTCAAAATATGTGTGTGAACTAAAATAAACGTTTTGAAAAAGAGAATATAAAAATACATTTTCCATACAAAAAAAGCCTGATAAAAACGACTGCTTATTTTTGTTATATCACATAATAATACTGCAGGCGATTAAAATTGACAAAACCACAGTAATGTAAGAGTAAGTCACATATTACAATAATTATGCACAAGCTGAATAAGGAAAAATTAAATAATTCTAAAAAAAACACATTAAAAAAATCATTTTTGTAACACCGGTGAGGAAAAAAGTTTTCGAAATATCAATTATGTACCAAAAAATATTTATGAAATTGCAGCAAATAAGTATTTTTTAATAAAATTTTATGTTTATGCGGCTATAAAATTACTGGAAATTTGAGCACCTTTTTAATATTAGTAGATGAAAATAGCAAATGGGGATATCATTATCAAATATTTTAAAATAACATACATATATTTTATATAACATCATTGTAATATATCTATTATACAATAGTAATAGTGTATTATAAAAGTGGTATAAAATGTTTTGGCATTTTATAGTTGAGCAGACAAAAATTAAGAAATAGCAGTAAAATACGCGAAAATTGTTTGTTGTGTGCATATTTATAATTAAAACACCTTGAACATATGCATATAATATATAACACCTAAAATGCAGCAAAATTATAATTAATTTTATTTGTATTATTATATTTAAATTGTCATGGATTGTTAAATTGCAACTCTATTAATATTACATCAAACTACATATTTTTTGAAATTACTACATTAATGGATAAAACAACAAGTTATGTCACTTACAATTTATTACAACTTCAATTTTAAAATTATTAATTTCCTGAACAATATGATGAAACAACATAGTTGATACACATTGTACTTTAGAAGTACCTATATTTTTATCTTTTTCATTTAAACTTTTTCCATAAAAATAATTTCAATAACAAACCAGTGTTCCATACCATAGCACCTTACAATATTTAAATATTAAATTTCATACAACATATCACAATTAATAAATTGTTTTTCCTAAATTAAGGATAAATATACCAAGAGACTAGTAGTGCCTTTTATGCCACTGGCATGCGTATGGCTATCCACCAGTTCCATTAAAATACTGAGCATGTTTTGTATATGGTGCTGCTATATGATAAGGCGGTGGCTGGCCTCGCATATAACCTCCATCAGGCCCACTAGGGCTGTGCCTATTTATTATATTTGGTTCAGTAGAGGAAGCCGGTATTGCTTCATATAAATCATACATATTTTGAGGAAGCATTGGCTGTAAATGACCAAAGCTACCATCATCTGATACCAAAGGTGTATTTGTCATACGATAGGGGTTGGTGTCATTTGTATGTCCAGTTGGAGAATAGAGTTCAGGTGATTGTGTAGCAACATATGTTGGGCTAGACGATGATATATCATACATATTAGCATTAGCTGAGGATGCAGTATGCATAGCTGCAGGAAAATGCAAGTCTTCTCTAGGGCTGGACCGAACATTATTATAATGACTAATGTTAGGCATTGTTGTAGAGCTTACAATTTGACTCACAGTATGTAACCGAGGACTTGGTAGTTGACGATTCACATTCGGGTGATAGTTAAAAACGTCATAATTTTTACGCCCAAATAGCTTTTCTCTTGCAGATGAATATGTTTCTCCCCGATATGTTGATTCATGAAAACTTTCGTCAGTTCTACCGTAACATGTTTCTTTAGTACTATATATTGCATCACACCCAAGATTGCTGTCCACCATACATCTTGAATCATATGAAGTATCCCTGAAATGTGATGCTAACAAAGATTCGTCAGCACAATGCCTATCTTGTGAGCTGAGGCTTAATCTCTGCATTTGTTCACAAGATTCTTCAGTGCAATTTCTATAGCTATCTTCACAATTGGGTAAAAAACGTTCGTGTTCTAAATAATTACTGTGTTGGACTTGACAACTAGGGTTCCGACTTGGCTCTTGCCGTATGTACTTTTCATTTTGACTAAAGCTATAGTGAGTAGGGGCTAGTGAGTAAGTAGAAGAATCATCTTTATAATTATTGACCTCATTTACTTGATTCTCGGAGTATAATGCATGGTCTACACTTTTATATGTTTTATCTTGTTCTTGTGCAAGATCTAAGGGCTTGTCATAGGTATTGTCAATAGGAAGATTATCATAAACAGATACATTCATAGGATCTTGATTTGTAGGATTTGTATTTTCTTTGCCTGAAGTGCTTATGTCTTGTTTCTGATTGTCTGAAGCAAATCTCTGCTGCAAGGTAGGCGTTATTTTTGCAGCTTTGATATGAACAGGGTTTTGCAACGGGGCAACATCTTGAGCTCCATCTTTGTGAATGTTTCTAGCATGTTTTGCCATAGCTCTAAGTTCTTTTGGATAGGGAGTTGGTGCACGGCGCAATTGTCCACCCTTTTCTGGAACTTTTACTGTGGGCTTCATATCAACAAAACTGATGTGTCTAACAGAATTATGTGCATCACCAGTTTCAGGCTTCTCTTTTTCTATCTTTAACTCAATAGGTTCCAAGGGAACTTGAGGAAAAAGATAGCAGGTTAGGACTTGTTCATAAGTATGAGAATCCACCTCCGAGTGCATGGGTACCAATGGCTTACTTTGATTTTCAGAGAGCCATAGAGCAACTAAATTTTCACAATTCAATAAAGATTGTGGTAAAAAACTAAGAGAATTTCTTACCAAATTGAGCACTCTTAATGAGGTCAAGTGACCAACTTCAGGTGGTACTTTAGCTAATTTATTTGATCTTAGTGATAGTACAGATAATTTGCTGCAGCTCCCTATTTCAGGTGGGATAAATCTCAGCATGTTTTCATCTACATTAAGATATTGTAGCTTCCTTAGAAGTCCAATTGATGATGGAAGGTTATCTAAGTAATTGCACATCAACATAAGTTCTTCTAAGTTCTTTAGCTGTCCTATACTTTCTGGAATGGAATATAGTCTGTTATTATCTAATTTCAATGATGTCAAATTACTAAGTTTACCTATGGTGTCTGGTAAGTGAGTCAAGTTATTTATTGATAAACATAAGTCTTGCAATTGTGTACAGTTACCAATCTCCGGAGCCAATTCATCTATCATATTATTACTAGCTTCCAAATGCACTAAATTCTCTAATGGTTTTATAACAGATGATATGCTTGTAAAGCTATTGCCATCAATCCACAATTCCTTCAATTTTAAGAATCTTCCAATGACTTCAGGGAATTGTTGGAACTCATTTTGTCCAATGTCTAATCTTAATAATTCTGTGGATCTAGACAAAGACTTGGGCAATATCATTAAATAATTATCTCTAAGCTCTAGAATATGCAAATGTGCAAGTCGTCCAAAATTTCCGGGAAGATATTCAAGGTATGTGTCATTAAGGTACAACTCCTGTAAGGCTATAAGATTAGTGATAGTGTCAGGCAACTTTTCTAATGGATTGACACTAAGATCTAAAAATAATAAATGTTTGAGTGCCTTCATGCTGTCAGGAATGGAAGCTAAGGTATTTCTGTTAATATTCAAATATTGTAAATTAACTAATGAAGAAATGGCTGATGGTATTGCTTGTAACTCATTATCACTTAGATCTAAATACTTTAAGCCATGGCACATGAATAATTGTCGTGGTAACTCCGTGATACGATTACACTGGCATAACAATTTTTCCAAAGTTCTCTCGTAAATGAAAACGTCTGTGGGTACATCTGTCAAGGACTGATGAGAATAATCTAATTCTACTATATCTTCAACACCAGGCCTCACACAACATAAAAAATTGAAAGGCATTTTAAAGGAACACTTCACTATCTTGTACTTAACTGCACCTTGTTATAAATAAATCACATTCCTCTGATTTTTATACTTTTCTTATAGTGAAGAACTGCACAAATAATATAAATAACGACGTTTTAATTCATAACCCTGTTTCTTCAGTAACAAGTAATAACTAGCAAAAACATAAAACATAAAAATTTCTGTAAGCTATCACCCACCATCATAAATTTCGACCCACAGACTATATCAAAATACAATATCGTAATATCTTTTTTTTTTGAGTTTATGGCCTGGTATCTAGACCTTTAGGCCATATCGTAATATCGTATTGTGTACACCACAGAATAAAATACTCTCGGTATGTACCAACACCTGGGGGTCTAGCCATATTGGTGTCGAAAAGTATTCTACATACACTACCGCTTTTGCGTAATTGTACTGTCGAAAACGCTTCGTTCGTAGCCAAGAGGCATGTCGATACATTACCGCAAAGTCGACAGCGTAGATGCGAGCTGCTGTTCGTAGCACCTTATTCCGTCATATTGTCTCTGGATTAAATGTATTCCTAATGTCACTTTTATAAAGAAATAATAGTTAAAACTACAATATTATTGTAAATTTGCAATAATTGCAAATTCCAATTATTGGAAGCTGCAAAAGGGACATTAGAATGTCAGCAAGATCGGAACAATTTTCGATTTAAGTGGAATTTACGGAAGGTGCAAAGTAAATATATGAATTTTAATTGCATGTTTGAACTAATTATGGTTTGTTTCATGTTTTCTCAGAAATTTAAGGCTACAAATAAATACAATATTTTGAAATTGCATAATCGCGATATATAATAATACGAAGTACTCATACTTTGATATTTTTAGGATTTGACCTCACAACTAATCCGCAAAATGAAGAAGCAACATATTTTGTTACCGCTTAGAAGAAACAATAGAAATAGTACTGTGGTTTGATAAATAAAGAGTGAAAATAAGGTTGACTAGAAGTTGATAAAGAATAGAAGGATAGTCCAAGGAATTAAAAAACAATAGAAAAAAAACGTAGACTAGTGTGAGCACTGAAATTAGAGTTTGATTTAAGCTTTAATTAGGTTTGGTGTTTGTGCTTGAACATTTTTAATGTCAATTTGTAAGCAGATTTATATAAAAGTGTAGATTTTATTAGTGATTTGCTACTAGTTGGAATTATCTCTGTTTATGTCCAACAAACAATTTCAGTTTAAGTTAGAGTCAAAGGTTGATTGTTTATAATAAATTTATACTTTTAGAAAGTGAGAATTGAAAAGCAGCAAGTACTCAATGAAATGAAAAGAGGGATTAATAAAAATTATAAAATAGAAACTTAGTCTGGTATGAAATTAAAACCCTTACTCAACCTTTGATTCCATATTGATGCTCCAACATCTTAGATATAAATTTAAGTTTGATGCTGATTTTAAGTTAATATTTATGTCAATTAACTTTTGGTTATATCAGTGATTTGCTACTAGTTAATATGTAAACGCAAAATCTGTTTAAGTAAGAAATGAATAAATATTGTATGTTATGTATTTGTCAATTTTATTTTTGGTAATTTACCTATGTCTTCTTTAGTAGGAAAAGCCATTAAAGTGGTTAACAATATTAGTTTATTTTACAAAAATATACAGATAATGCATATATGAATGACCCGTACCTACTAACAGTTAGGAATATTAAACAAATAGGTAGCAAAATAAAAATGTTTCAGTTATGGTTATTTTTTATTAAAATAAGGCACCAAATATCTTCCTTAACATAATGCAGTCTACATAGAAAAATAAGCATATGTAACAACTTATTAAACAATACGGACATTACTACTGAACACACACAGGTGTACCAAATTCAATGCATTACTACCTAATGTAGATGTATTCAATTATTCATATTTATATATGTAGATAATTAACTAATAAATGTAAGTGTTAATTTGCAGCAAAGTCAATATCTTGTTTGTGTGCTGTTATATACAAAAAAAATTCAATTCATAAAACCTAATGTTAGATGTTGTGATGATTTCATAAAATTACTATGATACCTACAGTTACTATGAATACATCCTGAGCGATTAAAAAAAACAGAGAAAAACAAACAGATTGTTTCCTTAACACAACAATTGTAAATAATAATAGTTTTTTTTTAAAGATATAATTCTTCCCAAAATTTACAAATCTAGTTTGTTTATAATAATATCTCATTAACATTCAAATTGCTGAACTTATTAAGATTAAATGTGGAAGAACATAGTTTCAGTTACTGTATCCTGTTCATGAGGTAATGTTACTTAACCAACCATTATTTCATACTCCACTTGTCTTATTTTTTACATTATTCATAAAATGCTTCATTCCCTATTTTCAGGTACATAATATAACACTTTGGTTTTTTTTAATATTTTTAGTTGTCTTATTAGCTTCTCTTTTTCTGAAAAGAAAATATTTTAGTTAGTACTTTGATCAAATAGAAAACTGACAAACTAAACTAAGATTGGCCCAAGGTTTGTTCAATAGGTAACTTTAATATTAAAACTCTTTACTTAATTCTAAACTTAAAAATATATTTAATTTGTCACTTTGCTGCTTATTGTCAATTAAAGTTTTTAATAACCAAACAATGTCAGTAACTCCCAAGGGACTTGAATTCAAACTTCTCATTCATTAACAATATTATAATAACTTCTCTAGTATATTGACTTAGTAAATAATTAAAGAAAATATCTGCTTACCATTACTTAGTATTGCTCACTAGATATTATATTTCCAAAGTTCATAAAGTATAAATCCACTTTATTTGATCAACATTATATAATTATCAGCTTCTATTATAATTACAATAAAATATATTTAGGACTTCTAATTATGTTCATTAGTGACTGCTTTCTCATCTGAAATATACAAATAAAATGTACAATCATTTTACTTTGTGATTACATAATATATGCAATATTAAATGGTATATGTTCCTATTTTTCAAATTAAAGAACAATTTCATGAACTTACATGCAATATAAATATCAATAAAAGATATCCAATATAACTAGGATTTACCTCTACTAATTTGCTGATTTTCTTGATATTTTCATATTTATCTGTCTCTATTATGTTATCCTCGCATTGATTCATAGAAAAACTAAAACTCTTAACTTTAAAATATTAACTCTAGTTTAAATTATTATAATTACACGAGAACGTTAAAAAAAGACAGATAACAAATTAAAACCATTTCGTTAAAACGTCCAAAATATGACATGTTTTTAAAACAGTAGCCATTAAAGATGGCAATAGTTGTACTGAATTATTGCAAACAGCAGCTTTTGAGATCACGCTAAAACATGGCGGAGAAACGCCGTTTTTTCTACACTGCCGAAACATTAATTGGCCGTTGGCTACCGAATAGCGTAAGCGTTAATGTGTGTCTTTTCGTAGCACTGTCATGGCGTCGCTTATTGTATCCCGACTCACGCCTTTAGGGCCTAGGCTACCGACTGTCGACACGAGCTGTCATTTTCATACAAATTTAGTTTTCGACTTTCTACATACACTACCGTTAAGCCATCTTGGCTAGACCCCCTGAGTCCTTTGACCACAGTATATAGAATTAACGATCCCACATACCCACACCGTCACGTTATATGCCAGACACAAATTGACTTTTTAGTTCCTCGAACTGTTTCACTAAACACCTAATTGAGTGGTTACCTCGGACTAATATGGATTGGGGAAATAAAACAACCAAATAAAATATAGAAGAATGTTTATTGAATAATTTGACATAAAGCATTTAGTGTTCATAAGTGTACATTGAATGGCCTTATATGAATAAATGATTTTTACTTTTACACACACGGTGTATGCTTTATGTTTATACCGCCTTACAAAGGGACAAAATAAAGGAACAACATTTTCCTTCGTAAAGAGCAGTTTTTATTTCTTATTCTAAAGTGCCCTGTAAACGATCAAATTGTTTGTCAAATTCTACGTGTTTGTCAAATTATTTGATAGTGTACTGCTGTGTTTGAGGCGTTTGTCAAACAATCTACGTGTTTGTCGTGTTTGATGAAAATCTGGATTGATGTCGAGTTTGAAACAAAATCTCACTCGTTGTATTGACATCATGGAGGACGCTACGCTCAGTGACAATATGAGTGTCAATATTACTAACATAGAATTTATGTTGCATTTCATATCTGTTTATCGTGATTTTTTTTTATTTTTAGTAAACCTATGTTATTTTGTATATCTTTTAGCAAGAAATAAAAGGCTTTTTATTTTATTTTATTTTATTTATTGCTTCACAAGTTTCAATGATAATGTTGCTCAATGTTCGAGGTGCAACGCAGGCTTGAAATTTTAAGTCTTCGAAATCATCACCGCTAGCCAGATACCTCAAAGTTATTGATAACCTTTGAGAAGCTGGTATAGATTTCCGCATAACTGTGTCCTTTTTTTCAATACGAGGATGGAGTATAGTGAGTAAATCTTCAAAAGTTTTATGGTCCATGCGCAGGAAGTTTGCGTAGTCTTTAGGTTCAGTGCGCAATATTTCCCGTAGCAAATTCTCGTATTTATCTCTTAATTTCAACCATTCTCGACTCCATCGTCTTATTTTTTTTGTCTTGATACACAGTGCTAGAGTCAATGCCAAAAATGCGTCATCTGAATTACTCGCGCTCGGCACGGCGACGTCACGTCACGAAAGGAGAATCTACTAGAAATTTAACAAATTTGATAGATATTTGGTTTGATCGTCTAAGCTATTGTTTGATGAAAACGTGAAGTTTGACAAACAAGTTTGTCAAGCAAATTTGATCGTTTACAGGGCACTTTAGACTCTTTTCTTTCTCTAAGATGGTGTGTCAACACTCAACAGAAAGGTACCCTGTGCATGCGAGCTTAACTTCAAGAGATAAGCAATATTGAATCTACTCTGTGGAGATAAACAATAACATTGAAATAATTAAATTTTCAACTTAATATAATTCAAATAGAAATGAGAAATAGTCGTTAACGTGCACAGATTACTTGTCCCTTTGATCATTACTATATAATAAATATTATGATTTCCAAAATGTTTCACAAGGGTAAATATTACATATCATTTAAGCGAGGCTTTGAGGAAAGCAAAAAAGATATTTCAATAGCTGTAGATAAAATATTCAACAGCGACAGCTTAGTAAGTATTGTTTTTACTAATTGCTAAACGAATATACATAATAACAACATAATAACAAATATACATAATAACATACTTGAAACAATTGTCGAAATATTTTAATTCAAAATTGTACAACTCTGTCAAATATTTTTAACTATCTAGAACGAACTCTAAGTAAGCAACTTAATTCAATCGTTTATAAAAAAAACATGATATGGCCTAGCTGATATATTTGTGTACTATATATTTATTATGTACCACAAACAGTCTAATGATTAGTAGATATTATATGTCCTATGTATAACACCTATTTTATAAGAAAGTGTTTTTCTGTTCAGTAATAAACTATATAGACTTTGCTTATTTCCAGAGATTAACACTCTCTAATGAGGATGACCCAACTTTTTTGTGTAGAATTGTAATAACTCGTTGTGACTATGAAGAGTTAAAGAAACAACAAGGACTCCTTATTGATTTTGACAACTTTCCTTCACAAGTAGTTAGGCTACTACAACAATGTACTGCAAACAATATGTAAGATTAGCAAAATATATTGTTTTCATGTTTATGCTTAAATTGTAATATCTAGTATTCTACATTATTGTGGTTTCTTAATTTTTTTCTAGGTTTCTTATCCTACACCAAATGAATCCAGATGATTACAATTTTGAAGTAGTTGAGCATAATGAATTTAAGAGACTTGTTCATTTGTCTTTGAAAACAGGTCCAGCAACTGACCATGATGTCAAACAACATATGTCTGAATCTATATCTGAATTAAAGGTAGTTCCAGATTCTAAGCAGATTTCACATAATTTAAAATGATGGAATGTTTAACCTACTATGGCTGGTTTTTGTTTATATAGTGCTTATTTTATTACATATCTTTTTTATAACTTTAAAAATAATAGATTACTCTATGTTGAGATGTTCACTTATAACTTAAGTAGTAACTCTAAACGAAACACAAATTTTCACTTATTTAATTCAGATTTTATTATTTTATGTTTGTAGAAAACATTATTATCAGTAAAGAGTACAGCTGCTAACAATGAGGCACTAATGAATGATAGATGTGGCAAACTTGAGGTAAAGATCCATGAGCTAACAATGGCTTTATCCAAAATGGAAGAAGACAAGCTGAGACGAGAGTCTGAATATCAAGAGTCATTAAGACAGGAAAAAGATAGACTTGTACAGGTATTCTACAGTGGTTCAGTATTTTACAGTTGATAGTATAAAGTTCATAATACATAGTCTGCATGTTCTTGATTGGTGGAATGTTGTATCCCAGAAAAACAATAAATATCTATTGGCACAGAATATCTTTTGTTACATTGTCCTGGAATATGTAACAAAAGGCACGACAATAAGACAGCCTTTTCCGCTATATAAATAAACCTTTTTAAATTTTCATTAACTAATTTCAGGAAAAACTTCAACTACAAAAATCAGCTGACCTAAATGCCAAAAATGTATTAGCAAGCTCCCAAGAAAATTTAAATAAGAAAGATAAACAAATTGATGAACTACATTACTCATGCAGACAAATGAAAGACACTATTTCTCAATTGGAAAGACAGATTGGGTATATTTTTAACCACAATTTTCTGAAAATTCTTCTGATAACCTTTGTTCTTAACTTTCTTTTATACCTCAAATAATACATAAAACAAATGTTTGCAATTTTGATTTTAAAAATATTTTTAATTGAATTTAAATGATAAATAATTTATATATATATTGTTTTGACATTCTTAGATTTTATTGGACCGATACAGGTTTAAAAGCCTTTTAAAACAATAAAAAAAACTAAATAATCATAAGTCTTGAGTAACGTAAGCCATACTCTTAAACACTTCATTAGCAGATATAAACGTGAACTAGATACTTACTTACTACTAGATGACAGCGTGAATACCAGTTACTCCATAGGCGAAACACATTTCTATGTTTAATTTGTTTGGCTAATAATTATCCCATAATCATCAGGATATAATTTAGGTTCACAAGGCTATGTAAATTTATAAATACTGATTTAATTGCAGTGAAAAAAATCAAAGAACAAATTATCTTGAGAAGGAGGTGCAAAAGTTTCATTTAGAAGTAACAACTTTATCATCAAAGAATGCTTCATTAGAACGTGAAATAAATGACCGGGAGAAACAAATACACCACTTGAATATTAAATGTTCGTCTCTAGAAAAGGTTTGTGAGGCATTTGGTCTATTTAGCTATATTAAAAGCGGCGTAACCCAATGGGGCAGACTCTTTTGGTTTCTTTTTAGGCCTTCCATACGACATTATTTTTATGCCGGGAAGTGAACTCAGGACAGATATTGTCCTGATGACAAATAAATGGCCTTATATTTTCCTCTATTTTGAAGTCGTAAATATGCGGTCTAAATTTTTGAAGTTATACTTCTTTAGGCGCGTTATGAAAAATTGATGAGAGTGAAATTTTACGATTGCGCGCGCACCGTGACACAAAGTTGTCAGTGTGATTATAGCGTGCGCGAGCGAGATGGGAATAAGACAATCTACAAGTAAAAAGAAATAGAATATGCGTGAAGTTCGAAGATCGAAAATTTTGAATGACCATAATGATTAATGACATTTGTCATTTACCTTTTAAACAAATAAAGTAGTTTTATTTATTTTTTCAAAGAAATTTAGCAATGTTTTTTCACAAAGACCTATTGTTACTTAGTTAAAAGGTTATGAAACATACCAAGTTATTAAATTGAATTAATAATATAATAATATAATAAAATAATAAATAATAATTGTTATTAATATTAATTAATAATTGAATAATATACTAAATATTAAATATTATTAAATTGTTTACGTTAAATATTAATTATTAATTAATTATATTTTAAAAAAATAAAGAAAGCCAAAGAAGTATAACTTCTTACGCGCGTACATAAGTACACGCAACCTTTTTTTTATAATATCTGCATTATACAAATCAATGATAATTTGTTTGAAGTTCCTTCGACTTTATTATTTTAGAATTTTCAATATAAATAATTTTTACTTTAATTTAAATAATGTATTTTACAGACGGTAAAAGATAACTCGGATGTAATCAAGGAGTTAACTGAAAATGTACAATCATTGACAATAGAGAAGGTATGTATTACAGTGCCACATACTTTTCTTGGCCGGTATGTGCGTCGCTGTCATGGATGGACATAAAATTTAACCATTAGAAGGGAAATAATTTGAAGTCTTAATAAAACAATGTATACTAGTATCTAGAAAAATTGTTCTTGGCTTAAATAAATATGACACAAACTTAGGAACAACTGATATGATAGCTTTTGTTACCTGTACTATTAATATAATATCTTTTAAGATACCTAGCAATCAGAACCGTCCTATAATTAAATCTTTGCCATTGTAATAAATAATCCAAAGAATAAAAATAAATATACATTTTAGTTAGATTTTTATTAGATGTGTGTGGATAAAATTAAATTATTGTACATACCAAAAATCTGTGTACTTGCTATATAAGTATAGTTGGTACTTATTTTTTTGAGCCATAGTATCTTTATTTATTCGAAAAAATATCTAATCCATTCTGGCAATGAAACCAACTTTTTACCCAATGACTATTTAAATTAAATGTTTTTATGAAATATCTTGACATTAACGAGATCCGATTGCATAATTTTTTTTGAAATCTTAAACTCATAGACACGGCTTTAAGTGTCTTTCGTTCCAAGAACATTCATATAACTTTTATTATATGTATGGGCTTGAGCAACAAAGTCGTGTGTTCGAATCATGGATGTGCACTTACAGACTGTTATTCTTATGTGTGCATATAACATTCGCTTGTGCAGTGAAGTGAGAGTGAGTGACAGGAAGAAAAAACATCGCAAGGAAACCGGCTTGGCTTAGACCCAGTCGCGTGTCAGAAACAGCTGATCACCTACTTTATAAGAAAAAATTATCTGTTGACAGAAATCTGAGACCAAGATCAACGGTTTTAATAATTCTTTTTGATGATACGATACATATAAGGGTTAATGCACACGCAATTTAGGCTAATCCATACACAATATTTTATATATTAGGTTAAAAACTCAAAGGCCGGCAACATACCCACTATAATGGATGTTCATGGGCTGTGATGACTGCCCTTTATGGGCATCCCGTTCGCTCGTTTGCTTATATAAAAATAATGTGATAATAATTGCGAGTCCGATTTTATACATGCGCTGATATCTCTTTACCAAAACTCCCAAGCGAAATTAGAGAATTATCACTAAATAAATTCAAAGCCCTCGTTAAACGAAAATTAATCAATAAAACTTTGTATAAATTTGAGGAATACTTAAATGATCCTAATCCTTGGGATTGATTTGCTCCAGTTCAAACAATTTGTATGACAATACTTGGCGATTAAAAAGAGTGGCGGAAAGTTTCTTGCCAGTTCTTCTTACCCGCTCTACGCCCTTGACTTGCGAACTGGTAGTAAATGTAAATTTACAATTAATTTAACTTCTTTCTGACGATTCATAAGTGTACTTGTTTACCTATATGATTAAAGATATTTTGAGTTTGACCTACTGATGTATTTTACCTAAACATTGGACTATATAACCACATCATTACAGAATAGCCTAGAACGACGTATCTCCCTTAGTGAAACCCTAGCTAGTAGAAACAATGAAGCGGCTCAATCGACATCAGAACAATTGTTAAAAGCTAATCAAATAATTTCCAAACAAAATTCAGATCTAATAGAGATGAAGGATAAGGTAAGTTTATCTTATACTACAAAAGATTTATATTTGTTTCTTTACGTTTTTTAAAGTTATACTTCTTTAGGCGCGTTATGAAAAATTAATGAGAGTGAAATTTTACGGTGGGCGCGCACCGTGACACAAAATTAACAGAATGAAGTTGCCCACGGAAGATGCTACGGCATTGGACATAATTTAAAAACAACATTCGAATAATAGAATTTATGTTACACTTAATGTAAGAAAAACATAAATATTTATTTAATTTTTCAAATGTAAACTGAACTTTATTGACTATAATGACTCCTTTTCTAGCCTTTGATTATTTAATTGTAATTAATTATTTACATGCAATCAATAACTATTTTTAATAATGCCAAAGAAGTATAACTTCTTACGCGCGTACATAAGTACACGCACCCTTTTGGAACGAAGTTCCTTATCGCGCGTTGTGAAAGGGGGCTAGACGGAAAAAATTCTTACGAAAAGTTGTCACGACACTTTTTTGCTATTTGCTATTGTAATACACCGGTTCTCGTCCGATCACCGAAGTTAAGCAACGTCGGGCGAGGTCAGTACTTGGATGGGTGACCGCCTTAGAACACCTCGTGATGTTGGCTTTTATTTTTGGTCGTAAGATTGGTGTCGAGAAAATCTATCAATCTGTTATGATACCAATTAACTTATAAATTAATCGAAAGGAATTTCGTTCCATCCGGGTGTCCCTTGACACCTCTAAAGTTTTATTTTCTCTTATGTCTACTTTATCAACTTCAGAAGAGGTCGAATACCTCGCTAGAACTAGGTTTATTTATTTAATTATAACTACAACTACTCTAAGTTAAAATATGTATTAGATAATGTTAGCTAACATATAAACATTAAACATTTTAATAAAAGAACCGTTATGTACGCACGATTTCCCGTAAATTACGTTACCAAATGACAACGTATACGATCTTTTTATCTATTCGTTTTCGTAGTTATCAAAATAAATTCACGATTTTTTTTATTTAACCGTACAAATATATTTAATGGCTTATAGCAATATATTTTTTAGAGATTTATCGCCTAAAAGTGCTCTAAATCAAAGATGTGGTTATTTTTAGCTTCTTTGCCGTACAGCGATTGCCCTGGAACAAGAAAAAGTAATTGAACGTAACTCGAAAGAAATAGAAGAGTTGACGTCACAGATTAAGGGTTTACAAGAGACGATAGAAAAGCAGCAAACCGACGTAGAGACCTGGAAAGAGAAGTGTGAATTGAACGAATTGACAGTTAGAGATAGAGATGAGACCATCAAGAATAATAATATGGGTAAGTTTTACTATACCTATAGTTAGCAAACATATTAAACATCTTTTATCCAATTTGTAAATATATAGGATTATATTTGAAGATTTAATGTTATGGGCAACTGGAAATCTAAATTACAAAAATTTATACACATATGGACACAAAACATATTATGTCATGTATTATAAGGCGTCTTTCATTATGACGATGCAAGTAAATGTCGATACACTGCAGTATTCTGTTGTTACATTCGTATCATAGATTAATTATAATGTTTATATCCTGTATATAAACAATCTGTATACAAAAATCCGGAATTTGGTAGTTTAAACGTAACGATTTAAAAAAAATCCCTTAAAAATAGTAAATTAATTTAATTACTCAAAATTATTATTACATCCAACTGTCCGACCGCGTTGAAAAATTAATGTACTATGGCATAGTAACTATACAATGTTGCAATGTCAAAAGATCACAAACACAAAAATATAAACAACTGTACAAACAAAACTTTTTTAAATTTTTCGGGTTTAGCTATTACCTGCCTTATCACCCAACTTCGATACATTGATAGGGCACTTGTATATGTATGTTTTCTTTTTTAATTTATCATATAGCACTTGAAGTAAGATGAAGCCTTTTATATTCCTATATTGTATAGTGACATTGAAATTTTCGCAATCTTTATTTCAGTTATTCAATGGCTTCACAAGAAACTAGAGGAGACAAACACTCAAACAACGGACAGACACAAGACTAACGTGGCTAGTTCCACGCCATACTTTATTAATAGGAACACCTCTACGCTAGAAAATTCTGAAGAGTCAATTAATTTTTATTCTAAGTAAGTATTAGGGGATTTAGATGGGTAGAGTACCTACATAATGCAGTATTGGGGCTGCAAGTATCGATTAACCACTTTCGACATAGAAAACGGCAATTTTGCATTCAGATGCGCGATTTACGCGAGCATTGCGCACACTTATTAATGTTGCATTGTCCATCATTTGTTATGTTTGGTTTAGGTATTTTTTTAAATATTTTCTATCGAATAAGTGCTAAGTTGTAAATATGTTAGAAAATAAGGTAAAAATTATTATAATAAATAGTTTTTTATATATGAGAAAATCGGAGAAATATCGTCATTCCATCGATATGGACATCGTCATTAGCGAGTTTAGTGGGCGTCATATCGGTAAAGTGTGAGAACAAAACACGAATAATTACAGTATTTAATTTATTTTGATTACTTTTAACATTAGAAATAAAACTTTTAACTTAATTTATAACGACCAACGGGTTCACGGCACCGATTTCACTTTTAATCACAATCTTCCCAACCACAAATCACATAGCCCAAACTTGGTTCAACGTCTCATCACCACAATGCTCTACTGAATACTCAATCAGAGTTGACTGACTGCACTGCCCTGCGTACCCTATACGTACCGTCTAAAGTCAAGATGGCGCCTAGACCTCACTTGAGGCGTATGCTCTGCTTAATCATATATAAAAACTGAACACCCTGCAACAAGAAAACCTGCGTATATGTAGAGATTCCCACTTATGGTATTTTTTAAACTTGCAATTTTTTTCTACTTCTTATGTTACCAGTTTTAGAGTGTGTGCGTAAAGTAAATCGGCGTGGCGGTTAAGCGAACTAATATAATTTCATTCATTTATGCTCATAATTTATATTAAGATCAAATGCTTACTGTCGAAATATAATGACGTATCAATGTTACGACTTAAAACCCCGCGGTGGTTCTCTTTCGGCACAGACTCCACCAACTATACGAAATTCGTATGTTAAAGGATCATTTAAAAGTAAAAAAAAGTTCAAGTTTTGTAAATTATAAAAAAAATATATTCTATTTTCAGATCTAATATAGAAGATAGTTCTAATATCATTCATAGTAAAGAACGCATCACTAAGGGTCTGGATCCGAAATACTTAAAACCATCAGAGGACACAAAGACAAAGAAAAAAGGTATTTTTATATACTTCGTTTTTGCGTTTGCAGCATAAAATTTGATTGAATAATAAGCCTGCTTCACAATAGCGAGATAACTGGTACTGTGACTGTCCATAGGCGGTGTCTCAGGGAGCGTTCAAGTATTACGTCACGCAATTTTTGAAGATTATTGACCCCCCGCCCCCCATGTAACGTTTTTCTGTACCCAATAGTAAAACGTTTCGTGACAATCCAGTGACTATACCTAAAAGTTACATTATGTGGTGTAAAGTACTGGAAAGTCGAAAATAATATTAACAATAACGCGTAATTCAATTTCCGCCCCGCATCGTAACGTTTTACAAAAGGAATAAAAATTCGTTACGTAATACTTGAACGCTCCCTTATCAGTGAATATTAAGAAGTTCGAAGAGAGTACTTACGACTAAATTGTGTTGCGTTTTTTTTATTATATCTTTAATAACTTGATTGAAAAATACTATTTGAGGGTAGACAATAACAATTATACAACTCTGATAAACCATTACTTTTTATCATAGTCTGAGCCTCTGATTTCTGTATCTGTTTCGTGACAATGTTTTTAATTAAATGCCCACTTAGACAGAAAGCCCATTGGTGTGGAATGGGAGTGGAACGTTAAACATAAAAGTCGCACGCTGAGCCTACAAGGCCAACACTCCTCACTTATTATATAATTAGACATTTCAATTAATTTAGTTTTAAGAATGTCATAACATTTTCAGACTCAAGTAAACCAACAGCATCACAAAGTAAGGGAAAAGAAAACAAAAATATCGAGTTACCCAAAGTTGACTACAGAGAGAAGAAATCGTCTAAACAAACGACATATCGGGCTACGCCTGTCTCTGCATACTTTCCGTGACAAATTTGGCATATTTTTTGTAATATAAATAAATTAAATTATGTTAATAAAATGATAAATAAAATGTCTTATTTGTTAAACCTTGACCTCATAAGAAGATTAATTTGATATTTGACAAAAAAAATTATGTTGGTATGGCAAAAGTGCTTTTTTTATAGCTTACGCTATGTATCGGATTGTTGTTTCGGCGTCAATCTGTCGTAACGTATTATATCTATATATAGTACGGGAGGTAGCAACGTTTTCGAGAAAGAATTTCAGGTCAGCTGATTTTGTGATATGTCTTCCTTCTTGCACTTCCGGTTAGAGTCTGGGCAATCTGGCTGGCGGTAGCGGTTGCGTTCATTAGTGCGCATCCTATCTGTCCAGGTAATAATCCTGGATTTTAAAAGCATTTTAAGAAGCGTAATTTTTAATTTTTCGTTTTTAAATACGTCTACCTGACATACTTTTTTTATTGCCAGACATTTTTCACGTTGCTAACTATGTGCCAGACGCGATTTTAAGTTTTATTTTTATAAAAATTTCAAAGCATTTTAGAATGTCTGTAATTTTAATATTATGTTATTTAAATATAAGGAAAACTGAAAATGAATTTGCCAGACATTAATTCGGTTGTTAAGTCTTGAATTAAAATGATAAAGTTTTGCAGTATGATGAAGCATTGCATTTTAAGAAGCGTAATTTTTGATTTTTCCTTTTTAAATACGTCTACCTGACATACTTTTTTTATTGCCAGACATTTTTCACGTTGCTAACTATGTGCCAGACGCGATTTTAAGTTTTATTTTTATAAAAATTTCAAAGCATTTTAGAATGTCTGTAATTTTAATATTATGTTATTTAAATATAAGGAAAACTGAAAATGAATTTGCCAGACATTAATTCGGTTGTTAAGTCTTGAATTAAAATGATAAAGTTTTGCAGTATGATGAAGCATTGCATTTTAAGAAGCGTAATTTTTGATTTTTCCTTTTTAAATACGTCTACCTGACATACTTTTTTTATTGCCAGACATTTTTCACGTTGCTAACTATGTGCCAGACGCGATTTTAAGTTTTATTTTTATAAAAATTTCAAAGCATTTTAGAATGTCTGTAATTTTAATATTATGTTATTTAAATATAAGAAAAACTGAAAATGAATTTGCCAGACATTAATTCGATTGTTAAGTCTTGAATTAAAATGATAAAGTATTGCAGTATGATGAAGCATTGCATTTTAAGAAGCGTAATTTTTGATTTTTCCTTTTTAAATACGTCTACCTGACATACTTTTTTTATTGCCAGACATTTTTCACGTTGCTAACTATGTGCCAGACGCGATTTTAAGTTTTATTTTTATAAAAATTTCAAAGCATTTTAGAATGTCTGTAATTTAAATATTATGTTATTTAAATATAAGGAAAACTGAAAATGAATTTGCCAGACATTAATTCGGTTGTTAAGTCTTGAATTAAAATGATAAATTATTGCAGTATGATGAAGCATTGCATTTTAAGAAGCGTAATTTTTGATTTTTCCTTTTTAAATACGTCTACCTGACATACTTTTTTTATTGCCAGACATTTTTCACGTTGCATGAATTATTCATAACTTACATTTAGTAATTAAGACAATTTAAATAAAGTGTTGATTATTAATTTTAATCTAATTTTATATTCCTTTTTATGCTCGTACTACAAGCATTATACTGCAATACTTTTTCATTTTAATTCAAGGCTTAGCAATCGAATTAATGTCTGGCAAATTCATTTTCAGTTTTCCTTATATTTAAATAACATAATATTAAAATTACAGACATTCTAAAATGCTTTGAAATTTTTATAAAAATAAAACTTAAAATCGCGTCTGGCACATAGTTAGCAACGTGAAAAATGTCTGGCAATAAAAAAAGTATGTCAGGTAGACGTATTTAAAAAGGAAAAATCAAAAATTACGCTTCTTAAAATGCAATGCTTCATCATACTGCAATACTTTATCATTTTAATTCAAGACTTAACAATCGAATTAATGTCTGGCAAATTCATTTTCAGTTTTTCTTACATTTAAATAACATAATATTCAAATTACAGACATTCTAAAATGCTTTGAAATTTTTATAAAAATAAAACTTAAAATCGCGTCTGGCACATAGTTAGCAACGTGAAAAATGTCTGGCAATAAAAAAAGTATGTCAGGTAGACGTATTTAAAAAGGAAAAATCAAAAATTACGCTTCTTAAAATGCAATGCTTCATCATACTGCAAAACTTTATCATTTTAATTCAAGACTTAACAACCGAATTAATGTCTGGCAAATTCATTTTCAGTTTTCCTTATATTTAAATAACATAATATTAAAATTACAGACATTCTAAAATGCTTTGAAATGCGTGAAAAATGTCTGGCAATAAAAAAAGTATGTCAGGTAGACGTATTTAAAAAGGAAAAATCAAAAATTACGCTTCTTAAAATGCAATGCTTCACCATACTGCAAAACTTTATCATTTTAATTCAAGACTTAACAACCGAATTAATGTCTGGCAAATTCATTTTCAGTTTTCCTTATATTTAAATAACATAATATTAAAATTACAGACATTCTAAAATGCTTTGAAATGCGTGAAAATGTCTGGCAATAAAAAAAGTATGTCAGCTAGACGTATTTAAAAAGGAAAAATCAAAAATTACGCTTCTTAAAATGCAATGCTTCATCATACTGCAATACTTTATCATTTTAATTCAAGACTTAACAATCGAATTAATGTCTGGCAAATTCATTTTCAGTTTTTCTTACATTTAAATAACATAATATTCAAATTACAGACATTCTAAAATGCTTTGAAATTTTTATAAAAATAAAACTTAAAATCGCGTCTGGCACATAGTTAGCAACGTGAAAAATGTCTGGCAATAAAAAAAGTATGTCAGGTAGACGTATTTAAAAAGGAAAAATCAAAAATTACGCTTCTTAAAATGCAATGCTTCATCATACTGCAATACTTTATCATTTTAATTCAAGACTTAACAATCGAATTAATGTCTGGCAAATTCATTTTCAGTTTTTCTTATATTTAAATAACATAATATTCAAATTACAGACATTCTAAAATGCTTTGAAATTTTTATAAAAATTAAACTTAAAATCGCGTCTGGCACATAGTTAGCAACGTGAAAAATGTCTGGCAATAAAAAAAGTATGTCAGGTAGACGTATTTAAAAAGGAAAAATCAAAAATTACGCTTCTTAAAATGCAATGCTTCATCATACTGCAAAACTTTATCATTTTAATTCAAGACTTAACAACCGAATTAATGTCTGGCAAATTCATTTTCAATTTTCCTTATATTTAAATAACATAATATTTAAATTACATACATTCTAAAATGCTTTGAAATGCGTGAAAAATGTCTGGCAATAAAAAAAGTATGTCAGGTAGACGTATTTAAAAAGGAAAAATCAAAAATTACGCTTCTTAAAATGCAATGCTTCACCATACTGCAAAACTTTATCATTTTAATTCAATACTTAACAACCGAATTAATGTCTGGCAAATTCATTTTCAGTTTTTCTTATATTTAAATAACATAATATTAAAATTACAGACATTCTAAAATGCTTTGAAATTTTTATAAAAATAAAACTTAAAATCGCGTCTGGCACATAGTTAGCAACGTGAAAAATGTCTGGCAATAAAAAAAGTATGTCAGGTAGACGTATTTAAAAACGAAAAATTAAAAATTACGCTTCTTAAAATGCTTTTAAAATCCAGGATTTTTACCTGGACAGATAGGATGCGCACTAATGAACGCAACCACTACCGCCAGCCAGATTGCCCAGACTCTAACCGGAAGTGCAAGAAGGAAGACATATCACAAAATCAGCTGACCTAAAATTCTTTTTTTTCAAACGTTGCTACCTCCCGTACTATCCTATGGTCAAAATGCATGTTTGTGACATTTCATAATTATTAAATGTCACTTTGACAAAAATATTTATAGGATAGGAAGCTCACCGGGTCAACTTTAAACAACGTATAAAATACGTTATGTCATTAAAGGATATCGGTGCAATATGCATATTAACGTAAAAGTACTAGAAAATCGTAAATAATTAAGAAACCCATTTTTCCATACAAACAAATAGAGGCAAAATGAGTCGATTTTAACACCATTGCAAATTTATTTATACTAGACGACGGCCAAAAATAATTACTTTTTTATAAAAGAAATACTACCTTTTTACAAATTTAAAAATCTTTTACAAGAACATATGATTAACAACATATGGAAATGCAGTCGAGAGATTCAGTCGCGTTACCTCTTTATACTGAAGAAATTCATATCCAAGCACAAGGATCGTTTAAATATTCACTTATATTATAATAGTAGACCAGTGCCGATAATTTTTGAAACGAAAAAAAATTACAGTAGGATGAAACCCATTAGAAAAGCAGGGGAATATGCTCAAAATGAAAGGAAAAATAAATTACGGTCGATCTGAGGTCGGGAAGGGGTGGGGGCTTAGTTTTAAGGGTAAAAAACGGTTTATCTCGATTTCCGGCAAAACTAAAAGTCCTATCGAAGAAAGTTAAATGGCAAAGTTGTAGGTAATAAAAAGATCTAAAACTTTTGTATTTACACATTTTTCACATAACCTCAAAATTGGTGTGAAAAATTCAAAAAACTCAGTTTTTGGTTTTTCATTTTTAACTTTTACAAAAATTTATTTTTTTAAACGAAATTTGGTGAAAACTTACCTTATTATGTCCCAAATATACTGTAATTTATTTGATTAAAAATATTTATTTTTTCACCTTATTTTGAATTAATATCGAAAAAACACCCTAATTTTCAATCGAAAATTCTGACGTCAAAATTTCAGCTTTTTTCAAAAAGTTGGAGTGCTTTCAGTTCGTTGAAATCTCTACTTTCCTATGGTAAAAAAATATATATATATCTCCATAGTAAATCTTCTCAGAAAATGCAAAACATCGTATGCAGTAACGCCCAGACCCGTCATACCCTTCCCTACTTTTCTATGAATCTTCTTTAAATTATAATTAGATGCCTATTTTAAGATAACTTATATATACCTGAGTGACCAAAAAAAAATTTTTAGCCTTTAGATGGGCTAAAATTTTCGTATTTCATAGAGAAGTAGGGAAGGGTATGACGGGTCTGGGCGTTACTGCATACGATGTTTTGCATTTTCTGAGAAGATTTACTATGGTAATATATATATTTTTTTTTACCGTAGGAAAGTAGAGATTTCAACGAACTGAAAGCACTCCAACTTTTTGAAAAAAGCTGAAATTTTGACGTCAGAATTTTCGATTGAAAATTAGGGTGTTTTTTCGATATTAATTCAAAATAAGGTGAAAAAATAAATATTTTTAATCAAATAAATTACAGTATATTTGGGACATAATAAGGTAAGTTTTCACCAAATTTCGTTTAAAAAAATAAATTTTTGTAAAAGTTAAAAATGAAAAACCAAAAACTGGGTTTTTTGAATTTTTCACACCAATTTTGAGGTTATGTGAAAAATGTGTAAATACAAAAGTTTTAGATCTTTTTATTACCTACAACTTTGCCATTTAACTTTCTTCGATAGGACTTTTAGTTTTGCCGGAAATCGAGATAAACCGTTTTTTACCCTTAAAACTCCCCCCCCACCCCTTGCCGACCTCAGATCGACCGTAATTTATTTTTCCTTTCATTTTGAGCATATTCCCCTGCTTTTCTAATGGGTTACATCCTACTGTAATTTTTTTCACTTTTTATTTATTTTGAAGGCTATCTGCACTGGTCTATAGGCCTTAGCAAGCTGTATTACTTTAATGCACGATTTAAATTTATTAATTGACCACACTTGTATCTCACTAGGGATTTTGATGAAAAAACGTATACAATTGCCTTTGAAAGAATTACTCGTTTTATCCAGCCTTGTGGTTGGTGCGCTACAACAAACAATGTTTAGCAATAAAACATAAACAAATGTTTAATAACGTTTATTACAAAAATACATCACAAGTATAATATATTGAGCTTAAAAGTCCTGTATAACAAGAGAACACACATTTTAACAGGCTTTGAGATCAACAAGAATTTTAAAGTGACATCGATAAATACTCTGTTAGTGACTTATAAAATAGTATATTTATTGGACATTTATCTCAACAATTTAGTGACTATAGCACTTTAAACAAATTGGAATTCATGCAACAGATTGTACTATCAGCAGTCAACGTTCACTTACAACCTATTAATTTAATACTTTATATACTATAAATATAATGGGGATTCTTGATTTAGTTCTGTAAAAGTAAAATTTTAAGCAAATATTGTTTACGATTTACACAAAATAGTGCAATACACATTCACAAGCTGATTGCTGATAGTACCTCTAAAAGTCTGGTAAACATCATTGGAATCTATCATACTCTACTAATTCATTGATACCAGATTAACAACGAAATAATAGAAAATCTTTATAATATATAATCAGATGTATAAGGGAAAATAGAATTATGTACAAAGGTCAAGAAAAAAGTTTTCCAATTCGAAGCAAATACAATCACATTCTAACATCATATACCATTCAGGAGCAAAATTTTTGCTTCTAGTCAAAAGTCATAAAGGATTGGAAAAAACAAAGTATATTTCCAGTCAAGAGTAAACATCCGGTATAGCGTAGAGGCACAAGTAATTCAAGTAAATGTCTAAATACTGTGAGAATCAAAAAGTTATATGTTGCATATACAAATTAAACATCAAGACTTTACCACATTGCCAAGTTAAACTGACATAAAAATTCAAGCTCCAAATACACTGGAGAACATTGCTTCATCACTCAATATGCTCAAATGGTCAAAAGCCAGGGTGGCATTTCTATTAAGTAATAGTGATGATAAAAATGCACTAAACACAGTAATATAATTTGTTCCCTAGTGTATTTGTGGCTTTTGGAAACACCAGATTTTAATTTTAAATTCTTATGAGTTTAAAATTTTTAAACACGAAACATTTAAACTCTTCCCGAAAACTATATTAACAACTAAATCAGACATTACAATATAGAATTTCTAACATATCACATTCAAAATGCAAAAATCTACAAAGAATTTTGTATTTTGTCCGGATTAATTTAAACCATTACTTTCACAAATTCTCATAAATACATTTCGTTAAACTTGTATTACACATTCCCGAATTCAACGAAGATATAATTACGGAATTTAATAAATATTATTTTATTTATGGTTAATCAAAGATAGAACCACATAGAAGACACAATTTTAAACTTAGTGATTTTCAAGTATTTTTCATGAAGAAAGTTCTAGACTTCTTCATGAATATCACTTTCACTACCCCTGTCCTATTCCATCAATTTATAACAATATTAATATTTCTCAACGACAAAACATGTTTCTTTTTAAATAGAAAATGGTCTGAGACTTAGACTTAATAGATTAAAATAATAGAAATTGTAGCTGCAAAATCCACCTTACGAGCAGATTCTATATACATACAATGATTATACAAGTACATATATTATTATAAAGATAGGAAAACAATTGCATTTAAAAACCTACAACCGTAGAATAGATAGACAGATATGAAAATACATTATGAGTTCAGTTACTGTGGTATCCACAATTTACAGGGGGATAAAGTCTAGACATAAGCAGCATCTTCTACTAATCTATAGTCAGAACTTTTATTGATATTCCAACACGATTTTTTATGGTAACTTCTACACCATAGACACCATAAGCATACGTTAATAAAAGTTCGTCATAAGTATTGTAAGACGCTATTGATTAAAACATAACCCCTCTCAGAATATTTTTTTTACGACAGATGACACACATTGATACAGATGTATAATATTTAAAACAGTAATCTGTGTAATGTACAGACCATTTTCTATATTACAAAGAAAACAAAGAAATTCTTTGTTCGAATTTTAAAAATCCGCAATTCACAGCACAACTTTCTTCTCAACGCAATTCTTATCGAACTTAATAATGTGATCGTCACGACTGTTGCTCAGCAACTTCTTAGCCCTAGACAAATCGTCCAAAAAGCACTTACCCTTCTCCGTTCGCATTAGTTGTTTCCTCGGCAACAAATTCCTCGATAAATACGCAATAAACTTTTGCCAATCCTTTATTAGGAAGAAAACTCTATCGTTTCGCGTTTCGACTGGTATATCGCCGTCCGAGTGTTCGAAGAATACGTTCACGACATATTTTTTGAGTTTCGACGTTTTTGTGGACCGGAGGAGGGATAGAAGGAGAATGTCGACTTTGTGGGCGGTTATGATCGGTTTGTCGTAAATATTGTTGTAGAGATTTGTGTCTTCAGCCGGTCCAACTACGTAGACAATGTGAGAAGCGAGTTTGAAAGCCTCTTCCGCCCATATGTAGGGGTCTCCGTGGGACGTGGTAGAAATGTCGCCATCGTACATAATATCGAATCCGTATTCCGCACGAAGGTAGGTGACGAAGGAAGTTACGCATTCTGCGTGGAGACGGCTAGCAGTCGGGTATATTATCAGGACCTTTGTTGGTGGAGGAATTTCTGGAAAAACATGCGTATATTTAGAAATCGCGTATAAACATATTGTCGTGAATTTAACACATAAGAAAACATTATTTCCTTACAAAAAAATTAAATATTAATTCGCATTAGTTATAAAATTGTTTTAAAATGACTAAATTTTAATATACTTCTTAAATAAATGAAGTTTTAAAAGTGACTTAACTAGATCTACCTTGGCCGTATTCTTTGCACCAGTATCGTCGAATTACGCGTAGAACTATGTAATAAATGAACAATGTTGCCAGGATGAGAGCTGTGATGCTTGCTATGCAAATGTTCATAGCCTGATGCACCTCATTTTCTGAAAAGACAAAATTTAATATTTTTATGATTTAACATAAACAACAGGACCTTCGAGCACAATAGTTTTAATATCAGGTAGTGTACATTATATATAACAATAGTAAAAGTTTTATAGTTAAACCAGTATTCATATTATTTAATGACATATTTTTGGAGGCAGACAAAGTCTAATTATATTCTATTTTATTATTAATACAGTTTAAACTCTTTAAAACTTCTTTCGTTATAACGAAATACCCTCTATAACGAAATTATTATATTAAAATTGGCATATTATTTTCGTATAACACGTTGAATGTATGTGTGAATAAATGTTTAGTTCTAGGTGAAAATATGTAAAAAGAGTTAAAAAATTTATGTTTGTAGGAAATAAATTTATTAGAAGTTTCTAACTAAGGAGACTAGATGCATAAGTATTGAGATACATATATTTTGCAATATTTCCTGTGTTTATGTGTAATCACGACTTATTAGCAAAACTTGATATATTTATAAATGTTTCATACTAATTATATGCACGATGAGACATCGTATAAGTATCATGTAAATCTATACCGTTTTTAGTAAGGAATATCGCTGTTGGCCTTAAGGGCCTTTACAGCTCAGCTCGGGCTGAATGGGCTTTTTCCCGCGACTAGCTCAAGGGCGTCTCCTGTGAGACTCGAACCTCGGCTTGGGCCGTCACGGGATTGTCAATCGCCTGAAGGGCAGGACGGAAGCTCACTGGAGTGAGCGTAGTAAAGGTCCTCGCCTTCTCGGTGAAGGCGGTTTTTTACCCTAATCTGATTTTGTATATTATAGGTACTATTATTGGCCACGCTTTTAATTTGTTGTTCTATACATTAAAATGCTATATTTTTATAAGAAAAACTAGATGACCCCGTAAACTTTGTTTCACCAACATATATTTTTGTCAAAACTTTTAAAACAGACCAAAGAGGTCGGACCTCATACAGCAGACTACATACTAATACTATGAAACACATATTTTTGATAGAATCTACAAATATGTAAATGACAACCAAGTGACAATTTTTTATTTCTAAAAAGACGTCCAATTTCCCATCTAAGAACAGTTTGTATTGGGAAATTCAATTGTCGTTTTTATTATTTTTCTTTAATTATTTTTTACGTTTCCCATCGTTTAAACCTTCCCTGATCTTCCACAAATATTTTAAGATCATAATTAGCCAAATCGGTCCAGCCGTTCTCGAGTTTTAGCGAGACTAACGAACAGAAATTCATTTTTATATATATATAGATAGATACTCTGGCAGACAACACAAATTTATATTGCTGTTAAAGCGCAAGCCTGTGACTAGGTGAAATATCAGATTTGATTTAAATATTTTAAATTAGTACATTTATTTGATATAATACACTATAATATGTTGTTTTATGTAAAATACTTTTGACAAATAACTTATATTTCATATATATTTATGTAAATGGAGCATATATTGGTTTTTGGTTAAAGAATTAATAAGTATGCCAGTATTTGATTAACTCATTATGAACAAACAAAGAAAAATCTAACTTTCTCTTAATGTATGTATTTCTAAATTGCGAAGAAATACAATATGACACCACCATTTTTTTAGTACTGGATAGCAAATAAGTGCTGTTTGACTGTTTAAAGGTTCGAAACATTCTAGTTGAGTCTAGAATATTTGCAAATTTTGATCAGACTTTATTATTATATTTTTATGGTTATATGATAAAATTTCTTACTTATTGTAATCCTAGGGCTTTCCACAAACTGACATTCTGACATTTGTCCTTTGCACTTTTGATGCTGAGGTGTAACTTTAAAGTAGTAGAGTCCAGGAGAATTCAGAAGACTATAGGTATATGTCACTTCTCTTGAACTATTCTTCACTTTGATGATAGCCGTTTTAACTAACTCCTCACATTGGTCCTTATGATCACATTGTTTCATCACATCTATTTGGTAGGAATGTATTTTTAGTTGTGCTGGAGGTGGTATTATATGTAGGTTCATAGTTGGTGTTAATATTTCAATGTACACAAATGGTTTCCAATCCTTTTCACTAATGGTTGGACCTATAAAAATAGAAATTATTTAATTTTATAAGCCCACTGATGAGACTTATTTACTGCAGTCCTCTACCTATAGATTTTGACATCAGATTACATCTATTTCTATTATCATTTTTATTTCAATATTATAACATCAATACCTAAGACCTGTAAGACTTCATAATATAATGTACAATACTATTATATTAATATTGGAGGATTGCTAGCTATGAATAAATTTTGTTGTTTTGAAGTGTTGGTACACTAAACAAAACACTAATTAGGAAAATCTAATATGTGTATTGTTTGGTAGAATTTTCCTCATTTGTGTTTTGTCATTTTGTACAAAACAATTTCTTATCATTTAAGCTTATCTAAAAGAGTAAAGTTTAAGGTTATAGATATAAGCATACCAAAAGCTTTCCATGTTTTTTCAACTTGTTGTAACTGTACTGTGACTTACCAGCTAGTTACTTAAAGAATACTCTAAATTTTCATTCAAAGCAATGCTTTTGACAACTTGCATTATAATTTATTATAGAGCACAGAATGTCACTTTCTTTGCAGAATTATTTTATGTAGGGGCTCAAGATATGCAGCTCTTTGAGCTAAAAACAAAATTATTTGAGATACTTACTTAGCATTTGCGCCGATGGAATGTTGAAGTAATATCTGCCTCTATTGACAACATAGTCATCGGTGGCCTCAAAATCTAGAATATGACTTTGACCATTATAATCACCATCAGTCAATGACCAATAACAATCATAATATAGCACTGACTGTTCATTAAATGTTACATCATTTGATATTACAATGTTCCTACAGTGACTCTCTTTCTTATTGTATTTTTGGAAACGAAACTTCATTGCTGAAAAAAGAAAGATTATTTTTGATTGATAAAAGCACTTTAAATAAGAAGTATTTCAACTTTATAAGTTTTATATAATAGATTTTTAAGTCTTGATGCACTTACTTTTCCACTTTATATTACTGAATGTGATATTCAACACAGTATAGTTATTGCTATGATATTCTGTCCTGGTTTTAACTTCAACTGGTAGAATATATGGGTGTAAGCTTACACCACCTATATGAGCATTATTCTCTATTGGACCAAAGCTGTCTACACAATCTGAACTATTTGGTGGTATAATCTCCAGTTTGCAGCTGTCATCATCAGAATTACCCTCTCCTAGTATCTAAAACATAGTTACATATTAAAACATGAGTAATACTTGTGCATCACAAGTAATAAACTAGTGTGCCTCCTTCACAGAAAGAACACAAATTACTAGAGCACTGTAGTAACTTAAATAATATGAGTGGAAAGCAATTATTGGCTATATTATACATGTCTTTATCAATCATACATGTATTAATAGCCAGCACAGGTAAAGTTTGGATTAAAACCAAAAATAAGCAAAAAATTATATGAAAGCTATAATCGGTTATAAATGATATTGGTATTTAATAGTTAAAAGATTTCTTTTTATGAACAAGTCTTGATTTTCTAACTTCTTGGTTTTCTTATATTGTGCACAGGTAGTTGTTTTGATACATATAAATTTGTGCACGACAAATCATATGTATAAAAAAGGATATCGGATTAAATTCTTCGACTTCTGAACTAACTCAAGCGGCAGTTCAAGGTTGGTTATAAATCAATAATTTGTACAGTTAATTTAGTTATAGCTAACTCACCTGGGGCGTACAGCTTCGCACTTTTGTGTTGTTGTTACAAAACTGAAAATGCTGCTCGAAACCAACAGCATTTTGAAATAAACAAAATGCTACAAAACAAACAATCCACATCCTAGCCATTTTATGTTATTACATTAGAAGTAAGCAACATCAAAATGACCTAAGATAGGTTTTGAATTAATCACCTATTTGCACCATTTTAAAAACTAAACAACCATTCGATGTACTCAAATAAAAAATGTAAAGAAATCAGCAATCTTATCTTTCACGATTTCTATTATCATTAGCTCTACGAACTACGAAGTCCGAATGTCGAACGTCGAAAACATTAAAATTTAAAACAATATGGCTGACGTTCTAAATTGTTATGAATGACGATTGACACGGAGACAATTGACTTTACCACAGGACTATGTCTATTATCTACACTCTACATAAGTCGTGTAATTTTTGTTAGTACATTTGAAAAAAAAATTCACCAATGTGCCGAAAACTTACAGACTAAGATGAACAAAAACGTCTAAAGTTAGAGTCTGGCAAATGAAAGAAGATAACGAAAACGCGCGGCAAATTAAAAAAAATAAAATAGTATGGTATCCCTAAAAGTTTGATACATTTTGTGGATTAAACTTACTTGGTATAGTCCTTTTCATGAAAGAAGTCCCCCAGATGCGGCGCTGCAATCGCATGACGTAATATTGCCATTTATGAGTAAAAAAATTACCTATTTTATTTACATTTAGCAGATGTAATTTATCAAAATATTATTTTCTGCATACTTCGATGAAACAATATTCTGTTTTGTAAAAAGTATATTTTTATTTACTTATATTAGCGGTGTTCTACCTACTTACAGGGAAAAGATGAGAAAATAGTATAAAGAAAAGCAATACAATTTTTTATTCAGAGTTTTATTGCATAATTGTTGGATTACAATTTTTTTCGAAGTACACGCCGCTGTTATACCTTCGTTTGTAATTCTTGTTACAGTTTTCTCTGACACACCTGCAATTAAATTATGAACAATTAAAAATAATAATAACTTTAAGTTTATAATGCTTATGTAATATATGTTTTAATTTCAGTTACCTAGTTTCATCACGTTATGTATTTGTTCAATTTTGTCGCAAAAACGAATTTATATCATAAAAGTCCCATCAATACAGCAAAAAAATGATTAAATGGCAACTCTAATAAGTACCTGTTATGGCGGCAACTCTCTTCTGAACATTGTTTAGTGGTATTAAAACACCTTGATTCTTATGTTCCGCTTCACAGAACTCTTTCACCTTTAATATCATTTCTCGAGCCGAACTTTTTACAACTTTTGGCATTGTAATCAATCTTTAAAATGCATTAAGCTAGTTAAAAATTCACAAAAATCTACCACAACAAACGAAATTGATAACATCGACGAATGACAACATTGCCGACCTGTCAAATTTAGTTCCAAAAATCACCGCGGGACTTCTTTCATGAAAAGCACTATACTTGATTTTATGATTTTATTTTATTATTTTTACATTGATAGTAACTATGTTTCTCTGAAATTAAATACTATACGTATTTAGTCTTTTACTATTGATACTTAAAATGACTAGCATTGTTTTATGAGAATTGCATGAAGTATCAAGACAATAAATCATACTAACCTAAGAAATTGAATGACATTCTGTGTTGCCATCCGAATGTTTTACGGCGAGCGATAATTACGTCCCTGTTCTAAAGACCTAATAAAGTTATTAAAGTTAATTCGATATATTGTTCGTGATATCAATTAATATTTGTTATTTTTATATAAGGTCACTTGAGTAAATAAATATTTAGGTTTACCTTTTTGTAGGTAAAACATAAGAAATACGTAGCATTTTATTTTTTATTGCCCTTAAATGAGTCAAATATCACCCTTTTTCGGTGGAAAACTTTTTTAGTAGCAACATTTTTGAAATGTCAGAATTCCACGGAATGAAAAATCAGAGTTTAAAATTATTTATCATCTGAACGAGCTTCTGGCGGCAAATTTAAAAATCTTTCAGCTGTTAACCCTGCATATAGTCTGAAAAAAAAACAATCTTGATACTTTTGATAAATTTGATTATTTGTTTAATAAGGTTGGAGTCTCAAAAGAATTTAGTCTAAATATAAGGTTTATTTTCGTTACGGAATTTCTTGATTCGGTCGCCGCGCTCAAAGCTCGCGATAAAATCTATGCAATAGCATAAAAATAGCTATAAAAGAAAACTGAAATTAAACCTTAAACAAACGACAATTAATACAAGTACTATTTTAAAGAAAAAACGAACTAAACTACAGTGTAACTCTTTATAAAGAATTTCAAGGGACCAAGCATTATTATCGTTATAGGGAGAAAAGAGAAAAAATAATAAATTTAACCAATTACCTACAGTAATTTCTAATTTTATCACTATCAATAGGTAAATTATTATAAACACATATAAAATATAACGCTTTTTTTAATGGCCATCTTGACAGTTTCAAAGTATATTTTCGTCTGACGGTGGTGCGTTTGGTAACAGACCAAAATTTCCTACAGCAATTAACAATTACAAAGGCGAGACGGATGTTTATGACCTCAGATGTCTTTCGTAGATATATCGGCACCTCAAAAGGTTAGTTTCTTAAGCTGATTATAAATACTATTACACTAAAGAATGTTGTTGATGTCTAAATATGACAAAATTTCTTGGTTATAGAGAGTGGGTAGTGCGTCATAAAGAGTGAATTAATGTATGGGTTATGTGTTAAATCTAACTATTTTTACGTAATAACAAATGACGTTATAGAGAATAAGAGAACACTGTATGTTCAATCGTTGACACAGGATACTGTCATATTTTGTCAATAGTCGAGGTCACTTGAGGTCCAAGGATAAGAACTTTTAATCTATAGTGCTTTTCATGAAAGAAGTCCCGCGGTGATTTTTGGAACTAAATTTGACAGGTCGGCAATGTTGTCATTCGTCAATGTTATCAAGTTCGTTTGTTGTGGTAGATTTGTGTGAATTTTTAACTAGCTTAGTGCATTTTAAAGATGCCAAAAGTTGTAAAAAGTTCGGCTCGAGAAATTATATTAAAGGTGAAAGAGTTCTGTGAAGCGGAACATAAGAATCAAGGTGTTTTAATACCACTAAACAATGTTCGGAAGAGAGTTGCCGCCATAACGGGTACTTTTTAGAGTTGCCATTTAATAATTTTTTGCTGTATTGATGGAGCTTTTATGATATAAATTCGTTTTTGCGACAAATTTGAACAAATACATAACGTGATGAAACTATATAATATCATCATAAACTTAAAGTTACTTATTTTTAACTGTTCATAATTTAATTGCAGGTGTGTCAAAGAAAACTGTAACAAGAATTACAAACGAAGGTATAACAGCGGCGTGTATTTCGAAAAAAATTGTAACCCAACAATTATGCATTAAAACTCTGAATAAAAAATTGTATTGCTTTTCTTTACCCTATTTTCTCATCTTTTCCCTGTAAGTAGATAGAACACCGCTAATATAAGTAAATAAAAATATACTTTTTACATAACAGAAATATTGTTGCATCGAAGTATGCAGAAAATAATATTACTTGATAAATTACATCTGCTAAATGTAAATAAAATAGGTAAATTTTTTACTCATAAATGGCAACATTACGTCATGCGATTGCAGCGCCGCGTCTGGGGGACTTCTTTCATGAAAAGGACTATAGCTCAACTCCGATTAGATTTTTTCTGACGGATCATAATTCGATGAATTTTTCAAAAGATCGATAAAAGTTGCAATGAACTACAACATTATAAAACACTAACATTGACATTTATTTATATTCCATTAATAAAATGGGGTTTGTTTGAATCATATAAAGCGAAGATAATCTATAGATTTTAGAAAATTTACTTAAAATAAGTAAGTATACTAAAAATAATTAATATGACACCGACATTTAACGACAAAATTGAATCATCTATAGCGGTTACCTCGATAAGGACACTTAATTACATATATCCAAAGTCCTAACAACAACGTTTTGTTCTAAAGAGTTAGTGAGTTAGTTCAAAACAGATTGATACTTTGAACTGCATGGATTCAATCCGATTCGAAAATTTATTGAATCGTATGTCCACCATATTTCTTCTATAATCTATAGTAGCGAATCGTCATTCGTCACATCCCTATTCCCAACATCTTTGATCTTTGTTATTTTTATGCGTTTACTATTAATTTATAAAATAATTATGTATTCATTAAAATACAATTTTTGATTATCATTTATAACATGACTCAAATAATGAAACACCAAAAACCCTGTCGATGAAGCTTTAAAAGTGACAGCGATGACCGTGAGTAGAACTACACTGGATTTTGTTGTTTTATATTCAATTTTCTTTTACCCCTTATAAATCTATAAATAACAATAATTTAATAAAATATAAAAAAGTAGCATAAGAAAATAAATTATTAATAAATGGGTACATGTTCGTCAACAAGATACACATTGATTAGTAACTACAAAATATAGATAGTTTTTTGGATTAATACTAGTCTTAAAGGTTTAAGTTTGTAGGTATGAACTTCAAGTTTAAAATAGCAATAGCATACATTGTCTGGTTAAGAATTAATTCTGGTAAAAACATTGCACATTTCCGTTTAAGTGGGGAATTATCAAAGGTATGTTTTTATTTGTGCGGATATTAATTTGCATAAATAAAAAAGTACTGCATACCTTTTCTTTAACTACACATATTCGATAAGGTTTTTATTATGTTTACTAATTGGTTCATTTCATAGCTATAGGTCTTATATGAGGCTTCTCTTGGTATTGTTATATTTATTTCTAAATCTGAATTTGTTGTAAATCTGTAAAAATATTGTCTTATTAAAATATAAAAATACTTTAACAGCATCAGGTAAGTTTAACAAGGATATGTTCTAAAATAAAAATCCCTTGTTGTATTTGTAAATTCCTTGGCAGCACATTTTACGACACAATTATTCAAGGCACGCAACACAATAGACAAATACTAATAAACAAACAAACAAACTAACAACAAACAACCACAATGTATATGTATAACCTTTACAGTTGCGGTAACCAGTTAGCACAGTTGCATTCTAATCTTTTACAATGCGACTTAAATATCATGTGAGTGTGTTCATGTAATGAAATGTTTCTCTTCAAAGGATATACCGTTTGCAAAAAAAAAATATATATATTTAAAATGCATCTAAAGATAATATTATTTACTTATTCTTAAAAGTGTCATAAAAAGCTTCTAGTGACTTCAATTCAATGTTACATATTTCTGATAGAAATATGATAATAGTAGTGTCTGTAAAGTTGTTCCAATGTAACAAGGCAGACCCATTTCTCTCTTGTTCTTTGTGTGTTCACTATTAATTGTTGAAAGTAATTGGGGCAGTTAAAAAATTGCAGAGTTCTACAAAAATTATTCACATGTACTTTTCCTGTTTAAGGTATAGATAAACTTGTAATGTATGTTTGACTTGATGTAGACTGATTTTGCAAGTCACTTGTCCATGAAAGCTTCCTCAATATAAAGCACCCAATTTGTTAAACACATGAATTTTTGGATCAAGATATGTATGACAAACATAACTTTCTACCCGCTCATAATTATATTCATAAATATTTTCTTTTTATTCAGAGACAACATTTATATTTCATTTTCTTTTATTTTAAGCCATCTGAGGTTCAATGTATAATAAGTCTCTAATGTTTCATTTCATATTGTTGTTTTGTCAACAATAATGTGAAAAATTTATTGAAAAACGATTCTTTAATGTTAAACCCCTATCTTAGATTATTTTCTTCCCTTATGTATGTACCGCAGACAGTAGTATAAATTAGTATGTATATTAATAATTGATATTGTTGCTCTGGAAGATGTGATAATGTGCGGGCACCGATAACACGAGTGACCGAGTGATTAGACACTAGCATCGCCGACATTTGATTTTATTACAATTTTATGTCGGGGGCGTTTTACGTTACTGATAAATTGTAAATCGTGAGCGCTAGTTTTGTTACATCTATTCAGTCAATATTAAAGCGCAAGTTATATTAAACGTAAATAAAGTACTGGTAAATTAATATTGTATAAATTGTTTATAAAATACATTAATATCTCTCATCATTGTAGTTGGCGTTCGATGGTAAATGAAATTCATACATTGCAGTTTAGGCATTCGTTGCGTGAACACACCAGTCGCTTTTATTTAATTAAAAAATTTAATTTTTTATGCTTGCTGGAGCTCAAATTTTTTGAGCTTGATGTCTATAAAAGCAACTGTGCAGGCGGAGGGCCGGGTGATGGGACGCCGGTTTGTGCTAACCCTGGTGATCGGGATATCAGCCGGTTTTAGTTTTGCCTACATACTACTAACATCAGCTGGATTTCCCCGAGACGTAGCCTGGTCATCGTACAGGTAACGTTGGCATGGTGCTTGATTGCTTTGTTATTTGCGTGTTGCACGTCCAGAATGTAGAAATGATATGAGCTCACTCTACTGTATTGACGAGTGTCCTGATAAAATAAATATTTTTAAGTTGTTTGCGTGTTTCTATATTATTTTGTTTTTATTTGTCTTTGTGTTAAAATAAACATTAAAAATCCTTTCAGAACAGTAACTTTGACACTAGGTTATCGCCTACTATTTCAACATATCATTCATAAGTATTGCTCTCTAATTATTTTAATAATTTATTATGTTAAATCCTTCGTTGTTTTTGTTTCTCACTTTAATCGTAGGATAATGTGGATATTACATTATTTATTCGGGTTTTTTGAAGAAAACTGCGGCTACTAAATCTAGCTTTTGTCTAATTGAAAGTCACATAGTTAATTTAAAGAAATCACACAAGAGACCTAGTTTCAGACAATCAATACACGCTTCATTTAAATTTATTCGAGTTCAAATCTCATTCATGATATGTTTCAAGTTATTAAATATTACTCGTCGTCTAAGTTATATCTTTATTTACATATTTATATTTATAGACTTCTATCTGGTAGAGTACATTGTACGCATTGCCTTTTTAAAAGTCTTTGCTTTGCTTTTTTTAAAAGTCTGTAAAAGAGGGAGAGAGAAGTAGGGAAGGGGATGACGGGTCTGGGCGTTACTGCATACGATTTTTTGCATTTTCTAAGAAGATTTACTATAGTAATATAAATATATTTTTTTACCATAGGAAAGTAGAGATTTCAACGAACTGAAAGCACACCAACTTTTTGAAAAAAGCTGATATTTTGACGGGTGAATTTTCGATTGAAAATTAGGGTGCTTTTTCGATATTAATTCAAAATAAGGTGAAAAAAATATTATTTCAAATCAAATAAATTACAGCGTATTAAAGACATAAAAAGGTAAGTTTGCACCAAATTTCGTGGGAAAAAAATAAATTTTGTAAAAGATAAAAATTAAAAACCAAAAACTTTGAGGTTTTTTGAATTTTTCACATAAATTTTGAGGTTATTTGAAAAATGTGTAAATACAAAAGTTTTAGATCTTTCTTGTGTGATTTCTTTAAATTAACTATGTGGCTTTCAATTAGAAATAAGCTAGATTTAGTACAACTTTGCCATTTGACTTTTTTCCATAGGACTTTTAGTTTTGCCGGAAATCGAGATAAACCGTTTTTTACCCTTAAAACTAAAGCCCCCTACCCCTTCCCGACCTCAGATCGCCCGTAAATTATTTTTCCTTTAATTTTTATAATATTCTCCTCCTTTTCCAATGGGTTTCATCCTACTATTATTTTTTTAGGTTTCAAAAATTATCGACCCTGGTCTTATCATCTATTATGTTAGCACGTGATCTAGTTTTAATTACGAAAAAATCATCTGAGGTCTCTGGACTAGCTTTACCAGTGTACGCATAAATATATAGCTTTATTTATTCATGGCAAGATCATGGTACAAAAATGTGTAAGGTACAATCGTTCGCAAATTTGTCTTAAGGAATTTTACATTTTACATTATTAGTCAAAGTCAATTCATATATTATTTGTATCGTACATGTCATATCATACTTTATTAAATTAAATTTATACAATAGTTTTATTTTGTTATAAGGAAATTGTTAATCAGGTCTATTTTTGCACAGGAAAACTATGGTTTAATTTAAATTTTGCTTAATCTATTTGTCGACCAAGGACGTTATATCAATTATTCCTGATAAATATATACTTAAATATAATTACTATTCTTATAAATATTTTGCGATAAAGAATATTTTAAAATTTTTTTTTTCTTTTTGACATTTTTTTATATTTTTTTCTGCAAATGTGTTCTTTTTTAAATACACAGCGTGATTCGTACGCTTGCAGGCTGCTTTTCTCGTGAGGCATTATGCTTATTATATACTTTTGGACGACTATCTATGTTACCGTGCATCGGTAAAAATAAACTCAATTCATATATTATTTGTATCGTACATGTCATATCATACTTTATTAAATTAAATTTATACAATAGTTTTATTTTGTTATAAGGAAATTGTTAATCAGTTCTATTTTTGCACAGGAAAACTATGGTTTAATTTAAATTTTGTTTAATCTATTTGTCGACCAAGTGGTAGGGGAGCCCAAAAGGAGATTTCGGGATTTACTAAAGCGCGGCAGATTAATATATAGGGGGATACCTTGTACCCGGTTAAGTACCTCTACAAAATATGAGGCCCATATATAAGGCCGCCCGTGAAGGAGACAGGATCAGATTAGTAAAAAAAAATTGACCATCAGAATTTCCCGAGCGCGTCAGATTAAGGTAGGGTGAGTTAATTACATCCTAAAAAGTGTATATTCCACTAATCTGACAATTTGAGAGTGACGGAAAAAAAGGGGAGGGCAACAAAGTTGTAAAAAAAAACCGTCATCTCGACATTCTCGAGCGTAGCTAATTTGTTTTTTATTTTGAAGGAAATAATTCAAGAATAATGAAAAATATATAATCTGACGATTTCCGCAAGCCGAAATAACAAAAAAATCGTCGATAAAGTTAAATGCGTGCAGCTGCGTGATGCCTACATTTCCTTTAACCGATCGGAATCTACTAAACGGCGTTCTAAATATTTCCCTCAAAATTACATTTCCTGTGAATTTGAACCGATTCGGACCGATAGATTTTGAGAAATTTTGAAAAATCTTAAAAAAATAAGAAATACTTTTTTTTAAAGTGGTTTCTTTATTGATCAACTTCAAAAACTAATCCGCCTTTGAGCTTGAAAAACCACGTCGATCGCCACCAAGCTCGTCAAAAGCGGTTGATTAGTTCGAGAGATATAGTGAACGAAAGAAACCCGAAAAAGTGTTTTTTCGGGATTACTCCGAAATTTGTGGTTCTATCAATTAAAATTGCAAAATTACTTATGATGATGATAAAACTGCGTCGAATGCCGCCAACTGTGTGAAAATTGCTTGATCCATTCAAAAGTTATTGCGGTTTGAATATTCCAAAAATAGTTATCTATGAAAATTCTATCAGACTTTCGAGCTGGGAGAGCTCAAATGCATAGATATGTTATTTCTTTGAACTCAGCGAGCTCAAAATATCAATTTAAAGCGCCCAGGAATGGAAGTAGCGGGAAGTTGCAGGGATGGCCCTTTCGGTGAATTGTTTTTCTAAATTTTTTTTTGTCAGATCAGGCATCCCTCTAGATAATCGTCAGATTATGAGACAGTACGTTTAGAACATAAAGATGAACCACATATATCTTAATCTGACGCGCTTGAGTATTTCAAAATTGCGTTTTTTTTTGCATATTATGAAAATGGCCGTGGGTTTGCGTCCCATCGAAATCGTCAGATTAGTGAATGAGAGCTTTTTTTTGGTGCACTTAACACTCCCTTAGAAAATCTGACGCGCTCGATAATTTTTTTTTTTTTTCATTTTCAACCCTTAAATACAACCACCCGCATCATGCAAACGATCAGATTAACATACGTACATTATTAAAAATACGTAGGGCATAGATGCTATCAATATCTGACGCGCTCGACGATGTCCATGCAACAGTTTTTTTTTACATGTTTAACTATCTATAGCCGCTTCCCCCACCGATGAAAAGGAATTTATCATATAACATTTTTTTCTTCTTTTTATCTAAGCTTTGCATCCCAATAGGTCTCTACGACGCTCGAGCCCATTTAGCATCGTGGGCTCCCCTACCAAAGGACGTTATATAAATTATTCCTGATAAATATATACTTAAATATAAATACTATTCTTATAAATATTTTGCGATAAAGAATATTTTAAAAAATTCTTTTATTTTTGACATTTTTTAATATTTTTTTCTGCAAATGTGTTCTTTTTTAAATACACAGCGTGATTCGTACGCTTGCAGGCTGCTTTTCTCGTGAGGCATTATGCTTATTATATACTTTTGGACGACTATCTATGTTACCGTGCATCGGTAAAAATAAAAAGGCTTTATTTGTTAGTCTAGATTATTGAGTATTGTATTCTTCATTATTTTCACTGTTATTATCACTACTTAGCTTGTCTTTCGACAAATGCCTTCTCCAAGTGTCGCCATGTTGATCTGTCCTTCGCTATTTCGAACAATTCTACTCCGGTACAATATTTAGGTAAAAAAAATATACTAAAAAAATAGCAATAAAAATCTTCAATTCTATGTATCGAATATGCGTCTACGTCATCAAATAGGTCGCGTTAATCTGACCAGAAAATTGACGATTACACGTTCATTGTGGACATTCTGAATTATATCAGATTTATTGTACATAAAATATAATTGGAACTAACTTGTTAATAGTTGACACTACGCTTGATTATTCGCTGGATTTGCCTAGCGCATATTCTATAGTATACAGTTATTAATGTTGACAGCAACCTACAGTTTTATTCTAGTTCTCTTCTTATAATCGGTACGTGCGTCGTGGCGCGGTGAGCATGGTTACTTTTGGAACTACGAGGCTTAAATTAAGAAACATTTTTGAAATCTATTGCTATCTATTAGTACTATTCTCTCTTCTCAATTAGGAAAATAATTTCTCTTACAGATTTATTTTTACAAACGAAATATGCATTGCAATTTTCTGCCACATAAACTGTAATTAGCGATAGTTATTGGACGTTTGTTCAATTAATTTTTACTTACACATTACTTTAAACCTGTATTGAAATGTATGCTTTTATGAAAAAATGCTGTTATCGTAGGCTTTATTTAATTTAACTTGGGATTCGGTTTTATAATTTCAATCTTAATTTAGTATCAGTAGAAATTGTAGCGTTAGTTAAGCTTTTAAGTTTTATAGTAGTGATTAGAGTATATGTTGCGATGAGGAATGATGATGAGGCTTGATTAATAAATAAAATGTATTTCTTTCAATTTTGTTAAGTGTACTTTAGACTCCCACTATATAAAAATCCAGACAAAAATCTGCAGCTCTCCTAAGATCTGTCTTGTCTATCATACTGAACCCAAAAACCAAAAAAATATTGTAAAATCAATAAAACTAATTCTCTTCGTCCAAATCTTTTTTCACTGTTAAAACTCGAATAGATCTCGTTCTAGATACATCAAAGAATATTTGAGTAAAATCGGTTTGAATTCTATGTATAAGGAGAATCTAATGGGCTTTTAAAATTAATGAACGAGAAAAAACTTCTGTTTCTACTTTTATTATTATTTTATCATTAATCGCCTCTATGTCGTTCCGCCCCCGTATATAATAATATATATTATATATATGAAGTAATATAGACTATAATTTATCTAATTCCATAAGGGAAATATGCAAAAGACTAGTATAAACTAGTGCATCTTCAGTTCAGTAAGTCCTACATACATGGCGTAATAAGTCTCTTTCCTTTTAGATTTCTTTATTGTTAGAAAATTTTATTTCAGAGAGTCAGCAAGGGATTTGGATCGACACCCGATAGTGAGCGTCATTGAACATGGCAGTGAGGAGCCAGCTCATAGGGATGAAGATCGATCAGTGGCAGATGAACTTGCTAAGAAAGTTAGGGTGCTTTGTTGGGTAATGACGCAGCCCAGCAATCACGAACGCAAAGCGAGGCATGTTAAAGCGACTTGGGGAAAACGATGCAATAAACTCCTCTTCATGAGTACTTCTGAAGGTACATTTCATCTCGATAGTAAAATGTAGACAACAACTTAGATTATATAGCTAAAATTAGATATTTGGTTCCGCTGATTTTACTAGTAATAATCATTATTTAATTTCAGATAGTTCCCTCCCATCGGTGAAGCTGCCGGTTCACGAAGGGCGAGACTATTTATGGGCAAAGACAAAGGCCGCCTTCCGATACGTGTACGAACATCATCGGAGGGATGCTGATTGGTTCTTGAAGGCTGATGATGATACGTGAGTTTGGGCTTTTTTACATAAAATATAATAATTATTTTTCAGTATTATTTTCATATCCGACGAAATAAACGCGGTTTTTGAAAAGACTTCCCAATAAGGTCGATAACGTATCAACGATTAGGACGTTTGCTTCCTGTCCTAAAAACTATTTGTACTGTTTTATTAATTAATTTGTGTGTTAAGTGATTCAATATACTTTAATGTAACCCTACTTTTAAATTTTACTAGTTTATTTTACCTTTTGAAATAAAACATTTTTAATAGATATAACGGTGAATATTAAAACGTATTAAAATAAAAAGGGACATAATCAGTATTTTTTTTTAATCGCGTTAATATGCAAAATTTGAATAGGTTACTCATAATATCAAATGGTAATCTATCAAATTTACCTGAAAGTCTCTGACCACTAAATAATGTACGAAGGTTTATTTAAATAAACATTTAACGTTGAGTATAGCTTAATATGATACAGAAAAGAGTAAAACCGTTCAACTGTCGTGCAAATTTTTAGGTTTATGACTGGAACGTAATAAAATCTTTAAATACGCCTAACACTAGCTAGTTATTGTTTAAATAATTGTCAAGTATATTTCAACCGAGGTCAACAATTTATTTCCAAGAATTAAGAGATTAATATTTAATAGAACAAAAAAAAAAAGGAAAACCTAGTGTATATAAATTGTGTATTTTAAGTTGTGTTAAGGATTACTGTAGCTCTATATCCCAATCCGTTCAAATTAACCCAGCACGCAGTGACATATTATAATCTATAATCTATGTGTCTTACACTATTAATCCCTTTTAATTAACTTAATGAATGTCCTAGTTGTGTGCAAAAGAGCTCGCGGACATCGTGAAGAAATTATTATGTTTATCAGATACAGCATTTATACCATTTAACCTTTTTAAAAATACATTGTCTGTTTGTGCCAAACGGAATACATTTCCATACTGAATACGTGAAAAAAAATTATGTGAAAATTTAACATAGAGTAAAAAACTATTTTCAATAAGAAATAATGCCCAGAATAATAAATAATATTGACGGTGAGGTAATACTGTGATTCATTATGTTACTGTCACAAGTTTATTAAAATTGCATAATAATAATTCAGTAAAAAACGGATCCGTTTTTTTTTATCATTTTTATTTCGAGATTTAAGATATGCCACACCGTACGGACGAGTGTTAAATGCGCACATGGACAGAAATAACATTGGTGCACAGCCGAACCTACGACCTTAGGGATGAGAGTCGCAGGCTTTTATTTTTTGAAAGTGGGGCGATGCATTACGCATTTCCCTCGCGGCGCGATTGCTTTGAGCGGGGGGTTTTTGGACTTGCGACCCACTAAAACTCCACTGCGCCACCAACACTCGCGCCTAGCCACGCGTTTTACCACCGTACATCGTTGGTGCTTCGCGGGCAGGAATTATTGATGAAGCCGTATTGGCCTAGTGCCAACACTGATTATTTAATTGTCAACAGCGTTTTTCAGTTGCATAACTAATCTATATATGAAACCTGTTTTCCGTTGTCACGACATAACATGAAAACGGCTTGACCGATTTGGCCAATTCTTTTTTTATAATATTCTTTGAAGTACGAGGATGGTTCTTACGGAGAGAAAAATTAAAAAAAATTGAGTGAAAAAGTTAAAAAACAACACTTTTCTATATTCCCATACATAATATACGTAATAATACTTAAAAGTCAATTTGAACTTTAATACCATATCATAAAGTTCAAGTGTTAGTGGAGGGGTTCCGGGAAGGTAAATTTTTATTTTTTGACATAATGTATTTGTTGTCTTATCAACTTTCTTTTTTTTATCGTAGCTAGACCGGTGTCCCGAATAGAAGAATAAGTATTTAAAAAAATAAAGAATCGACTGTTAGGCGGTACGATGTTCGCCAGGCCAGCTAGTAATTAATATATTTAAAAAGAATATACATATATATTATTTGTCTCACATATACATCATACTTATGTCAACACTCCTTTGCTTCATCACATGTGATATGTTTCCATCTATTTATGCTAAAATACGAATTTTTCTTTTCCAGATATGTCGTAGTTGAAAATCTTCGTTTTATGCTGTCAGAACATGACAGTTCGGATCCTATTTATTTTGGATGCAGGTTCAGGCCGTTTACATCACAGGTAATTATTTGGTGGGTTGCAATGTTAACAGAACTGGCAACACTCTTAAAAATTTGTATGAAAAACTGCAATATCATATAATTAATAAATAATAAGTCTTGTGTACTGCAATTAAATTATGAAGTAAGTAGTGTATGTTTAAATGGAAAACTAGTACTGACTCTGGCGGAGTGATTTTGTAGCACGCGATGCCAAGGTGTCTATCGAAATTAAGTTTTTTTTTAAATTAATATAGAGTAGGTTCTGATCATTAGTAAGTTTTCTGGTCGCATAAACCAAGCCCAAATATATTTATTAGTATTTATCATTTTAAGTACCCGTAATCGCCCACTATAGGTATTGTATCAAAATTTTTTGTTAACATTTTTAAAAAAATCATAAATATATAATCATAAATGTTTAGTGATTTGAAATATGTTCTCCCGAAAAGAATCGTTCTCTCCTACAAGAACTCAAACATAAATTTATTTCTCGGATACAAAAACTTTAATTAATTGAAAAGTGCATGATCCTTGATTTACTAACTAGGGTTGCCTGGAAGAGATCGCTTGTTAGCGATAAGGCTGCCCGATGCTCCTTAATAATATGTTGTATATGTATGTACTATTCATGCAACAAAGTGTCAATAAATATATAAATCTTTTAGGGCTATATGAGTGGAGGTGCTGGGTACGTATTAAGCAGTACAGCATTGGAGCGGTTTGTCAACAAGGGCCTCCCTTCACCACATCTCTGTAAGGCCAGTGATCATGGTGCAGAAGACGCTGAAATGGGTAAGTTCTCTTTCGGATCTATGGATACCTTTCAAAGTGAATAAACTTTTATTGGAAAAAATAATCAACGGTCTTTTCAAATTCATGCAACACATTTATTTAAAAAAAATTGTTACCTTATGAAGGTCAGAAAAGTTTTGAATTGCTAAAGTCGCACAGACTACTGCGATGTTAGACTAATATAGATTAGGCATCGCTGTCATTTATAATGAGACCATTTCTAATTAGACATTTAGTCCATTAAAGTGTTACATGGGCTGAACATTTGTAAGAGGACGCAATTTTATTTATGGGACATGTAGGGGGGTCAATACAAACTCAACCCCAAGTTTGTGGGGTTGGCGCTCTTGTCCCCCGGCCGCCATCTTGGAAAAAGGGGTGAAAACACGTTTTTGGCTATATCTCATAAACATCGTATAAAAAATTTGTTACGACATATTTCGTAGCAAATCGCTTTGACTACAATTATGTCTGTGTGACTTTCTATCATAAATCCAAAATCCAAAAAGTTACAAGTGAAAAAAATCCTTTTTTGCTTTATAACTTTTCTTTTGATTTTATCAAAAAAAATTGTTAGAACACACAACAATTTAAATTTCGTTTATTGTAAACGCTGTTACAGCGCTCCAAAGTTGACCGGGTTCGTCAATACTCACGACAAGCCGGTCAAAACAACAATTTTACTACATTTAAAGAAAACACTTTTTTACCGGATTAAAGTTATGTTAATAACAGACAATACTATTTTTTACTAAATGTCCATAAATAAAATTGCGTCCTCTAACAAATGTTCAGTTTGGCCCTCAAATTGTAACATTTCAATGGACTATTTACTATTTTATACTTTTGGTATATATTGACGACCTCTTAAGAAAGTAATTTATTATTTTATATAATTTTCAGGTATATGCCTTGAGCACATAGGTGTGAAAGCAATGGACTCCCGTGATGCGTTACACCGAGGCCGGTTCTTCCCTTTCGTTCCCAAAGACCATCTTTTTCCCAACCACGATAAAGGATTTTGGTACTGGAAGTATATCTACTACCCTTCGGATGAGGTAATTTTTACACATTAGGCACTTTTTTTTATAGGACAGGGCTCAATCAGGCAGGATCCTCACCTGATGTAAAACCACTTACACACACATGTTTTTAGGTTCACACACAGCGTTGAGATTTGGTACGCTTTTTTCATGAAGGATCGTAAGTGGAATTGGTTCGGAAATAAATATGTCCCACATAGGCACTATAAACGTCCATTTTCATATTCTATCGTACAAGTGATAAATCTAGTGTAAGCAATGCAGTGTTTTGTTTGTTACATTTCAAAATTTCGATTATTATTTATATAAATATGTTTTGTAAAAGTTTGGATTCAATTTTATATCATGTCTTGTGGCTGCACATAGTAGTAATTCTTATAATTTTGAAATATTGTTTATCTGTATAGCAGACTAAACAAATTAGCGATATAAAGGCATACATTTTCTGTCTCCCTTTTTTTATTTATCTATTTTTTATCATTTTCATAATAAAAACATTTTTATTATAAGTTACAGATAACTGACCAATTTTGTCATATTTAGATTTCCAAGAAGTATCAAAAAATTGTAAGTTCGGCTACCTATCATTAAAATATGTTTTTCCTATTTTTTTTTCGGTAGAGACAATTTTTCACAAATATTATCAACCAAAACCGTCATTCATCACATACCTTTGATTATATTTATTCATTAAAATGTTGGTCGTAAATGAATATTAATTAATTTCAGGGTCTCGACTGCTGTTCGGACCACGCAGTATCATTCCATTACGTAGAACCTCAACAAATGTATGTATTAGACTATCTTATATACCATTTACGGCCGTACGGAATTCGTTATGGCGGCGCAGACATCATTCCTCATGTAAAAACTGAAAGATTTAATTCTTCTCAAATCTCGACCCGGGAGTTAAACGGGACGAGATAAACATTCCGATACTAGTCATAGATTTAAGTGAGATATGTAAACTGTTAAATAGAATCTCAGAGTGATTTTGTAAGGTTAATTTATTGTATAGGTGAAGATTTTTTTTGTAGGAAGTAGAATTTTTGAAGTTATACTTCTTTAGGCGCGTTATGAAAAATTGATGAGAGTGAAATTTTACGATGCGCGCGCACCGTGACACAAAATTAACAGAATGAAGTTGCCCACGGAAGATGTTACGGCATTGGACATAATTTAAAAACAACATTCGAATAATAATAGAATTTATGTTACACTTAATGTAAGAGATTAATAATAAATATTTATTTATTTAATTTTTCAAATGTAAACGGAACTTTATTGACTATAATGACTCCTTTTCCAGTCTTTGATTATTTAATTGTAATGAATTATTTGCATGCAATCAAAAACTATTTCTAATAATGCCAAAGAAGTGTAACTTCTTACGCGCGTACATAAGTACACGCACCCTTTTATTTATACGTAGAATAGTCGATGATTAAATTTTTGGTTCTCGAATTTCTTAGGTTGGCTCATTAGACACCGTCCACTTGGTCAATAGTTTATAGCGTCGTTACCTATAACATATATTCTTCGACGGGCATGAAAGTGTTCGTTGGTTACTTGTTACCGAAGAAAATTCTGTGACAATTGACTTAACCTGTTTTAAACTAAATCTGTGGTTTTATCTGTTTATGAAAATGTTATTGTTCATACAGTCATAGCTTGTATATGTAACGTTTGGTTTTTGATTACCAAATGGTTCCTTATTCTATGGCATACTGATATCTTACCCATTATTATATTCATGCCAAAACAGTTGTTTTTTGTCCTATAATATTTTATCTTGAAATTTGAACTTAATTTTTTACTCAGTCTGGTGTACATATAGTTTACTATTACACACTTGAAATGGTACAAAGATATTACAAATATACCATTTACTATTTGTGAGATTGTAAAATTCTCTGCCGGGGTTAGATTTTGATGAACTATCTGCGCTGCGATTCTGTAACTCACTTTTCGAACTCACACAGCGGTTTTCGCATCGGCGCATAAACAATAAACTACAAGTGCCCACCTTTTCAGAATGCCAAATCATAAAATGACTGCTTCACGACTGATTTGAGAGCGACCGCCGATGCGAAAACCACTGTGTGAGTTCGAAAAGTGAGTTACAGAATCGCAAGGCTGTTTCTAAATAATTTTCCATTTCATCCGAAAAAAGTTCTGATGAAATGCCGTTCTTGCTTCATTATCTGTTCTCAGCACTTATAGTTAGTTTTCCATCAATCTTTTATACTTCTTAAAGTGTTGTTATTGATTTTTATAATGTCAAGTGGCACACATTGGTCAGGAATCATCTGAGATCATGTTGGCTTCCATAGGTTTACATAAATCTGAGTGTACTCTCTCTAATTATTCTACTTCTAGGATTTGCTGATAGAAAATATAAGCACGACTGCTTTTAGGTTCACGTGTGCGTTATATATTTAATTATATTTGTCGTAAAGTCTTAGCTTCCTCATAAACATAAGGTCAGAAAAAAATCTGTGTAAGGTTGATTTTTTTTCTTAAATCGTTGAATCTCATTAATTATTCGACTCGTCAATTTCACAGATTTTCATGTCAACACGACATTAGTGAAAATATAGACATATATATATTTGTATGTAATTTTGAGTGTTAGAGGTCAGATACACTTTCAATTAAATAGAACAATACTAGGTGTGTTACGTATTACAATCACTAATGTACACCGTTACCGTTGAAAGAAATAGCGGCTAGATGTTAAGCTGCACCCTTTAGTGAGAAATAAGTTGGATAAATAGATGAAACCATAGACTATTACGTAATTAGCAACAGATTAGAACTAAAAATTAAACTACAATTTGTTCTTACGACGTTTAGAATGCTTTTACATTCTTAGAAGTAAGTAGACGTTTCTATTATAATCTCATAATTAATATATTGTATTTATCTAGGTTACTATAAGATAGCATAAGTTTCAAAAAAGTTTAATAAAGTTGAACGCCGCAGGTATATTAAGGATTTTGTTTGAAATAAATATATAAAATTAATTAATTAAAGGCTTCATGTACGTATCTATGCTTATATTGTATATAGAACAGTAGCATTGTTTATTTCTGTGTTTACTGTGAAACATAAAATATGAATATCGTAATAATTATTTCACGCAATTTAGAAATATGGTTGGATTAGTATCTTAGGGACCGCAAGTATGAAGATTGTCGCACAATAACTTACCGACGCTGGTTCTAAAACCATTTGACTAAATGCTCTTCAAACCATATTTATCTGTTCCTTGATTTCATTCATAATAATTTAAGACACAACGTTACCTTTAGAAAAAATAAGTCAATAATTATAATTTTAAGAATTATAATATTAATGAAAACAAACGTGAATAAAAATACCTAAGCTAGCTAATACCAAATCACGCTACCAAAGAAGTAGGTTTTCAATACATAGTATCTGTATATTGTAACCGCATTATGTAAAGTAGTAAATATCATCTTTTTTAACAAAGCTGTCGGTTATTGGGCTTGTATCCAAGTCATGTAAATAAAAAATGTTAGGTGTCGCAACTAAGTTGCTTCTCGAATAATAATAATTGTATAATTTTTCGATATTCCTATTCAATTCTGTAATATTGTACCTACAATAAACAATGTTTATTATTTTATGCAAATGTACGAATGGTTTTGTATATTTTTTAACAAGCAGCATTGTAATTCCCATATATATAACTAATATAATTATTTTTATTTTTTTATTTATTTTAAATATATTTATTCACAAAATAGTTACACCTTAAATCAAACCATGCCCCGCAAAACTGCTTACGCAGTTTGACTGCAGGTGATGCATTTATTTATTTCTATAAGAAACTTCATAGTTGCTTTTTTATTAATGTGTACCTATTGCTAATCGATTTTAGAATTAATTAAGCAAAATAATAAACTAGTTCAAAGATAGATGTTAATTTATTTGCATAATTTACATTTTTTTTAGTACAATTGGATATAGTTATTTATATAAAATCTTTCTAAATTGTTTTGCTCAATTACTTATTATTTCAATAAATATGATATAATTTCTGTAAAGTTATTTTATTTCTTCATATATATATATCAATATATTACGGATCGCCTATATTTTGAAAATTTCATGAATAGTCGATGACGACTTTTTTACTAAGTAGAAGTATTATTTTGGAAACGCAAAATATTTTAAGAATAGCACGATGTGTTTACTCTACGAGGCAAGGCTGTACATTACAGTACAACTAAGATCGGCAAAGTCCATGGTTGACTTTACTGCGATAATAATTTTTCACTACATCGACTTAAATATGGGCTTCTGTGCCTATCTATCAACCAGACAATTATTTTTCCGCCATTGTTAAATCCAGCAATGAATCATTTTTGGCTTAGTATTGTGTTATATTCTGCAGCTATTATGCGTAAAGTTGGTATAAGACCGTTTTTATTTTAGTCTTGGTCATTAACTATAATCCTGAAAAGAGCTGTGGCGCTATAGTAGTAATAACTCGTATTAAAAAACACTATATCGTTAACTACACATTATCTTTCATGGTACTTACGTATTAACAGCGGCAAAAATCTGGTTAGGTTTAGTATATTAATAATTGTCGATTATTTTCTAATTTTTGAATTTTAAAGTTTTAATAACCCCTAAACACTTTCACGCACCGGAAACAGTTATTTAAATAAAATATAATTATACTAACCTAACCAAATTTTTGCCGCGGTGGCGTTAATACGTAAGTACCTATTTCTTCAAAAGAAAGACTTTCCGACTTCACTTCTAGGGATGGTTTTTTTAATGCTTAGCTTTCCTTTACACAAATTGTAATGTAATCAATTCCTGACCTTGCAAGTCGGTAAGAGCGCATCCATAGCGTAAATATAGTGTTTAGCGGTTAACTACAAGTTCTGTATAATTATAACCCAAATCTTTATTTTACATTATTGCATAAACATAATATAGGGTTATATTTAAGCTTTGACTATGTGACGTCAATTCGCCGACAGCACACCAATGTAATAACCATGTAAAGTCGCGAGTAGTAAAAACAAGGGCTTATATTAAAACAAATTTAGGCACATAATTTTAATGTCAAGAAAAAAACTTAAGAAACAATGTCGACTTAATGTTACAAATTATACAATATACATGTCATTAAACATATTTATGTAAACAAAATAAATACTAGTATATACTATAATGATTAAACCAATTTATATAGTTATAAGGTACAAAAAACTTATATTTGACATCCATTTAAAAGGCAATTAAAGGCACAGTGTGTAATAAAATATCCCTTTCACGGCCTTTATTCATCAACATATAACTGTATCAGACCAAACATATTAAATAGTGGAAACTTACTGACGATATTACTTACACATTGAAAAACAGGGTTGAATTGTTTTAAAAGGTTCCTCATTTCGTATGTTTGTTTTTAGAATTATTAGTACTAAGTCTATGTTTAAGTATCTAAGTACATATAAAGGCCGATTTACATTATCTTAGTGTTTAGGAGAGTGTTTTAGTACAACTTGAAAGGCAAGTTCTTTAGCGTAGCGTTTACATGTTTCAACTAGAGTGCTTTACACTCTCCTAAACACTAAGATAATGTAAATCGGCCTTAAGCTTTTATTTAACATGAAAGTTGTTTCTTTTAACTAAGAGGAATATTAAACAGGGTACTGTCAAAACCACAATAAATAAGGTGGGGTAATCAATGCGTTGTAAACATGATTAAATAATGTGTGAATGTTAGGATTGACACTACCTCTAAAACAAAATTTTCCGAAGGCCCTCAGGTTAACGTTTGAAGTACAAAAATACAAATATAATATGTTACACTTTCCATGGTCTATATTAAATACTGTATAACATGATTGGGTTTAAACGCGTTCAGTTATTAAAATTATTTTGTTTTTTTCTAGGTCTCTAAAAATTCGAATGCCTCAAATTATAAATAAGTGAACGCGACTTAAACCGATAGAATATGTTAAACATTGAGCCATTTGCTTTATATACTATTAAGTACTCAATTCTATAATACGTTTTAAGACTATTTTTTTTAAATAAATAACGCAACTTAATATAGATATCCAAAAAAATCTTTTCATACCTTCATACCAGTTCAGTAATTTATTAGTTATAAAAAAAAAAATTCAATAGCATGAAAAACTGAGTATCTGACGCCTCTGTTCGCGATAAGCTTAAATTACTGCACGGATTTCCATGAGGTTTCTTTAATATATGAATTTTTAGGTTATATAATTTGTTATAAAAGTTGAGTTAAAAATCTATTTTCTCTAAGCAATTACTGAATCAGAAATATTGAGGTATATGTTATATATTATTGTAAATATACTACGTAATAAAGTACAAAAAACTTAATTCAATGGTTAACTAAAGGGTTACATAAACCAACAAAAATTCAGAAAAAGTTCCTTTTCTTGCGCGATACGCTGTAATAGAAAAAAGGTGTTAAAATATGAACATAATAATCTAAATTATGACTGAAAAGACCGTAACTCGTCAAAAGATATATAATTTGAGATAGTTCTTACACTGGTTCAAAAACTAAAGACTATATTTCTTTAAATTTATTAATACAAAAAATACAGTTTAATACAACGACCGTTAAATTGCTTATTACTACTAAGTCTGACTCAGGTACGTCAAAAATGTAATGGATTCTGTTATTCGAGAGTCATAGTTCCTGAATCTCACTAGGACTCTTCTTTCATGTATATTTAATGTTTACTATACAATTCCTTCACATAAGTTTTTTTAGTATTAATATTTTATTTGAGATGTATAAATTTAATCGAAATAGAAATATAACATACCCATTATCAGCGGGCGAAAAGAAGAATCCCCTTGGAGCCTGCGCAGGCGCACGTTGAGGAGAATCCCCCGGACACGCCCATTGAGACCAGTAGTCGCCTGGTAGGCGGAGTAGAACTTGCATAACCTGACGAACATGTTTTAATGATTATTTTTAATATAAAAAAATATAATAATTGATACAGCATCACAACTATAATAATTTATAATTAAAAAAAAAACACTTAATAACTTTGTCACGATGTTTTCCATCGCCAAAAGAAAAAGTACAAATTGCCCACATACAAAAATCCATTATTTTTTGGGACATTCCAGGACAGCCGGGGGGTTCGAACGCATGACACCTGGGTAAGTCCTTAGTAGTCGTGAAATTATCTTTTAAATACCATCAGCAGTTATTGTTAGAAATCGAGAAATAATTTAATAGAGTTGAGTACAGAAATAATTTTTTAAAATATATTATTGTAAATAATATAAAAAACGAAAAAGTTTACTCACGTTAGCCATCTGCGCAGTGACAGTATACATTTCTGGCGCCTGCGTCACCATGCCGTATCCGACCACATTAGGACCAAAGATACGCGACAAATTGTCTATTCCCATCTCACAGTCTGGACTTTCTGCTACCCTGGTATACATAAAAGGCTTGTTCAAATCCTGTCAAAATTTATCTTAAAAGTAGGAGAGATGGAAAAGTTTAATGAGTTTTTTCCATTATTGTATATATAGTTTCATAATAAATCTTTTTCGATTTGATTACTATTTATTGATAACGTTAATCGAAACATCGTCAAACGCGGGACGATTGAACAATCAAGTCAACCATTTTATGATAATATCAATTATACGACCCGCCCGCTATATTTTTAAAGACTGCAATGCGATCATGGTGAAAAAATAAATTTACAATTAGAAATCAGAAAGTAGGAACATAGGAAGATTCAACAGATTCCCAATAAATGTAACACAATATTGATTAACAGTGTTGACAAACCAACAACTGTTCCAAAGTTCACAAAATTTATATTTCTAAACACTTAAAATAATTGTGAAAAAAATACTGATTTGGTATACAATATAATAATGTAGCATTTATATAATTAAGAATTTTAAAACATATTTTAAAAACAAAACAAATGTGCGAAGCAGAATGTATACGTACTCGTATATCTAAATATATCCTATATATAAAGGAATTGTCCAGCACTCAAATAACTTCAATTTGAACCAGTAGGTCCTCAGATCCATAACTAGATAAATCAAGAAGGAAGCTCTTAAAATAAACAATAACTTTTTTAAACTTTGCAATGTTTGTCATTTAGTCTCCGGTTTTACCGATTTTAGCAGCTTACGTTATCTGAAATAATTTAAAATCGCTTCTCTTTTCATAACATTAATGTACTTACTTCTGCAAGTGTAAGATCAAGAAAGCCAGCGTGTCTCTATTAGGCTGTGGCAATTGACTGACTGCTTGTACTATAGATGCGGTTGCATCACTTGGCTCGCTCAGTTTGGCCGCATCAATAAAATCTGCCCACAGTGCGTTTGTCACTAATGGTTCTCGAAGGGAACGTAAGAAGTCTTTTACGCAACCACAGATTACATTAATATCTTCGTTAGCGAGTTGTGGAGAGCCGTGGCCGCGCAGAAATCGTTCCTGAAAAATCATAAAATTTATCCGGCTCGAAGGACCATCTTGTCCCAAAATGCTTTAATATTTTGTTTAAGCAAAATTTTTGTAAAGTTTTTTTTCAAGACGTATTCATTTAACAAGGGAAATAAAAGAAATTTAGTTTAGTAATCTGCGTAAGGAATGTGTATGCGTAAATTAGTTAAGCAAGTATGAAAAGCTACTACATATAAATAATAATTAAGATTAAATTTCAAGTAATAGTATTTTTGGCTTTGCTAGTCATTAACAAAATTTAGTCTACCTAAATAACTAATTTATATACGTTCCTACCTTAAGTCGTTTAATTTCCTTATCAACAGCGCTGATGCGATATATGCCGCGTTCGGTGAGCCCTCGTTTCTCGATCTCATTAACGCAGTGAACAAGTAACGCCGGTACCATTGGAGGCGTGGATGGAGCATAGTCAGATATACACCCTTCCTGTTAGATATTTTAGTCATAAAAAATCTTATATTATCGAAACAATACTTTATACCGTTTTATTTTTGCTACAAAAAAATAACAGTAGTGTAAAAAAATAAAAATTTAATTTAATAAAACAGTTCCAAGTCTTGGAATCTCTAAGAAATTTAAAAAAAAAACTCCTCTTTCACTCCTCCTAAAAAATTTATCTACACTGTTGAATTATAAGTACATTACTGTTTAATATAATAAAAGAGGTAAGGTTTTTTGAGGGTTATTATAAAGACACTACTCAAATCAAATTGCATTGTATAGTAATAAATTATACTACTTATAATTATAAAACTACAGTTTTTGTAAGTATCACTCAATCACACACCAGAGAATAGAAAGTACATAAAATAAAATTCTGCCTTTCTAAAATATATAAATAGAATGCATTACCAATTTCATGTTTTATCATCATATATGTAGTAATATAGTGTAGAATAAGGCACCTCTATATATGTAGTTACTTTTTCTTAAGCATATTAAATAATCCAGTGTTTTTTTTACTAAAGGATAAAATGCTACCCTCAGAACTTATAACTAACAACACCAAAACATAAAAATACAGAAAACAATCCTTAATATCTTTAAGCAACATTCTAGCTTCACACGATTGGAATGAGGATAGAATGCCTATATGTGTAGATAGATATACCTATATATATATGTGTAGATAGATATACCTATATATATATGTGTAGATAGATATACCTGGTTATGCAACAGTCTTCCAGGCGGTACACAGGGTAAAGGCAGAAGCGAACGGCAATCTGCGTGCGCCGGCGCACGGCAGCTCTCACAACGAACGCCCAGCTTAGCGAATCCGATTCTGTTAACACATTAAAAGTTTTAAATTATTTTCGATCGAGCACATTGCACGTATAAATAATTTTGATTTAATTAATTAATTAATTGCATTAACAAACATTAAACAAAGCATTTTTGCATTAATTGAATGCATCTAATAAAACAAGCTGAAATATATTTGATAATTTCAAGGCATTTAAGTTCTTCTAAGTTAAGACTCCTTTGCAGTTTATATGCAAATTGCTTTGAGGCATAGTTGGTTGGTATAATTCTTAGGATAAGATTCAGATTTTGTTCATGGTCTAAAAAGTATACTAACGGCTTCCCACAGGGCGCACAAATCTCCCGCTTATAGAAAGTCTTGGCCACAAAGTTGTGCTGCCTGACTCTTACTCGAGGGGAACCAAACCCAGCTGACAGAACGGAAGGAGTGCGTTGTGGTAAGCGACCGTTGTCCGATGCACTCTCAGAATCTAGAATTATAAATCCAAAATTAATGTGTTGAACAATAAGTTATACCTAAATCGCAACATATCGTAAAAAAAAAGGTGTGAGACAAGAGACCCCCTCTACCTTAGTTGTTTACTGCGGTTCTTGAAGGGGTTATAAAAGTCATGATTGGGGTGACTTAGGAATAATTATATATGGCCAAAGACTAAATCAAATAAGCTTTGCCAACGACTGGTGGTTACGACGACTAATAACTGATAACTCTGAATCATTGCAATTTTACATTGCGCTATTACAAGATCTTGCCACCAAAGACAAGAGAGATTGAGTTGATAATTAATGTTAAACAACTAAAATGACAAACAGATAGACGAGATTAGAAACAGAACCAACATCTATGTCAACAATTAAAAGAGTATGTACAATCCTATATTTACTTTGGACAACTTGCATGATTTCAAGACCAAATGGCACAGGAAATCGATAGAAGGATCGTAAAGCCTTTAAAAAGGTACTTGCCAATACTCACATACGATTGCCAAAGTTGGGCCATTACACAAGTAATGTAAAATAAACTGATTACCTTCCATAGGGGCACGGAGGGAAGCTTTCTAGGATAAAGGAGAAGTGACAAGAAGAGGGCCACAAACATCAGAAAATCACGAATTGATGATGTTGTTTAAAAAGTAGACAACTTAAATGAAAGTGGGCGGGCCACGTCACAAAAGATAAAATAGATAAGTTGACAAGGAGAACCACCAAATGGATTCCCAGAAAGCTTATGGTAAACCTGGAAGACAGCTCAAAAGGCGGATGACATATGAAGGGTAGCTGGTCTACTTTGGGTTGAGGGTGGCCAGGGACAGATCGGGGTGGAAGAAGCTGGAGGAGGTCTATGTGTCTGCAAGACACACTAACTTCGAACCAAAATAAATGTTGATGTGTTATAATTATTGTTAATCAATAATAAAGGCATTTGTATTGTACAATAAGTTGGAAGATTCAAGATGCCTTTTGAAAGTATCCTTTACCATTGTATCATTCCAAAATTCTTCTATAACACATAGCCTTGCATTGTGATCAATATAGATTACTTTGTTAAAGCATAGAAAAGATATCTCTGCACTTACCAGTTTTAGGTGGAGCTGAGGGTGTGACAAACTCCTGTGGAGGCTGCATTCTGTCCGAGCGACGCGAAGATTTTCGACGCGGAGTAGCTGCTTCGTCACTACTCTCTGATATTGGTTGCTGAAAATTTTAATTGCAAGATATTACTTTTTATGAAACTAAGGGTAAACCATTAGACAAGTCACTTAGAATTACAAAAAGCCTCCTCCTACGGAAATCTGTCTGTTAATATTTGTTTAAGTATGTGAGGTGGTGTGGTCTTTTATTGAAAACCTAAGTTGTATGGGTTTGGAAATATCGAATTCTAAATATATAAAACTGGTTTGAACTTGCTTCAGACAAAAAAAACAATTAATTATAAATGCATAACAGAAATCCATTTTCATTTTCATTTTCCACATTTGATAGCAAAACCAAAAGTAAAGTAAGGTCATGTCAGAGAGCAATGGAGCGCAGTATGCTAAAATTAAAAAGGATGCACAAAATCAGACACGAAACAATAAGAGAAAGAACTAGAATTACAGATGCCTTAAAGCATGCACTGAAGCTAAAATGGAAATGGGCAGGACATATATCTCGCTTGAAAGATGATAGATGGACACTTACAGCTACCAAATGGCTAGGTCCAAGGGGAAAAAGGAGAGTTGGCAGACCTCAGAAACGCTGGGTCGATGACATTGTCCATGTTGCCGGAAAAGAATGGATGATCAGGGGTCAGGACAGAGAGGACTGGAAGCGGCTAGAGGAGGCCTATACCCAAGATAGGGATCCATACCTAGGAAAATAAAATATGGTACTAATAATACTAACATTTATTTCAATATTAAATTACTAAATAATATTACATATACTGTATTACTAACCACATTAACACAAAATTTTTTTAGTTTAGTTGTATTAGCATGTAATGTAAATGGTATGGAACGTAATAAAGGCTTTATTATTATTATAACAGAAATCCAAGAAAGACGGTGTAATGAAGATTTTCTTAATTCCACAACTCAGCTTTAGCTTAGCTATTCATAACAGACATTATTTCCTGCTGTCACATGATTATGAAGACAGGAAAAAAACAACCAGTGGTGCTACAACCTCTAATTCTTATCCTCAGATTTTTGTATCCGTTTTGTTATCATTTTATTACACATTACTAATTAGAAAAACTTACAAAGTTCTGTGGTGGTTTAAGGTCGTGTGAGGTAGGAGCACGCTCCAATGTGAGCGTAGTAGTAGCCGTGGCTAGCACCTTTCCACCTTGCAGCTCTACTGTCTATTAAACAAACAATAAAGTCATTAAAACATTTTAGTTAAAGAGATAAGAAACAATATAATAGCAGTCAGTATGTATGGAAAAAATCTTACATATATTTAAACCTAGTCAGTGCAGCATACCACTGAAGCTTCAAAAGCTTTGCTGTCTACCTTACCATTATTACCATAAAATATTGAATCTAAAAAAGCCTACCTTAGTTGCAGAAGAATTAGTAGATGATCGTCGTTTCTTGTTAGCCGGAGGATTCTCTCGTACAGCCCAGCTGCCACGGTGTGCCCAAGAGCGATGAGCTGATGCCATGGACTCATCTAAGTCATCCTCAGAACGGGAATATGACATTTCAGATAAGAGAGTTCCTAGGAGAAAGTCAATAAAAATTGAACAAGTAAAAATGAAATGTCAAGAATTAGTAAATTTTATGTTCATGGATGTGGTTAGCACTGTGTCCGATTTGTAAATTCTCATGCCAATTTTACATTTGTATACATATTTTGTATTTGTCTTTTTAACATGTGTAATGTGTGAGGTGATGTGAGAGCATAAAATAAAGTAAGGTCTTTTACTGACATATTTCAGAATACTAATTTTGAGAATAGTTTTTATGAGACACTGTTTCCTTCATCTTTCATAATACACATAAATTTCTGTAACTTCTTTACCATTGTTACCATAAATAATAAGAAGTGGGTACCTGGTTAATAACCATTAAATTATTTAATTTATTGATAACTACTAGTTATAAATAAAGTACACTACAGTACCTGTAGAATTAAGATCATGTGCTCCATTGATTTTGGTGTTAAGATCCTGCTGTGCAGTACCATTGAGAAAGGCCAGCTTATTGAGTGTTTCATCATTTAACTTAGTTCTATTATCTTTAAACAATAGATCTCGGGCCAAATCCAATAATTTATTCTAAAAAAACAAATTTTATATTAACAGTGCCCTATAGGCTAATAAAGCTTATTATTCATTTTAATTAAAGATAAAGAATCACTTAATTATTACTCCTTGCATGCTTGATGTAAATACTAGATGTTTTAATGAGTTACAAAAAAAAAACCACCAGTAGCAAAATTATATTTGCTTGACTTGGTTGCACGCTGTACTCTGTGTATTATCAAGTTAAACTTACCACTTCATTATATTTTTTTAACACAATATTTCGTTCCCTTTTCTCTCCATCAAGCATTTTACGAACATGTGCAAATTTAGCCTCCCATTTAGATAAAGTTCTCAACGCCTCATCTAGCTCTGTTTGAAGCCGAGCAGCCTCTGCTTCTGATGCGGCCCACTGTTGTCGTACCCATTCCGTTTGCTTTACATATGCTAGAAAACCTATAAAAAAAAAATTGCCGACTTCATTACTTATTGAATGATATGACTTAATTTGTTTATTGGTCATAATACAATAATAAAGAGATGATAAGATGCGATTAAAAGTATTTACTATGACAGATTCTATGAAATCTTCGAAAGTTTAAGGATATATATTAGCGAAACGGAAAAAGTGTATTGATCGTTACATATAACACATATAACGGCTTACGAGAACATAACTTTCAATTTTAAAAATGTAGCAGCGAATTAAGAAAAGATAATACTTACATTCTTCAACTGTTCCATCATTTAACACATTGTTTAAACGATTAATATCATCGAACTGGGCGGCTAACGATAGCGTCCACTTCGTCCCGCCTTCTAATCCATCAGAACTCATCTTAAAATATTATATGACCATTAATTTACCCGCTAACAATACACTTGACTTTTGTAATATATAACCATAACAGTCCAGAAACTTTCAGTAAATATTGTTTTACTGCAATTAAGTTATTAACCATCGAAAACTAATAATTAATTGAATATTGAAGGTGAAGAGAAAATTAAAATAACGACCTCACAAAATATGTCAAAAACCAACCGTTGTTTACTTTTTAATGTATAACCATGATTAGGCTACAAGTCTATTGGCATATTTTGGCACAATCGTTGCTTGATGTTGCCAGTTGCTATATGCCAAATACAGTAACGTGGTTGAAGTAGTTTTATCCTACTAATGCACCAGTTATTACACAAATGCACTGAATACCGACACAAGTAGGCAGGAACACATCAATTATATATTTTTAAATTAACAGGACTTCGTAACACGTTTACTAATAGATTCATAGACGAATACGCGCAGAAGCGCATAAATTTCCCAAATGTGAAGGTAACGTCAAATTCAATTTATGATAATGTCAATGTCAATGGGACAGCAAAAGAAATTTCAAATTAATATCAATTGTAAATTTGCATTTGCAATGACGTTCCGCTGAGAGTGGTTGTCTTCGTGCGGGTCTTTATTGGCGTAATATTATTGTGAGACATTAATTGTTTCCGATTCTATCAGCGGCCGTTCGCTAGTTTCTAGCAATGGCGGACGAAGATAATACCTGTGACGATGGCACTGATTTGAAGGCGGGCCAGGCTTTCCGCTTACGAGGCCGAAAAGGTGCCCTGAAGAAGAAGAATGTTTACTTGGTGAAGGATCACAAGTTTATGCCAAGGTTCTTCAAGCAGCCGACGTTCTGTTCCCACTGCAAGGATTTCATATGGTGAGTGTTGTAGTTATTTTAGTTAAATATCATATCAAGGCACATTAAAAATAGTACGTGTTTACAATGGTAAGGTGAGATCAACGCACGGTTTCCTTAAGATAACATTTTGCCATGGTATAACAGAAGAGTCGTAAAATTAATTTGGTGCGTGGATGTGTACGTTAGCATCGTAGCAAACAATTAGTATTAACACGCTTGTTGTGAGACCTTTTATGATTTGGCGCACGACGAGGCGGTATTTTGTATTCTCTTGTTTAAATATTAAAGACATTATTTATTATATAATTTAATCTGATAAAAATCTGGAAAATATATCAAAATCATATTGGAAAAAATGCGACCCATTTTACAATATGCTTATTTCACAAATTATGTGTTGTATTATATTAATTATATGTAACATTATTTTTTAGAATCAATGTATATTCTAGTAAACCATAGCAAATAATATTTCTGAATAATTTTAATGTATGCTCCAAATATTTGTAAAAAACAATGCATCGGCTCAATGTTCAATGCAGACTTATTTCATATTAATCTTATCTTATAATATTTAAGAAATGAGACCATAATGTTTTTATATATTTATTAAAGATGGTAATCCTAATTTAATCAATATAAGTAATGAGATATAATTTTAATCCATATGGGAAAATTTATTTCTTCGTTATATTCTTTAGAAACATCAATGTTGTACTATGATATAATTGTAAGGGGTTTATTTTTAAACATGGGCTTATTAGCTTTTCTTAATACATATTTTTTACTTGTAATTCATTTACCTAGTTTATCTTTAACAAATAAATAGAAGTTGATAACCCATTTTTCACTACATTGATGTTGAAAGCAACTGTTAATGTTTCATTCAACAGATTAAAACATATGTATATTTTCAATATATAAAAGGCAAAATGCAACCAGTTATTATTTTGGTATAAGTATAGATTTTTGTTGGATCATAACTCGTATAAGTAGTTTTCAAATAACATGATAATGTATTAAAACTAGTATTTTATTAACCTGTAAGAAAGTTCTATAAGTTGAACCTAATTATACCAATTAATTATCTTATAATTATATTTTACACTGATAAGTTTCGTATAAACTTATAAAAAACTTATTTTATATCTGAGATGAGCATCCCCCACTTTCGTAATTAGTAGCTGCTCTCTTTTATATTAAAGGTGTCACTTATTACTAAAATTAGTATGTATTAGTTATTTTACATGTATTTATAAGACGTTGCTCTAGTTACGCTAATTTATTATGGAACAACAAAAAACAATAAAACGAATTTCTTTTTATTGTAAAATCTCTAAAAACTGTTATTTTGATGTATTCGTAACAATATCAGTCTCAACATTTATCACATCTGTTGCATCTGTTCGCGATAATCCCAAATGAACGTTGTAGAATTTCAGTTAATTTTCACACTAGAGACACCGCGCCTTTATGTATTCCTTTTGTTTATTCCATTAAACAAATAAGGTTAATTAATTAATGCGTTTATCATGCGACATACATGTAGTAATCCATTATGTGGAGTGTGGACTGTCGTAATCCTTATCACACTTTATTTTAAATCATTAATAACATTTGTAAATTAACGGAAAAATTCTTCTTATTTCTCAAAATACAGTATAATACTTACACAGTTGTAAGTTTTTGTTGCAGCTATGGGCGGCGGTTATCTGTTTATTCAATCTGCTCGTTAGCTCCTGTCTCATAAAAAGAAAACAAAACAGTAAATTACACGACTCTACAAAAAAAATTTCGTTCTTTGTCCTAAAGTTTATACTATTATTTTCCAGTTAGTTATGCACAAAAACGAAAAGAAAATACCTTTTTTCGGTATAAAGTTTGCTTTTGTGATAGTTATAATAATAATACAGTAGTTATAGTTGGTTGAGGATATGCTTACAAATTTTAAGGCCATGGGCTGCAGGATGTCATTAAAAGTACATATGCTGCATGCTCATTTGGATAAATTTAAAAACAATATGGGAGCCTATTACGAAGAGCAAGGAGAACGTTTCCATCAGGACATCATGAATTTTGAACAACGCTATCAAGGCCAATACAATGAAAACATGATGGGCGACTATATTTGGGGTTTATTGAGAGAAAGTAGCTATGAACATAAAAGAAAAAGTAAAAGTGTGCACTTTTAAGTTATTTTCCACTTTTCTGTAAGCTAATTTGATAGTAAAACTTAATAAAAATAATAAACATTTTTATTTCAATAGTTTTATTTTCAATCAAAAATTAAAATCCGAGATTTTTAAAAATTTCGTTCAATCAGTCTTCTAAGCACAAAAGCAAAGTTTTTCATGCCATATATTTTTTCCGTCTTATTACGACCTAAACTACCGAAATTTAATGCTTTGCAATCAAAGTCAAATTTCACGTTTGTAGTTGTTATCAGTTTCTCTACTGTGATTGAAAACCTCATAATGAACCGAGCACGTCTTAGACCCCAAAATGAGATATGTCAAGCAGACATGCTTGATCGCTTGTCCATAAATCAAAATTATTAGTGAAACAGATTTTAACCTGAAGCGAAGTCCCTTTACGGGATAGCGCCTCTGGATTCTAATCTGTATATATGTATATGTGTTAATTTTTTTCTGCTACTCTCTTATATTTCAACTGCTATCTGTAAATTTAAGAAACTATATTGCAACAGAGTTTTGTTAAAGCATCCGTCCTCTTACCTCTGCCTAAATATATCTCTAAAAATATTTCGATGTACATTCTAAAATAAAAATAAAACTTGAAACGAATATATTTCTAAATGTCCGCGAAATTGTGAACGAGCGAGCATGATATGTAGCTCTGTATGTCGTAATAGTGATATAAAAGATATGTGGTTAATATGACATATATTGCATAGTTTTTATTTACGACCGGTTTCGACAGATTTAGTATACCTGATATTTTTGGTAGTCATTCGTCTTATGTACTAAACTCGGTGAATTAAAATAAGTTCGGATTGCCAATGTTTCATTTTAAAATCTTTTATTAAAAAGCTATTTTCTATATGTCGTAATCACTAATCCTCATAGTTTGTTTATAGTTTCTGTGTTATCTTTCCGTTAATCTAACTGTATACGAACACTTAAGTTCGAATAACCTACGCAAAAAATTACGAATTATTTTTAATGGAATATAAAGTATAACTAACTATTCAATGCTTTATAGATAGATTTAATAGAAATAATATAGGTTAAGGTTGTAATTTATTATACTTTTAAAGTAAAGGGGTTAAAAATACTTAATTGTCTGACCGCTAAATTATCCAATTTAGAGTCGAAAGCATTACAATGATATTACCATCAAAATTGTTGCCGTAATATTATCGAATGCGCAGGTCAATATATTGAAATGGGTTCATAGTTAATACAAATGTTTCCTTGGTTGCGGTTTTACCCAAGTTGAGTCATCATGTTCCCTACTGTCGAAATCACACCAGCCTAATAAACACGTTATCTTAACTATGTAACTTGTGTACAGAAGACAAGAGATAATTCTTTGAAGTGTATGGTTTTCTTCAAAACTTAATATTTAGGAGTGCTTTTTCAAAATGAGTACTCTAAGAGTCCTAAAGGATCCAGGTCGTATTGGTTCAGAAACACATAGACGGACAGCTGGTTAATTGAAAAACAAATGCTTTTTATGAATGTTACTATAATATTAGAGAAGTCAATAAAACACTCGTAATTTCATTTTATGATACACAAGTACATGAAATACAATGAACGTATATGAAGAAATACATTAACGTAAGTAATTAGATATTTCAATCGAGGTTTCTTGATTAAATAGAGATAAAAGAACCTTATTTATACCCTCTGATATTAGATTTTTTCATTTAGTATTTGTGTCATAATTACGTTTAGCCCGAAGGCTTCAGAATTTTCATCAATTTGCTTAATGAGGACGGACAGGGATGATTTTTTCGTGTTTTCTCTTAATCTTAAATTTGTTATAATAAAACGTTGTACGAAATTTAATTATTAAAGAAATATATTTATGTAAAATAATTATTTCATTTTAAAAGACTACGATTAATTCCACAGGTTATCGTATTTTGGCGTTTGTTTATTTAATGGGTCTAATTTGTCTTAGGTTATGAACCAATAGAACTTTGTAGGGAATTCACATTAGTTAAGGTTGGGTAAAAGCTGAATGTTATAATTTAAGAATTTTAAGATAAAGAGCCCCCCCGTCAACCACTACCACGGCGGTTAGACACATTCTTTTTGTTTCTTCTTGTGCGCATGCCATTTATTCATTTAAGTAAAGATTATCTTAATAAACCTAATCAAATAAAGTAATATATTATATAAAACAAACTAAGGCTCCTCCCTCGAAAGGGACTTGTTTGTGTTATATATAAAATATTTTAAGAAAATCAAGTCAATATTAATATAAAGTGAATCCAGTTTAAATAAATGAAGAAATATCAAAGATTAGTAGGACCTATCGGTACGGAAAATTAGCTAACCTATAAAATGTGCAATTTTGTCTCATTGTCTTTGATTAGGAACCAAAAATAAAGAGCTATTTTTATGAGCAATATTCGTGCTGATAGTCCTTATCGTATGTCGTAAATGTTGTTTAATCACATCTTTAAATGAAAAATTTCAACTAAGCTGTTAGGTTGAGTATTATGCTAGATTTATATAAATTAATAAAAATATACACAAATGTTATGCATATCATGTTTTAATTAAAAACGTTGATCGTGTTTCAGGAAATTTAATATTATAGATTTTTAGCAATACACAATTTTAATATTGCCCGTACCTTATGTCTAAGCATACGAGATATCTTGTTGCTAATTCGTTAGTAGTCTGTAGGAGCAACCGAAAATACTTCTCCAGCTTAATCTAATGGTTCAAGTATTTAACGATCGCCTCGTGACTCTGCCCTTGCGATCTATCAATCACTGCGGCTACTGATTGATTATCTCTAAAATGGTTTTATATAACCGATGATACAATATTTTATTACGATAATTAATTACTTTAATCCGATTCTAGAAATATAAGCGATTTGAGGCAATGTTAACAAGGTATGTTTCGTTCATTGAGTATGTGTTTATGTTTCATCACTTATAATTTCATTATTAATTGTTATACATCGTTTATGTATGAATGCCTGTGTACGGCAGTTGTTACAGAACTTAGATCATTTTCCTTTTTTCATACTGAAGTCGCACGTAAAACACATATTAAGAACGGAAGTTCAAGCCATCAGTACCAAAATACTTAAATTGAAATTTAAAACGCTATTTAGGTTATTCAGGTCATTAGGACTCTCAGAGCACATCAATATTAATTAGTATTCTCGAATAAAATGACTCCGATTATCCGTAGCCTTCGACCATGGTCTGTGCCTATATCGTAAAGTTATACATACCTATTTTTTTTAAACTGGAGCCGTCGCTTTTGATATACGAATTAACACTATACCTAAAACATACTCAGTTTCAGTTAGATGAAAGGTTTTCAACTCGAAAGTCTCCGTGATTAAATGTCAGCGCCGAGTGCTCTTAATGTGAATGTGTGCATCTTGATGTATGAGATATGTATGAAACATATTTAGAATTTAAATTATTCCGTTTTAGCGTGTTTCAGTTGATTCTTGACGTTTCTTAAAGGTTATTTTGATCTCTGTTATAAGTTTGTATTGTACGATCTTTGTATTTTGTACTTGGGTGTGTAAAGTTGATACTAGGAAAAACGTTTTTAGAGGTTAGCAAAAAAAATCCCATATGAACAAACAAATCAATATAATTTACAGTACAAAAATATGATTTTCTTTGCTGTATCTATTGGGCTTTGCATACTAATAATTGGGAGTGTTAGGAGCTCCGGAGGAGCTTAAAATAAGATCGTTTTATCAAAGATAATATTTCTTTTCATTTGAAAGTGCGTAATTATTTTGTCGTATTAACTCGCTTCTACGGAAGTACATATCATATTTTTAAATATGAATTGAAACGAAACTTCAGGCAGCTGTCGACATGTCTCGTAGATCATTTATCTTGTTCAGACAATAGTTACGTTAGAGTAATGAGTCATGATGCCAATGGTAGCCTTATCTAATAATTATATGTACTTTGAGATTTGACCTTGACTATTTTTGTTAGTAAGGCCTTGTTATTCTAAATAGTTAATTAATATTTTAAAACTAACGTATGGCAAATGTTGTATTAGATTTATCTCGACATCAATATCTTTACTAATTGCAGAGCATATAGAATTCATTTTCAGTTGTATTAAATGCCTTAATTAAATATTAAAGTTTGTTCCTTTAGAGAAAGGGACGTTCACGTTTCATGGTCATTTCGATTACATGAATACATGTTTTTTTTTAAATATTATTCTTACGTTATGTTTATAATAGAACCTAGTAAACCGGACCAAAAGTTCAAACTTAAGGCTAAAAACTCTGAGGTCACTATAAAATTACAAGAGTATGACAATTACCTACCACAAGATTTGATGGTAAATTTATTAATCATTATTAATTTATATTTATTTCGTGTTTTTAAAATTGCAAAACAACAACAATAGGTAACAACGCTATATAACCGGTATCCGCAACAAAGCGATGCATACGTATTGTTATATTTCGTAGTTGCGTGCGCGCAGACGCGGACTAGGTCACGACGTTTTAGATACACTACTGTTTCCGCTAATTTGACTAATATGCATGCATAAAAGGTAATTAATTAAATAGTTCGTCTTATTTTTTCATAAAATATTGTTAGCTCAAATAACTAATCACCTGCCATTTCAGTACAATGGAGTTAGAGTGGTGGCCATGACTTATATAATTCAAATTTGGTTCAATATCAAAGACACTTTTCCCCAAATTTGAAAACTCATCATGCATTATATAGTTTGAATAATTTTGGTATATGAAAAGTACCAAGACATACAATCAATAGATTTTTTAATGATTTTTATTGCGAAGGGCCAGAATAGGGTTGAAGGCAGAAGGCAGTAGTTTTCGGAACATGCGATTGGATTAAAATAAAAATTCTATGACTATGTTTGTCCATTACTATAATAATTTGCACTATAGTAGTAGTGTTACAATCGCTATAATGTTAGTAAAGGTATATCGGTAAGGTATGTTTGTGGTGTGGTGTAAAAATATGGTAATCCATTGGAGATTATACTAAGTGTCATCACAAGCTTAATGAGCTTGTATACGTTGCAACACTTGATCAGTTAAGAGTTCTGTCTTTCACTTTAAAGTTTAAAGAACTTAGTACCTAAATATTTAGTTGGGGTATTTGCATAGAATTAGGAATATAGAAAAGATGTATTCGAAAGAAAAAATGTTTTTATTTTAATGGATTTTTAATCTTATTGAGAGAAGTTCCTTTGAACGACACAAACTCTGATTAATACTCGTTATCTAGTACTTCTCTGCCTGGAACAAACAGTAGTAAATTAAAGTAAATACAATTCTCACTTATGTAAGTTTTTATAGAGCAAATTCTCATATTATGTAATGTGGTACCGCCGTAGTGATACCGATACTCACGCTAGATGGCTTGTGATCACGTTGCCAGCGTTTTGAGAATTAGCACACTCTTTTGTTGAAAGGGCTCTAAGTCGAATTTGTTAGGAAATACCTCGACGGGCTGTTGGATCCCGCATTTCCGCATACTAGTGATGCGCGGCAAAAAGTGTTAAATTTATTTTCAGTATGCATAAAACGATGAAACTATCAAAATTCCTAAACTGTATCGCTTATAAAACGGCCAGCTGTAATAAATGGTATTCAGTAAATCAACGGTAGCAAATGTGGTCAGTCACACAGAAATACTGGACAATAGAACATAAATCACAACCAAGAATAAACACTGGCTAGACGAGTCAATCCTATAAAATAAATTGAAAATATAACTAGATTTGTCGTAAAGTTTATTGCTATAGTATTTTGTCTGTTATGTTTTAGTTTAAACTAAGTTGAATATCTAAAATATTTTTGAAGTTATACTTCTTTGGTCGCGTTAGGGAAATATGATGAGAGTTAATTTTTACGATGCGCGCGCACACCGTCACATAAAACCGAAACCCTGAAGTTATTAAGCATAGTCAACATTTTAAAATAAAATATCTTTTTACGCCAAAGAAGTATAACTTCTAACGCGTGTACACAAGTACACATGCATGTTTTTTTTAAATATTTATTACAATAAAAAAAACAAAACATTTTAGATTAGATAAATGAATCATATGACAATTTCTTAGTTATAAGTACTGAATCTTTATTAATTTGTGACTTTAGTTACCAATCTGCAGGTCTGCTGTCTAAAACCGATACTTATAATTCCCTATATATAAGGAATTGTCACTCTAGCAAAACTCGACGACATGTGTCAGACATAAGGCTCACACCTACTTCTCTATAAAATAATAAAATATCGAACAAACGTATCCTGATCAATCCTGAGATTGGCCTTAGCGAAGACACAGGCTTGTGGCTCCACTAGATTAGTATTAATTATTTTTCAATAATTTCGTCCTTTATAAACTTCGTAAACCTGGCGAGAAAACTCAGTATTAAATTTAGAACCGCTATTGAAGATACATTATTTCTAGGACCACTGCGTTGTAGCGTTAGTAAATTAACGATGACTTCTAAAAGTGTCTACAACCGGAGGTTAGGAATTACGTTCCATTTGATAGTGTAGATTTCCGTACCGCAGTTATGTAGTAGGTACTTTATTTAATGCGTGAAAATCCTAGCCATTCCAATGTCGGGGTTTTCCACGCTTTGAAAAAATATTGAACGCATAACCTTAATAACTACAGCTTATCTTTTATTTCTTTCATATTCCTCTTTATTCATATTTGTCCTTATTCAATCGTACTAAAGCCTCAAACAATTTCATATGAAAGTGTCATTGAAAACAAACGATATAAATGTTATTAAAATTAGTTGATTAGATAGAGGCTTTGCCTAAATGAAATTTAAATACAAGAGATACATTGTTAGATGTTAAATTTTACAAGATAAAGTGTTTCGAAGATGTTTCAGATTGAGTGTGGGTCAAGTGCTTTAAGCAAAACGTTGTATTAATAATGTGAGGCTTAAGAGTCTAAGGTCTAAGAGTAAAGCAATACAAAAATATTTAATCATAGCACCTAATTGAATTTATTGACATTGTAATAATACTTTTCTTAGAGGAATGTTCGTATTAAAACGGGCTGATAGAGAACTTGGCGTAATTGAAGTTTCTAGCGCTTTCAGCATCAATCTTAAAATGTAAGAGATTACGAATACGGCGCATACAGTTTCTGAAAGGAATCGCCTTAGTTTGTGACAGTCGCTTACAAAATACGTAAGAAGATATATTTAGCCTTGCTTTAAAATATAATAGTATTAAACTTCAAATACATTCGGGCGGTTAAATAAATAATGAAATAAAAGCACCTTGTATCGATGTCCATTTGTACGTTTGATTGCGCCGCTCTTTCACGACCTGTGATCAATCATTCATTGTGTCGAATGTCATACGAACAGTAGGATGTTTTATTGTATACGAGACGATATCGTTTGCAAAAATCTGAAAGCTGCTGATTACAGTTTATTATATAAATAACGTTTTGAATATTTAGTTTTATTTTAATTAATTTATCCAAATATTTATACTTAAATAACCAAACCAATAGGCACATCTATATAGGAAAAAAAAAACTACATAAACTACGACACTGAACAGTAAAATATTTACAAAATACCTTTTTCTACCGCTATAGGAATTGACATAAAGCAAATATTTGGTCAGTTCACTTAACGGACAATTAAAAAGACCCGTAATTCTATAAAGTTTGTTTGGTATTTCAATGTATTGTGTATTGTGTGCCCTTTTCAAAAGGTTAGTTCTACACCTAACATAACCATCAGGCACCCTGACTCTGAGGCTTAGGCACTGGAGTATCGCCGGATTGCTTTCCTTGCCATGTAGAAATTGTATGAGATACATCGAAAGCGCAAATTCTTAGGGCACTCTGAGCTTGAGATGGTAAAATCGGTACACACCGTATAGTGTAGAATAAAGGTTTTAAGTCTATATTAACAATTAACGTAATACGGTTTACCGCCATTACGTATTACGTATTTTACATCTATAAATAGTTGGCTTGTCTGTGGTGGATCGCGTATCTTCTATATTGTATCCGATACGATAAATATCTTAATATCCTATCGGACACTATAAAACCTGACTATTGCTGTATCGAACAATTAGCCTTATTTGTTACACGGTATGTCGTGTTGAATATGAGATGGTTTGATAACTGCTTGTATTTAATGCAAGAATGTTGTCTGTTCTGATTGATTAGTAATTATATAAGTGTCTTTTAAACCAACACTGGGGGCTTAGTTAAGATGCCTTAACACTAGTGTTTGTAGAAAGTCGAAAACTATATTTGTATGAAAACGACAGTTCGTGTCCACAAATTTTCATACATATCCCCTCCATACAGATCCCTGATCGCTTAATATGGAAACCCTTAGCTATTCTCGTAAATAATAGTTTTCTATTTGTTTATTATTGAGAGAATAACAGTTTATGCATCCATTCAATATTCATGACTGCAGCCTAGAGAATGTAAGTATGTGTCATGATTTTATACAAACCATTGTCTCCTAATAAAAACAACGATTATAAACCATCTTCGGCTGATTTGTTTTAACAGGTGTACGCCAATCACAGTTCTTAGTTGGCAGGAGTAAATTATGTTTTCCGACTGTTTAGTTATATAGTTAAATTCCTTACTTCGATGGCGTTCCAAGACAGCGCTTCTTAACAAACTTCTTGTCGCGCACTGCACACTTTATGAAACCGAACTGCTACGACGTGGAGGCCGGCAACGCACATACAAACCTCCTGGAGTTAAACACTTAACTTTAAGTGACCCGCCAACTCGTTTGTCTCCTGTCTCATTAAAAATATAAGTAAGTCGTTATTGTAGTAAGGCTTGTCTTATTTAATAAAAATATAGAAACTTTTTATTAGGAAGAGTATTTAACGGTATAGTTTTTGACATAAATTTTTATTTTACCTATACCTAAAACATACTAGATACAAAATTGGCAGACTTAATATATAAGTGAACCGTTTTCTTAAATATTTATTCCGCTTAATGACTAGACATAACATAGACAACATTTATTACTAATAAAACACACATAGAAACACAAAATAACAATAATAAAAAAATATAAAAAAAATAATGATAGATTCAGATGAAATGAAACATTAGATTAAACTAGTTTTTTTCTATTAAAGATTAACGTTCCTTTTAAGTAATTAATGCGTGAGTGTTGTGGTAGAATTGGCCCTGGCTCAGCATAATGCTGAGGAGCAGACTGTTCCACAGCGCTGGTCATTCTGCCAGAGACCACAGCAGCTAGTTTGCGCCTCAGTCGCAAAAAAAGAAAAAGAATGTAATAAATTTAAAAAACTTAATAGAAAAAATAATATTAGTAAAAGTTAGCAGTGTAAGTAATGAAGTCTTGTGTAAAAATAAGTAGTAAATAAAATAAAATTAAAAATAAGAATAATTGTTAAGAAATAGATAAATAAATATTTTTGGGCGGATTAAAAACTAAATTACGTGGGATTTTTGTAGAGTATCTAGATGTTCTTTATGACTGCGACGAAAATTTGATTTTAGTTGAAGATTTTCAACGGACTACTGCTCTTAAAATAGCTATATAATATGTAACCGCTTAAGCTAACCGCGCGATTCTAAATTCAGCCGTTCATCATAATATTGATTTATGAAGTAGCTCTGTACCGCAGGTAAAGTTAGATTGAGCCTCGAAACTTTACAGTTCAGTTCATCTTTGTGGTCCTTAGTCTTTGTGTCAATAAACTAAGACTCCTTTGAATCTTATATTGGCAGACTTGCATTCGAATAAAACGAGATTCATACTAATGTTAAGAATAGGTAAAATTTGTGAGGTTGTAGGGGGTTGTCACGGGATGTGCTTAACCGCCGGCGCCACTTAAATGCCGGACTCTATCATTGGGAGTGTCAGGTTAGCTTCCTGCACGTGTGCCCTCTGTTCCATAAAAAAAGGATTTTGTTAGAAATAGCTATCAATAGAAAGCCACGATATTTGTGAGTGTCACTGACTTCTTCGAGGTCTTGCCAAGTATGTCGAAGAATAAACTTTTTTATTGTGTGTTTTATTCTTATTCCATATTTGAACTGAAGTTATTTATTACACATACATTTACAACACGACAAATAAGTTATACGATAACTTGACGCCTTTATGTCTGTGGTGTTAATGGGAACATTTCGTCCAACCCCTATTGCTCAAGTACCTACTACAGAACCATGTTGATATGTTACTAATTTTCAGATAGTACTAAACAAATTATACTTACAGTATAATTTCACGCCAAAGTGTCCTTTGCTACTTATATTAAATCAGCTGTTTGTCATCGAATCAATAGATTTTGTATTTAATTTTTTAGGTTTTTGTTTGTTAGGTGAGCTTACTCTGTAACTTTCAATAGCAATACCGACGGCGATTCCTTTCGCAAAAATGAGTAATCCTACCGCGCGATTTCAAGGTTGCGACACGGTTTGCAATTACTATTTTGGATAATTCTTTTCTGAATATTTATTGATTTAAGTACTAAAATCTAAATAACCTAAGATGAGTGTTTTGAGTGCTCTATATGTGTGGTTAAGGTGTCTCTTTACTGTACCGGGGAGTGGTAAGGCGCATATAGAAAATAACATTCATTTGTTTTTTTTCTATATTATGCGGTTTGGCACTATATGCGATAATTTACTCTAAAAAAAAGCATTGCTTGTAAATTTTTAGTCTTGTTATATATATCTATCTCTGTCTTTTGTCTTATCGTAATCTTTCAAGATAAAAGACGATGAAACTTTCCACTCCATTCTGGTGTTTTAAATTACTTTCAAACAAAGCTTTGCGTACGTGTTAACATAAAAATGTTAACTTATTCTGATGAACTTATATTGGTGAATTATGTTTACATTCAAATCAATTTAAAAAAGCGATTGTGTGAAAAAGGTACACTGTAAAACTATATTAATTCCATTAGTGTACGTTACGTAATACCTTATTAAAATCTACAATTATTTGGGTTCGTTTAAAGTAAAATTTCTTAGGATGTTTCTGTTTACCCATAACCAGCACAGTTTTGCAACTTTCTATTCAAAACGCTTTAATTTGAATCCTCAAGTGCAACAGAAATATTAAAAGTAAAGTTAATAATACCATCAAGTCGGCGGTTTTTTATGTAAATTATTTTAAAATACAACAGATTATTATTACATATTGAAACTCGCTAACGAGTAAATCATTTCAAAGTGAATAACAGTTTTAACAGAAATTTTGTAAAAAATATTTAATTTATAGAGGAATAAAGAAATTTAAAAGATCTGATATTATAGATATAGCTGAAGGCTATTATGTGACGAGATAGGGCATTGACTCGGGATCGGGATAAATAAATCTAATATATAAAATTCTCGTGTCGCGGTGTTTGTGGTTTAACTCCTCCGAAACGGCTTGACCGATTCTCATGAAATTTTGTGTGCATATTGGGTATGTCTGAGAATCAGACATCTTTTTTTCATCCCCCTAAATGTTAACCCCTAAATTTTTATTTTTTAATTATTAGAAATTTTATTCTGTTTTTTTTATGATACAGCATTAAAAAATACATACAACCCCTAACTTTCACCGCTCTACGATCAACCCCTATTTTTTTTATTATAAATGATATACATGACAAAACGACGTTTGCCCGGTCAGCTAGTATATATTATATAATAGTATCAATCGCTTATACTGGGAAAAAGTAAGGCGCAACTGCGTTTCTCTGTTTTCCTTACATTATATATATTATATCTTACGCAACAACGTGACAGCGGAATTTATAGTCCCAAGACGATTTCAGACAGTACTTAAATATTTTATGCATTTGCAAATTATACCTACCAGGTATTTGAAAATAGGCACACCTCTCTCATACAAAAGGATACGGAGGTCTGCTGATTTTTATCAACTAAGTATTAAAATTTGTGTAGATTATATGAAACTTTGACTCAAACTCAAAACTAGTGAGTTTGAGTCAAAGTTTCATGGGAGAAGAGAATGGTTAAAATATTCTTCGATGTTTGAGAGCGCTAAAGACAAGGTACAAATTCGAGAATAAGCCTCATTCATGGTTTAACACGATAAAAATAAGCAGTTTCGAAAGCAAAGTCATTTCAATTTAATGCATAGTATTAATTAGTTTGCATTTTTTGCTGTACGATAAGCTTGTATTGTAACTATAAAACGATTCTCATATTAAAATTTATTATAGATATGATCTATGTTAATTGTTTCCCATACTCAATTAGTGAACATGTCTGATGTTATTAAATTAATCGTAATTAAAATCTTCTGTCGCGTCGCTCTGAATATTATATGACTGAAATTTGATTTGTGTGAGAATAGTCTTTTCATTAATTTCAAACATCATGTATTTTTTTTTAAATATCAGATTGGAATGTTCCTTTTCAACAACATGTTTACAATTACTTTAAATTTTAATATCAGGTTACAAAAACATAATTTCCCGGCTTTTATGCTAACGAATTAAACTTGAGCACAATTTTCTTAAGATTTATGTGTTATTGATGTTAGTATCGCGATCAAAAAGCCTTGAATAAAATGAAAATATAATATTACGTACTTAAAACGAGCGCGCTCACATTTCACACGTTTTAATTTGGTATACTGTATTTAATAATCATATAAAATATATTCAATTTTAATAAACTGCATCAGTGCTTTGAATTAATTGCGTTAGAATCCTAGTACTAATAATAATCATTTGGTTCAGGTGCAGAAGTCTTTATTAAGAATAATATTCAGAGTTTCGATGTAAACATTTTTGGTATAATATCGTTAATACATAATAATAAATAACTTAAGACAAGTCATGAGGAAATACGTCATATATGTATGCAGTAACAAAAAATATTAAATTGGGTCTGATTATTAATATATTTATTTCCTTTTACGCAGAAACAGTATTAGTTCTCAGCCGAGATGACGCTAGAGTGTTTTCGATGACGCATTTCTAGCCTGTTAAGAATATTTTTTTATACACTAACAATTATATTGAATACTGGTTCGTCCGACCGTGACCTTTGGACGCATACTTGTATAATGTATATTATTTATTATCATATTTAGTACATGTATATTGCCATTGTGTTGAATGTGACGACTTTCGCTTGTAACCTCACGTTTTTTAGATTGGCGAACTATTGCACTAAATATTGTTTGAGTAATTTAAGCATTTTTTTTACATCTTTGACTTGAATATAAATATTGAAGTAAAAGTTGATTTTAATATGAATAACCCTCCGTTCATACGAATAATGTTGCGTTAATACGGAAATAACTTAATTTTAACCGTATAATAATGTTACTGTACAAATATAGTAACATTATTATTTAACTCTAGTGAAACCGCATTTTTCCTTGAACTTGTCCACGTGGCCATTAAGAAATTTAGTTATGTTATTACTCAAGCATTGAGTGCTTCTAATTATATTTTGTATGACGTTTTTTTATGGTGTTTATAAATTTATTAAATTATAATGTAAAACTTTTCTGATAGTTCTAACTTAGTACACATACGAGTATGTAGGCTATTTTTAAATCTCTCTTATTGTAGTACGGAAGGTAGCAACGTTTTCGAGAAAGAATTTCAGGTCAGCTGATTTTGTGATATGTCTTCCTTCTTGCACTTCCGGTTAGAGTCTGGGCAATCTGGCTGGCGGTAGCGGTTGCGTTCATTAGTGCGCATCCTATCTGTCCAGGTAATAATCCTGGATTTTAAAAGCATTTTAAGAAGCGTAATTTTTAATTTTTCCTTTTTAAATTCGTCTACCTGACATACTTTTTTTATTGCCAGACATTTTTCCCATTGCTAACTATGTGCCAGACGCGATTTTAAGTTTTATTTTTATAAAAATTTCAAAGTATTTTAAAATGTCTGTAATTTTAATATTATGTTATTTAAATATAAGAAAAACTGAAAATGAATTTGCCAGACATTAATTCGATTGTTAAGTCTTGAATTAAATTAAACCTGACATACTTTTTTTATTGCCAGACATTTTTCCCATTGCTAACTCCATTCCATCCAAGTCATTGTCAGGTAGACAATGCTTCATCATACTGCAATACTTTATCATTTTAATTCAAGACTTAACAATCGAATTAATGTCTGGCAAATTCATTTTCAGTTTTTCTTATATTTAAATAACATAATATTAAAATTACAGACATTCTAAAATACTTTGAAATTTTTATAAAAATAAAACTTAAAATCGCGTCTGGCACATAGTAGAAGTGCAAGAAGGAAGACATATCACAATATCAGCTGACCTACAATTCTTTTTTTTCAAACGTTGCTACCTCCCGTACTATTGTTTGAAACGTTTCTATAGTCAGACAATATGTATTTTAATCCGAATTAGTAATGATTTTCCTTAATTAAAACTCAATTGACTTGTGCCCTTATACCATAATATAATAACAGGATAAGATTCTTAATCTTTACATTCGTATTCTAGCTCCTGACGCCACGACCGAACTGGACCACATATTAGTTCTTTTTTATTATTTTAACGTGATTACTGCATTTATATATTTTATATTTATACTCTACAATCCAAGAGTTATAGCTGAATGACTATTTGCTCTTAATATTAGAATAATGGTAATGCTAGCTTGAACTTGACCGAGAAAACGGTATCATTAGGAAAATGAAAAATGGAGCTAAAGGTCGGAATACCTGTCAAGTCCTACTTTAAATCCCATTAGCGAAGGGTACCCCGACACTTGAAATAAAACCGAATACGCTCTCATTAAAGATGGATTACAAGAGAAATTCAAATTCAAAATCTACCTGCTTTTGATGTGAAATATTTTGTTTTACAATATTTATACAAATATGCGATCAGTATGGATTATTGAAGACACGAGTACAGGAAAAATATTTATTATATTCAAAAATATTTACAACTAAGAAACTACAAAATGTATCTAAAATATAATTGTTTTTTAATAACAGTTCGAAATTATTATCTTCTGTGTTAAAAAAAATACATAAAATCAAAGCTAATCCAGACTAGGGAGTAGGGATGCATCCGATAAAGATATATCGGCGATACTTTTTTATGGCGGATACAACAATACTTTTCAAATTTCGCGCTTTAAAAAAGTAATGTAAATGCGCATCATGTTTGATTTAGTTCGTTGCAAACGAGGCACATACTATCTATGCCTGGGGAATCCCCGCGTTTTATTCAGTTGTCTCGGTCACCCGCTTTTCCCCCCCGAGTATTCCAATTCGCTAATCGCTAGAGACTTTAGTTGTACCTGCTATCGCGCGTAGTATTTTTTCGATACCAAATTAAATACAGTATTACAAAAATCCTATCATTGTTTACTGTTTTACTCTTACGAAACTGCCTTCTCGTGTGCCTCCTGCCCATTACAAAATTAGATTGACCATATTGTTCGCTGTCCTACGAGAATTTAGTTTTTTTCTTAGTATGCGTTTCGTAGGTATCTGTGGCATTACGCATAATCTACAAAAATATTGCGATTTTATTTCTAAATTTCCTGTATTGCAATTTATATTATGTTCTCATATTTTTATTACATTATATACTAACTCTTAAAGTCTCTTCTGTGATAGAGTATCATATTACCATTGTTAGTAATTCACATGAAACTGGTGAAGGCTTACTATTATTATACTAATTTTTAGCAGATAAGTTGTGGACATGTTTTACCATAATTGTCCAACAGCCTTTACATTAAGATTATAAAACCTACATTACATAAATTTAATTAACTTTTTGCCCTGACCGCCATTTATTTCTTGCCTCGCTTATTAGTGCATGTACCCTTATAAATGCTGACATACACTTGGTGCTCAAGTTTGCAATTTTACGTCTTATTGTGTTGCAACATGGACTATATTGCCCTGGCTATTTTGTTAAGACATTATGTTCACCTGATCACAATGGAGCTGAAATTCCAAGTATTTGCGCGCATTCCGTTATGGGTTGCTACAATGTTACTTGTTGTTAAATTGGTCATTAGGTTTCAATGTAGCGTCCCCGAATAATTATTAATAATGGTTTTTGTTCGCTGTTTTGCGGGAAATTGAGAGAAGTAAATGTATAATCTAAATCGGTTTCACCGCTCAAGTAACCTTAGCTAAAACGCGTTTGCGGAAAACTATTTCTTTTTATTTTTCGTTTCTCTTCAGTAACAGTAAATTACTTGTATGTAATGACTTATTTTGCAAAAAAATCCTCATTTAGTAGATTCTCAATATTAACGATTTGCGGCCAACTATCCTGTGGCTAAGCGTTTAAAATATATTGCGTACGAAGGTCGGTGTCCGGGGAAACAACTCATAACACTTTGGTAGGCACACATTCGCAGTTATACTTCATACAATCGATGTTGTAATAAATAAAATTATAAGGTAAATGAACCGGTATCAAAAATTTGATAGCATATTTAATATTGCAAAGTGCTGTGGGCCACACGAATCCTCGGCTTTTAATTACTATAACTGTTTCAGTTAATTATTGTAATGAATCCTTTGTTGCTGGTATAATTTACATGGAATTTCGTTTTTCTGCTAATTGAAATAAAATTGAAATTACATGGAAATACCCGAAATGGATTGCATACATTTGCTCATTTTAAAATAAACATTCATCGTTGAGCGTAAATATTGGTTTTTAATATTACTTTGTAATTTAAATGTGCATTTACCAAATTCGGCATTATTGAATTCTGTGAAAGTTGGAAGATAACCTTTGGGGAAATTATAAATAGTATTTTGCATATTAACAGATCTTAATATCCTATTATTTAACCAGATAAACGTCCTTTTCTTCTTTGTATGTCTTCTGTCCATCCTTATTCTAGTTAAAAACATATAAATGGCTTAAGCGTTGTTAACAAGAAAACATATTGAATAATGATAAATAAGATCGAATTATGGAATGATTTAGCTTCGTGTTATGGCAAACTTTTTACAAAGCTTATTACGTGACTTTTTAGATCTACCGTTTCAAAAAGTTCATTAATATATTCCAAATTTAAAAATAAGATCATACACAACTTCAATTCCATAATTATTTTTTTATTTTGTAGAGAGGCGGCGGCAATTGAGACTTTATTCTAAGTAGTCTAAAGTAAGGTAAACTCGTCTGTTTTCGCACAAAATTGTCCCGAGACCGTAAAAATTCAACTTGAATCCAAGTAATTATTGTTTCACTAAGAGAAAATTGTAAAAAGTAACTTACTGTACTAGATTAGGCGCAACGGTATCAATATCAAATTTAAATACGATAACTCGAAGCACGTTCGCAAATTCTATTTCCTATTCACACTCAAATTTGCTACTCGAGTCGAGTCCAATTTGCAAGTTGAACGTATTTAAATGGGGTATTTATAATAGGTGAGTAGGTGATTTTCTACCTAAATCTTGGGTGAATAGTTTGATTATTGCTTATATTATAACAGATTATGGTGTTTGGAAAACCTTTTCCTAAATATATAAATCGTATGTTTTTCTGCATTTAACTTGGTTATAAATGGCCATGGCAATCCACCTGGTCTATACATTTTGAACGTTTCAAAAGATTAGAAGTTTGTCTAAAAGCAATGGAAAGAAGTTTACTAAATATAAACAAAAAAAGAAGACTTCAGAAACGGATAGAGGACGTCACAAAGAGTATTCGAAAGGGCAAGTGGAGATGGACGAAACACGCCTTCTGGAGCTGATAAGTGGAGTAAAACTGAAATGAGTTGGTACCCAAAAATTGAATAAAAGGAAAAAGGCGGATTGTACAAGAGATGGGACGATGAAATATAACTGGTTGCAGGCAAGGTTTGATTAAGAGTTGGGCGAGAAACGGCAGAATGGAAGGGTCTGGGTCTTTGTCGTGATCGGATAACGGATTTAAGTTTGTTTTTAATTTAGTGTCTATAATAAAAAGGAACTTGTCCGAAATAAAGGCTAATTTTGTTTTTATTATTAACGGTTGACTTTGTTTTTACATCCCGTTTACTTTAATATTTTCTTATTAGTACCACTAAGAAGTGTAATTGTCGTTGCGTATATTTTACCGGATGATAAAATTGTGTAGTAACTATAATTATATACAATGTTTTAAATAAGTACAAATTACTTGCGCCAGCTCTTCCGTAACTTTTGTTAGCAAAAGTAGTTTTAATAGAAAAAGTATCAACTATATCTTTTCTCCTTTTGCTAGAAAGATTTCTATTGAATGGAAGCAGTGCTTCCTCAACAATGTGTCTAGATTAATATATAGATAATAATAGATTAATAGTAAAGGTTATGGGAGTTGGGATTTCCATGAATCAATTTCTTTAAATTATTGTTTGCGATTCATCAGACAGCGTTTTATTTATATAATATACACTATGTGAAGAGATATTAAAATTGTTAAACAATCCAAATGGTAACATCAGACGTGTTTACAAATATGATATCCGAATAGACAGATGTGTTTATTTTCTTTAGTGTTAGCAATAAATAATGAACGGACGTCGAAAATAACAATCGGTGTTTAGAATTTAATCATTTGCTTATATTCATTGTACTGGTTACATTTCGATTTTATGAATGCAAAAGTGGGATGTGAATGGAATTTGGAGAGGTATTCTTGGAGATACTGAAATTTGTGATTTTTTTCTAAACTATTAATTGCAGACACTGTTTAAAATGTTGTTTTAGGTGCTTTTACACTATAACAATTGAGAAGCGGAAGTGTTTCCTTCCTTTCGTGTTAAATTAGAAATTAGAAAATATTTTTAAACTAGTTTACTTTTCCAAGTTCGGAAGAAAGGCAAGAAGGCAATCGAAAAGCTTTCGCACAAATCGTAAAGCTTTCAAGAGCTTATTAAGCTGTCGTAAGGGTTCGTGGGTCCAAGTTGACCTAAGATGACTTTCGACCTTGAATTACAAAACCCGTAAGGGGAAACTTCTACCTTCAACCCTCAAGTTTAAATGTAATTATTTACTACTGTATTCCATTGTTATTATTAGAACGAAACTTTAAACGAATTATTGTTAGGCTGGATTTCATCGAATTCCTAGTGTTGATAGTTGAAGTAATTTTGAGTATTGACACTTTATCCACTTACCAAAAACCATTGAAATTTATGTTCTGAAGAAGAAAATATGTTAGAGGAATGTAGCTAGAACAAGAGGAAGAGATATGCATGTGTGTATATGAGCATGTGTTGTGACATCTACGCTAAATTACACCGATGACGTCATACCTTAAAACGCGCTTACAAAGTTGTTCCAGCCGCTAAGAATATATTTAAAATCTCGATCTTAGACAATGGGGCCTTCGGGTCGGCCAGTCAATGGATAGAATGGTCAAGAATTCCGTCTTTAGGTTGCAGAAACTGTTTACCCTCCTTCCTCCACCCAGGTATTTCGACGAGCCATATGCGCGACTTGCGAATTATTTTTCTCATCCTACAGACTATCGATATGATAGAATAAGGTACAACAGGTATTTTTCCAAGTTTTAAGATTTTGTTTGCAAATTTAAGAAGCAGGTCAAGTTATTTGAGTAACTCATAAAAATGTTGATTGGTTTTGATTCAATGATTTAATTCACGCATACCTATAAATGAGCAACGCTACATGCTTTTAAAGGTTAGGCTTCAGATTTTCGTATATGTTTCGCGATCCGTTTTTTTTTTCTAACAGGCAAGTAGAGTGATAGCATTCTGTGCCTGAAAGATGTCGTTGATTTTTGGATTTGAGACATGGCGATTTCCTCACGATGTTTTACTTCTCAGTACAAGCGAACGTTAGATGCGCACATAGAAAGTCTATTAGTGCACAGCTGGGCTTCGAACCTACGATCTGAGAGGTGAGTCGCCCGTTGAAGCCACAGGGTTCTGCTCAAATATTTGACATAAAATTATCCTAGAAATATGCAATGTTCCAATAAAGAATCCAAGAGCCATAAACGGTTGAAGTGTCAAGTAATTATTATTATTACTTCTTTATGTAAGTAATATCTAACTGATAAAATATCATAAGTCATTAGGAACTGGACAACAAAGATATCAACTGATGATCAGACCTCTAATAAGGCTTTCTAAGACATCTTTTGGGAATACAAAACCCGTATCCAACTTGACAACTCCCGACGTACTATTAACCAATACTCGATTATGCCGTGATTATTTCCGAATCTGAGTCATTAATACCAGTCAGTTAGAAAGCCTTTTATTAAGCGTAGGGCTCTTGGCTAATATGCAAAAATAAATCGTATGCGATATTACTTTATATTTTTGTGCATTTTAAATAATGGAAAGCATAAATGACATTACATCAACAAAATTCATTTGAGTGTGTCGTTTAGTATGTACTCCCTTTCAGTATGATATTTACCTATCTTTACTAAGAACTTTTCGGTAAATAATTAAGCCAAAAGCATTACATTTCCACTGGCCTACATTTAAACTCTGAATGTTTATATAACGTAAAGCAACAATGTATTTTTGACAGTACAAGTACAGTACAGTATTCAGGTAAAAATTGATAAAAATGTTATTGATATTTGACCCTGAACCGCTTCAATGAGGCTTTTGTTTTATTTCGGGATCAACTTCAGGTCTTTCGTACTTGAGTATTTGAAGCGCTTTTATTACTAAGTACCAACGAACTTATTTAAGAATTTGCGTCATTTGCGTACATCAAGTAGCGTATTTTTTGTACTTTAATTAGTTAAAAACCATTTATATAATTTACATCATATTAAACAGTAAGTATCAGTAATTAACTAAATTCCTTGTAACGGAAAGAACTAAATGGAGAGGAAATATTTTATAATTACTTCCAAATACTTCCTTGTATGTATGCAATGAATGTTTATGTCATTCATTTACATATGACAAATCGTTAGTGCAGATTATGAAAATGATAGAAGTTGAAAATAAATATTTGAACAATCACACTTTAATGATTGAACATAGGCGCAATAAGCTCTGTTCAATCCAATAGCGTATTTCAGCAAAATAATCGGACATTTAATTTAAATCGGTTCCCTTTGAAGATTCAAAGTTTACTGAACAGTAATTTTAGGTTAAGGTGATTAAGTGTTAGTCGTTGAATTAGATGTTTGAGGATTCCCGTGGTGTTAGCTTAATTTACTTGACTTTGTATTTATTGAAATTGTAACTCAAAATAAGATTGTTGTCGAACTTATGTTCGTATAATTTTCATTTTTTTAGTAATAATTCCCGAATTTATATACGTTATCTTGACACGTGGTAAATATTTTCTATGATCATTAATGATAGAACAAAACTCCGTTTGTGGTGCGATTCTCTAAACATAACGACGCATCCAAAAGCTGTAGTATACTTCAAATTCGCGCGAATTTAAAGCAAATATTTTTAAAGACAACAAACAAGACCAATCTGACGTTTTTCAGAAACCTTCGCTAAAACTGTGTTGCTAGAACCGTTAACAGGTTACTGGAGCTATTAAGGACCGCACTAAATCTTACAAACATTTAATGAATCTTCTAGAAATTTTCAATTCCACTCGATTATTAATAAAGATAAATGAATAAAGCCAACGCGGCGTGTATAAGATAAATTGTAACATTCTATGAAACTTTTTAAAAACAAAATCTATCTTGGCGGTCTGCCACAAATTGGCAATGTGCAATCGCTGCGGTCATTGCTACTATTACGCTACATTTCGTAGCATCGTAGACGTCTACGAAAACGAGCGGCATACAAGTTTTTGACAATATATGAATTGTAATCTTGTAATTGGTAGACGTTTTTCGTATTTTTTATCCTTCTAATAATCTACTTCGAAAACATTTGGAAAAAAACCTATTTATTAATATTTTTAATGTAAATACTTGTACGCAAAGTATATTTTTAGTAAGTTTTAATATTACCATCTTCTTCCTATCCGGTTCTCTCTAGACAGAGCGGTCGTGATCGCTATGAAGTAGTGGTAATAGAAGGGGCAGATGTGATGCGCTTCACGACGTTTCGCCATCGTTGCCTATTAGAGGTCATCCTGCTGCACTGATTGAGTGAATCTCCTACGGCAGACTTTATTTGGTCCGTCCAACGCGTAGGTGACCTTCCGCGTGGTCTAGTGCCCTCCACCTTCCCCTGGACGACAAGGCGTTCTATGGACTGATCACCACGCCGAGATACGAGTCCGAAGAATGTAAGGATGCGAGATTGTACTGTTGAAAACAGACGCTGTTTAATACCGAGTTCTTGAAGTATCGAGACGTTTTTACGAAACTCGGTCCACGAAACCCCAAAAATATAACCATAAAATATTACCATATGAAAGATTAAATATAACAGTAAAAATAAACACGCTAAATTTATTTAAATACTTCTTTGAGATTTCGATATCTTTGATACATGAACCTTCATCAACTCAAAAGCTCAACTTGCCTGACCTCAGATTTTTAGCGTAAAAGTGTTTTTGTGAAGACATTATTCATTCGGCAGCTGTTCGTTAGGTTAAAAGGATCGGTTGGAGAAATATTTATGGAAGCGAAGCTGAACCAACATTTGAATTCTGATAAGGGGATGCCGCTTTTGTTAGTTATTCCTCTAACATATTCACATATTCGCTAATATGGCAGCTATTAGGTAATAAATACGACTTTAAACGGACTGTTTAGTATTTAGATTGAATGTATCCAGGTTTTTAAAAATCCCACAAATAATTAAAATCGTATCGTAAAATTTGGTTTCATCAACCTATTATTGTATATTGTTATAATTAATTATTTACCTCAAATTTGTTAATATGTATTTTTTTAATTATGATATTTGCGATTCATCATTTCAAAATAAACAATTAATAATTTGATCTTTTAATAAACTATTCAGAAGTATTGCGAAAATAGTTAATTTGGACGCGATTGAAGGAAAAAGTGTACCAGGACTCATTGTATACCAAATACATACTTAATAAAAGGTTTATTATAATATATTTTTTTTGCAACTAATACTTGCTTATAAGGTTAAAGATAAACATCGTAAGGCATGTGTTCGACGCAACTGTCAGGCATAAAAAGTTAAAACTAAGTAGTCTTTAAAGCAACAAAAGGAATTTCAGCATCATAAAGGATTTTTAATGTTTATGATATTGACGAGATATGCATCTTCTTATTTGTAAAATTGGGAAGCGGTAATTTATCGCACATTTTTAGACACAAAACTATCATTCTTAATGATCAAGCTGACAGTTACATGTGCCGAACAAAGAGCCTCTAATCGCGACTTCAAAGGAAGTTCACATACGGGCTGTGTGTCAACTCCACTAAATTCAGAGCAGCGTCTAAAATGTTTCTGACGTAGAGATAAGATATTTTTACCTCAAAGCTCTTGTATTTACGGATTTAGAAGTAGTTGATATGTAGGGGCCTATTAACTCGTAACAATTTTGGCTTCGCCAGAAAGCACTAAACAAATCTAGGTTTCCTCGTTCATCAAGGTATACCTTTACTGTCTCCAATTTTTGAAGATGTTTGCCAAGTAAGTATACATAATTTTAACAATAAAACTATAGTGCACTTAAACGAACGAAAAGCCTGACATAGTACTTAAATCATAGGTTTATTGCAATGTCTAATAAAAGCTTGTGTGAGAACAATTTGCAGCGCCATATCGTTCTCCGTCCTAACTACGTGCTGAAACTGCAGGGTGACCAAAAATACTACAGATTATATAATTTATGTTTTATTCTTCAATATAACTTAAATACGATTACTACATATATGAAGCTTACTAAATTTTTCACTGTTCTTAAAAGTCCTTCGAGAGATTTTCTGAAGGAATTGAAAATAAACGTGTACATATTAATACTTTTAATGAACAGTATTTGCACTTATTACGTTTTTTTAACATTTTTTTTAGTTATTACAGCTCTAAAAATAATATCAGGATGAAATGGTTGTTTAAAGTTGCGATAAATTGGTATTCACGTTTCTCTTAAAATAATAAACCATCCGGAGACTTCGTTCTTGTTTTAGAAGTTTTAATGATATCTTTACATCACAACAATTGGTTCTAATTGGTTGTAACAAGATACACATCTCAATATATCGTTGTTCGCGCTTCTCGTGAACTTACAATTGACTGAGCACTTCAGACGTGGCTGTTAATTTAAAGACACACATGACGTACTAATGGATAAGACGTGTAATACATTGAAATTGTATGGAGGAATGTGAGATTCGTTGATAAAGTATAATTGAATTTATAATTTTACAATATATTTTTGTTTTTGAAGTGAAACTTCTTTATCGGGGTTGGAAAAAAAATTAGTGTCATTTTTTCGTTACGCGTCACATTTTTCCGTTACGCGCCATCTTTTGAAGTGAAACTTCTTTATCGACGTATGGGAGAAATTTTGTAGCCATGTTGCTTACGCGCCATGTTGCTTTTTGAAGTCAAACTTCTTTATCGGCGTTGGAAAAAAATTTACACACATTTGTCACATTTTTCGGTTACGCGCCATCTTTTTCTTGTCCCTACCACGGTTGATCCGAAGAGATTCGAAGCCATTAGTAACAAAAATATATAATAACGATAACAATGATATTAATACTAATAATTCTATTACAATTAATGAAATTCTGTAATAATCTTAGTACTACATACCTAGTAGTACAGTAATAAGTTAAAATGAAATAATTGTATTTGTATTCATGTCTATGATAATAAAAGCCTTTTGTTAAACGTTATCTAATTTAACTTTATTTAACCAATTTCTGTAAAGTTGCATATAGTAAAGTGACTATAATACGCAATACATAAGACTTGTGTCGTGGTGTCTTTGGTATGTAATAAAAGTAAATGGCTATTGACGACGAGGCTACACGCACGTTTGAACTCCTCGGGCGTCCAGATATCGGTGGCTGATTCTGTACTGCTACATAGGACTAGTTAAGCACTAACCTCCGCCTATACTTTAAAATATAAGACCTACTTAAACTATCTCGACCTTTATCAAGAACAACAATGCTTATTTCTGTTTGACCAAATACGAAGTTCTGCGGCTTTTGTATTTTAATTTAAATAATTTATTATTAATTGGAAAATTTAATAAAGCCATCTATTTAGTTGACACTTTAAAATCGAAACGAAAATGTTGTTATATTGTTTTGATCCGATGTGGCAGATACGTTTTACTAACTACCATAGTTTTTTGGTGTGATATCGGTTCCGCCTAATCGTGCGTTTTTCGTAATTTTCTTTAAGGTTTTTTAGAAGATTCGACTTTTGACATATTTCAGTAGCTCAAGATCTTTGCATTGTTTTCTATCGGTTTTGTGAAGAACGTCTCTACTTCTTACAAATTTTCAGAAACTAGCGGCCATCCATGGTCATATTTATATATATTTTACAAAACCATATTGTTACCCTAGTGAGGATTATCACAGTCAGATAGAAATGTTCACTCCATTACATTGAGGATCTTTGCTCTTTAGGTTTAATGCAGCGTTCGGATTCAAAGAGATGAACTCAAAGACATAGTACATTGTATATTCTGTGTTAAATGAATTATATGAAAATATATTCTCATGTATCTAAGGGAGTTTATTGAAACTTTCCTTGAAATATGAGATTACATTGTCATATATTGATATAGTTTAGATTTTTCGTTTCGGACACGAAGTGATATTTTTGGTCGCAGACCGAGCGGACTGAATGTGTGAATTCCTAAAAACTCTTGAAACTTGAACACTTGAATATTATTAACGACACCAAAACAATTTAGTTAAATAATAGTTAATAGTAGTAATTAAATAGATAAATATTTCTTAGAAATGTCTTTCAATGCAATAAAAAAAATCTTTAATCAAATGACTATTGCTCACTGATTCTAAACAGGTCCCGCTAAACCACTCGCAAGGATATTTTTCTAATTTAACCTATATCAACGACAATATACGTAGCCAATATCGAGATTGAAGAGCACAATAGACTTTGAAAATATAAAAGGAAACCTGCATCTGCATCGTATTTCAAAGCTGTTCCTTAATATAAAAGAACCTCGTTGCACTAAATAAATTAAATAACTGAGATTGTACTTTGTATGTAGTTTATATTTACACCGTATTAGTAGTGTTTTAGTTGGAGATTTATGAGACCAACAAAGAACGCAAAACAAGTTATTGGTTTTTGCTTTAATATTACAGTGACGTAACTGTGTCGATTTCATTTGTTTTTAGACAAGAAGTTCTTCTGTGCGGCCTTCGGGTCTAAGAGTTGGCTGTTTTCTCATGATGTTGTTTTAATTTATCTTATGAGCATGTGGTTATCGCACATAGAAAAATCCATTGGTGAAAAATCTAAGATTGAATATACGATTTCATATTGATCGAATGTGAATAGCCTGCCCGTTTGACTAGTCAGCTAACTTGCCCTCAATCTAAAGATGATATTGATTCATTAGAAGTCTAGTTAGTCTAGGTCGATTGTATCAACTATAAATTTAGTTAAAACGTAACAAAATACTTATAACTAATAGAAAAAACCAGCTGTGATACAACATTTTTGATCAGGGCCTCAGAGTCCTGTATCTTTTTCGTGATTTGCTTTTCTTGTAGGCTCGCAGGTGATCAGCCTTCTGAACACGACATAGGCCCTCGACTTCTGTGTGTAATACATTCCGGTTTCCTCACGATGATTTCCTTTACCGTATTAAATGATCACATAGACAGAAAGTCCTCTGTTGCACAGCCTGGGATCGAACCTACATATGATCTCAGGGCTGAGAGTTGCATACTGAGGCCACTAGGCCAATAATGGTTTTAAAATTTGATTAACATATATATAGGTTACTGTAAAAGCTCGAACTACGGTTAATCTTAAGATTTACGTGCAAGTCTTAGGATTTACCAACATGAGTTGGTAAATGTAAGTGTATTTCTTAAAATACGACGATTTTTTCGAGCTTTTACCATTCGAATTCAGTATATGCTAGGTTTTACCACTGTCAGCTGGTAGATGTTGGTTTTAGGAATAAAACAATGAGTAATTCTTAATTATTTACTTTAATGAACTATTAGACAAAATAGGTACATAGTATTATAAAGGTATCATATGATAGTAATAAGTACAAACTAATACCAACTTACTTAAATTATTTTGAAAAAACACATAACGTATATCTCTGAATATCTCACCTACATAAGGTACCTAAAAAATACATTTCACTTGTGACAACTTCTTTTTGTCTTTTTGTTTTTCAACATTTACCGTGCCAATAATGTAAATCCTAAGATTTACCAACGGAATGGTGGTAAGAGTTCGAATCGCAAACCTTTTGGGACATTCACCATTAGGAATTGGTAGATATTAGATTTTACTGGAATATCTTAGGATTTACTGCAGTTCGAGCTTTTACAGTAACATATAAACTATACTCTAGGATTCACATTATAGTGCTGTGCTTAGCGTTCTACGCTCTAGTTCTCTCGTTAATTGAAAACAAATGAATGTGAGCTCAAAAATAGCCGACTGCATAAAAACTAGCGACCAACTAGAGTTGGGATTACGTTGTACAAACTCAAACAAGAGCCCTCAGCAAAGAGCATTTTTCGAATTGATAAACAATTTACTTCGTTCATTGTTTGTATGAGCCAATGTAATGAGAATTCTTTTTAACTGAAATAATACAAATTTATTTTTTAAGTATTTGTAACATCAAGCATGTTACATTATAATTGTTTGATTTCAATACAAATAATAATATTGGAACTAAGTTCCTTATCGCGCGTTGTGAAAGGGGGCTAGACGGAAAAAATTCTTACGAAAAGTTGTCACGACACTTTTTTGCTATTTGCTATTGTAATACACCAGTTCTCGTCCGATCACCGAAGTTAAGCAACGTCGGGCGAGGTCAGTACTTGGATGGGTGACCGCCTGAGAACTTCTCGTGCTTTTTTTTTCGTCGTAAGATTGGTGTCGAGAAAATCTATCATACTGTTATGATACCAATTAACATATAAATTAATCCAAAGGAATTTCGTTCCATACGGGTGTCCCTTGACACCTCTAAAGTTTTTTTTATTTAATACATGAATTATGGAAATTTATGCAGACGAATTGTAAACTTGAAATACCTCATATGAAATATTTACTAACGAGGAATAACGAGTGTAACAAACTCTTTATCTACAAATACTTTTTCAGGCTTTTATTTTGATGTGAAAAACGCATTTATTGATCATATTTCTATAAAACGAGAAATACAGGGAAATATCACAATTGTATGAAGACATGTCTTTCTCTCTAGTTCGTATAGTTCGTCTTTAGTTTAAAGCTTAATATTGGAGGCCTTACAGCTACATCAGAAGTAACTTAGGATAATTTAGGATGTCTTATCGAATGATACTTCGAGTGCTTTCAGCCTGAATGACTCCATTTTCGTCCTTCAATTTAAAACAAGAACATACTAAAAAATGTTTTGGGCTGGATGGATTTGACTGTTTAATATTCCATGAGTCATTTGCGATTCAAAAACGAGCCTTTTAACCCGGTCCATTAACGTCCTGTTATAACCAGCTTATCATAGACTACGAGTTCAAATCGCGCAGTTAACGACGGCTAAGTAAACATTATTAGACCCGTTGGATACTGTAAAGGTGAAAAGTTCAAGTTAGTGTGGGTTGAAATGAAACAGCTGCTTAGTGTAAGTTGTGATAACGTGGGTATAGAATGTAAATTTATCTTACTAATAATATTTAAAGTTTAACGATGGGTGGTTGTTGTTTCCTTCAGGTAACAGAATAAATTTTGTAGAAAAATATATTCAGTAAACTATCTTCATTGGAAGTGTTCTATGAAGTGAGCTTTTCCTGAGGTTAATTATTTTTCTACATCCTTTATGTGTCTTGCCTTATATATCTGCATTGTTTTTTTCATGATTTTCCGTTAAAAAAAGTTAAGTGTATATAATATATGCTGTGTTTTACTTTTTAACTGACCTCAAAAAATAAAACCGATATTGGAGGTTATCAATGAGAGTGATTGCGCATGTAGTAAGTGGTGTACGGGATTGGAGTGCTAGACGTTAAGGTTGAGATTTGCTTAACAACATATGCTACCTCCATATGTTTATGAAAAAGCACTAATTCTTTTTAAATCACTTGATAGTTAACATGATTATCAGGCCATATTACTCAATCTGAATATTCCTTACACAGTGACAGCGCCCGCTGAGCCGAACCCGTATTGACACATTGACAGCCTCGCCACATCCTCATTATGGAATGAACTGGTTAAGCCAGCGGTTAATTGAGACCATTAATTTAGTGCATTCCGACCACGTTGAATAAATGACAATTTTCTAAATGTTCCATATCGATTAAATATGTGCTATTTTTATTGAATATTACCAATGTAGCTTGCTTAAATTGGTAACAGTTTTGAATACCATCGCACTTTTTTGACGATACTAATTATTTAGGAGTCTCGGAGGACCTTCATTGGAACACCTCCAAGTGAGTTTTGCTCCGGAAACGCGTCAAAAATTTTATAAAGATTTATAAAGTAAACTTTGCACTGTAAAACTAATTACCGCTAGTCTAACATAAACCACATTCAAAATGGCCGATTAAGTTTATAAAATTAATAGGGATGTGAAAAATAATCGATTTTTTTTAAAGTGAAAATCGATTTTTGTATTCGATTTTAATATTAAAAATAATTGAAAATTCGGCGACCAAATATTCATATACTAACTCTAACCTAACCAATCTAAATAATATTTGTTTTTGTGGACAGCTCCGATCTAAATAGTAATTGTTTATTCAAGCCTCGGCTTCTCGGCGTCCTGGTCGCCTTCGGCGACCAAATATTCATATACTAACTCTAACCTAACCAATCTAAATAATATTTGTTTTTGTGGACAGCTCCGATCTAAATAGTAATTGTTTATTCAAGCCTCGGCTTCTCGGCGTCCTGGTCGCCTTCGGCGACCAAATATTCATATACTAACTCTAACCTAACCAATCTAAATAATATTTGTTTTTGTGGACAGCTCCGGCGCTACGGGAAATCTAGCCCCTCCACCCTTGCGTACCAAAGCACAGGCATTTTATTCAAGCCTCCGCAACCTCGGCTTTTTGGTCGCCTTCGGCGACCAGCCTCAGCCGCTACAGCTTTCATAATGCCTGTGCTTTGTTACAGCGGGTGGGGGCTGCTCTTCCTCCGCGCCTCCGATTATTTATATACACTCTAGGGGTAAGACAGACAAGACCACGTGGATAGTGGGGTGCTCTGATTCGGTTTTGGGTACTTTTTGGATATTAAAGTAAACACTTTATTCTAGTAAAAATTAAATAATATAGAAAGTTGCAAACAATGAAATACAAGTACTAATTAGAAAATACAGACGAGTAGGTATCGATAATTTCAAAAAATTTCGGAACCCTATAATCTATCAACACGAAATTAGGTTAATTTCAATGTTGATTATTCTATAACTTTAAATTTCAAAAATGAGGAAATAATCGATAAATAAATAAAACGATTATTAACAATCGATAAATTAAAAACACGATTTTTTTAAGTGAACGTCACATCACTTATAACCAATAGAAAAGTAGAAAATGGCGGATTGTTTACAAATTTTAATACATTACACAAAACTTTAAATTTTTTATAAAAATATTTAGACGCGTTTCCGGAGCAAAACTCACTTGGAGGTGTTCCAATGAAGGTCCCCCGGACACTCCTAGATAATTAGTATCGTCAAAAAAGTGCGGTGGTATTTAACACCCAACCCCTTAAATTTATTTCAATATTCGACTATTCTAAAGAATTCCCTAGTATATTTAGTTTTGAATTCCGCTTTCATCATTCGAATATTTTTAAGGTAATATTTTGATATGAGGCATTTAGATAGATTACATTATTTTTATGTAAAGAAATATATTTTTAGTATAACATGGAAATTTTATATAAAATGTTGGGAAAAATTTGTACGAACGATTGAATTTAATTGACATGTTTTATATAAACATTTTGAAAGCGGGACGCTCGCGCTGGCGTGTTTACTTTATATTTATTAAAATTGTTGTGGAAATGATTTCATAGTTATTTAGTTAGTCTAGTAAAACAAAATCTATGTATCGTCTCCACGTCTCAGTTTCATAATTTTAAAAAATATTGCATTTGATTCATAGGAAAACAATATATAACGGAAATCCAACCATAGAAGTCCGAATTTAATACTATAAATTTTATTCTTAATTCGAAGGATTAGCTAGAGGTAGATGCATATTATACAATGCTTGATGCTTGTGTGGGTCTCATACAGTATCGTACTTCCCAGATGATTCATGTAATAAATATAGAAAAAAAATCTGTACTGGCTAAAATATGCGTCATACAATTTTCTCAGTACGTATACACAGGTGGGATATTCAGAAATCTCGTTCACAAACGCTCGGCGTTGAATATATTATGCTCACAGAATTCCTTATGAGGCTTATTGCGAGTACTCTGAATTGAATGGAATAAATATTAAATTGAGGCTTACAATGGGTTTATGGATTTATTTATAATTTAAAAAAAAGTGATTTTACGAGGAAAACTCGAGCTACAGTTTTGCAATTAAGAATGAATTAGCCAAATAGAATGTGATACCTAGTAGACAAGAAGATATAAGTCAATTCGTAATAATAAGCAATTATATAAATAAATAATTGTGATATTTAAATGATAAATATCACAATTATTATTTAATTTCGCTGTTCGGTGATATAGCTTTCGAACCCTCTAAAGTGTATTGTCTCTTTATAATGCAAAATATGTTTTTGTTGTTAGTGGAGGTATCACATTCCTATTCCGCCTTGAATATTTTTTCCATAATTTCCCCAGCTTCAAGGAAGTTATTGTATGGCAATAGAAAAATAAATACATAACAGCCGTAGTAGCATTGTCGTAAGATTTTAGATTTAATAAGTGTTAGGATCAAGACCAGTTTTCATATTAATATATATTTTTATACTTGTTTTAATTTTGCTAGTTAGCCTATTGTTATTCTTTAAATAATACCTGCTTATGAGTCGTTATATTGACATCACAAAGTACAAACAGCGCTACATCGAAAGTTACTTGTAAAACTGACATAAAAGTCATGAAGCTAAACCTATATTATTTACCCGATAAACATGAACTTGGTTTATGGATCGTGAGATCTTGAACAAACTAATAATGTTCATAATAGAACAAGATCTTATAACATTTTTTTTTGAATACATATGATTTTATCGAGCAGTGTTGGCCTAGTGGCTTAGGCGTGCGACTCTCATCCCTGAGGTCGTAGGTTCGATCCCCATCTGGGTACCAATGGACTTCCTTTCTATGTGCAAATTTAGTAATCGCTCAAACGGTGAAGGAACTCATCGTGAGAAAACCGGCTTGCCCAAGTAGTTGACGGCGTGTGTCAGGCTCAGGAGGCTGATCATCTACTTGCCCATTATATTGGCAAATTATCATGAAACAGATAGAGAAATCTGAGGCTCAGACCTAAAATGGCTGTAACGCCACTGATTTATTTTATGACTTTATTTAAATTGTATCGACCATAATTAAAATAAAGTCCTTAACGATATACGTAGATTTCGTTCGAAATTTTAGATGAAATGACAACTAAGAATTCTACCCTATTTTTAGTAGTACTATCAAATTAATTATGCATTCTCTATAACATACTTTTCCCAATTTAACAATTAGGGTCTTAGGGATGTAGGTAAATAACTTCCTAAGTAGAGGAACCAAGTTTAATTTTTTTGCTTTTGGGGAACGAAAACTACAGGGAAATATCACAATTGCATGAAGACATCTCTTATTCAAACTCAATGACATGTCTTATTCATATAGGTAAAGAAGTACACTTATGAATCGTCAATAAGAAGTTAAATTACATGTAAATTTATATTTACTACCAGTTCGCAAGTCAAGGGTGTAGAGCGGGTAAGAAGAACTGGCAAGAAACTTTCCGCCACGCTTTTTAATCGCCAAGTATTGTCATACAAATTGTTTGAACTGGAGCAAATCAATCCCAAGGATTAGGATCATTTAAGTATTCGTCAAATTTATAAAAAGCTTTATTGATTGATTTACGTTTAGCGAGGGCTTTGAATTTATTTAGCGATAATTCTCTAATTTCGCTTGGGAGTTTGTTGTAAAAACGAATACAATTTCCATATAAGGAGTGGATATATCTTTTGAAGCCTGGTTGGTCGTAAACTCAAATTACACTATTTCGCGTTTTATACTGGTGAAAGTCACCATTTGTTTTAAAATCGTTTATATTTTTTTGTACGTACGGCTTTAAGAATGTATTGACCAGATAGTGTCATAATATTTAAGTCCATAAACTTATTCCGAACCGACTTACTTACTTAAACACAACAAATACCCCGAACAGCCCGCTTCTGCAGCAGAAATATTGATTGAACCTCTGAAGCAGCACCCTACAGTAGAATACCTTTTACCTATTACTATCTCATAGGTCGTATACTTCGCCTTTAGTTTAAAGCATAATATAGGAGGCCTTAAAGCTAAAGCAGAAGAAACAAAATGTTACATTAACATATATACTCGTTTAAGTAAATGACAATGAAAGGGCCCTTAATAATCTTTGTTCATGAATTAGGAGCGTAACACAATGTTGGGACATCAAACTGAACGGCGTCATAAGCAATTCCTTATTATCTATTACGTCCCGGAGATCCCGTGGGATTATCTTAATCTCTTTAACCCTCGCCACAGATTATTTAGAACAGTTGGACCCTGATCGTGTACTGCTTTCGGACGTCACAATCCAATTTAGTTCACGTAGGCTTCATCGCAGTTCAAGAATGCAACGTAATTGGATCTTAACGTGTGTGACCTGAGGTCGTCCATGATATATTATTGATATACGAAATGCTTAGAATTATTCCCGTATCACGTCGTAAATAATTCCAAATGCGACTGAAAATTTACGAATCTTAGTCCGAATTACGATTACGAACAGCCAGTATGAAGATTAAATATTGTTTCATTTCTTTTCAAAATATGCGTTCATGTTGATCTATACGAAAATTTAAAAAAGTTTGCTTATAGCGACTTTCTTGTATAAATAAATATTATTATTTTTATTTGGCCTTATATAAGATAAAAGTTTATTTGTATTTTTATGGGCTTTTATAAAAAGACCGAGTGACCGACCACCTCGAATACCGAGTATTGCGCCGATGGATTTTGTTAATTAACTAATTATTAATTATTTCAATAACAATTGTTGACGACGCAAGTGTAATGTGGTTAGTCCCTGAAATCAAACATGCCTCAGGAAATTGTGCCAAGTTAAACACCCTTATTTTTAAAAACTAAATAAGACTGTATGTAAAATCGTTTTGTTGTCTCAAATTGGGTGTATAATGTGATAAAAAGAGACAAACGGTACAATTATATTGAGTTTTTATGAGTAAGGGGGTAAATCTGAAGGAACACTGAACTGAATATATATCGAAATTAAGATGATTTCCTTTTATTTCAGGTAAGCCCTATATAATATTTGTGGGAAATGAATGCAGAAGCGACGGTATTTTATGGTATGTATATATTAAACGTATAGTTTCCGTTACACACAATACCTACTGTCACAGTGGAAGAAGGAATAGTGAACTGTTTACAACATTCCTCCAACCTAAAGAAGCCTTGACCAGTCTAACAACTGGCGGGCTGAAGGTGCAAGTGGTGGTACAGAAGTTGTTTATATAAATATATCCTTAGCGTCTGGAAAGGCTTTGTTAGCGCGTTTCAGGGTTACGTCATCGCAGTGGTTGTAGCCGTTGAATATACTCGTAGGTGTCGCTATAAAGCCATAAAAAATACAGGTCTACCAACGTTATAGGTTTTTGATATACATATATTTTTGACGTGATAACGTCTTTAAAATCGTTTTAGTCGGGTGACATGTTCAGAAACTTGTGTCACACCAAAACCTCACGAGCGCGATCGCAGGTATAACGAGAGAGAGACGGACCGATCTCCCGTCTCATCTCGACCGCTGCCAGTCATTCCGTGAAACATGTCACGCGGAATCCTCACGAGCGGAGGCTGGCATAGCGTTCGAGTGAGTGGACCGATCTTCCGTGAATAAAACGATAGATGTAATTTAAAATTTGAAAAAATTGTTATCTTCATTAATTCCTTACTTCCCAAAAACTTATATCACCAATAAGACGTTATCACGTAAACATCTCGATCGTAAACCTACTTTACAAACAACCAATATTTTTAAACGAAATAGTAATGGAGCTGTACTCGTCCAAACCTAGAGCTACGCTTGAACGATCAAAGTTATTAATTCAAACACTTCATCCATGTTAACCCTTCAATTATAATCCTATACGAGATCATTGAATATCATCAAATTAGGACCGATCGAGAGTTGGGAAATTCGTTAGGCAAATTAATATGATAATTGATTTCCATTGATATGTTTTAAATTAATTTGTGATGAAGAAATCGTGTATTATATGTTTTTCAACGAAAAATTTCATAATCAAGCGACAAGAGCAAAAGTATCGTCTTTTGTTTTTCATTTTCAATTCCACATCTCTTTTTAAAAGATTATACTAAATTTTTACCTATGTTTAAAAAAATTTGACTTAGGGTCGAAGAAAAGAGCGTACCAATTTATGAAAGCGCGCGAGCCTTCTGACACTGGCAGTCCATGGGCAGCGGCGGTAGCACTTTACATCAGGTGAGGCACCTTCACGTTTGCCCCCTGTTCTATAAAAAAAGGTTAAAATGTGCATGTTATTATAATTTCAAGGCTCTTAGTCTTATACAAGTTTTAGTAATTTATTCTCGAGGGGCTTGCATGTATCGTTATCATAAATCTAATTTATATTGATTGGCATATGATGTGAAGTTATTCTAAGTTATAAAACCTTACATTTTTATTAATAAACAAGCTCTAGGATTTATAAGAGTTAGGATTAGAAAATAAGGATAATACATCTCTTGCAACATTGTATTAAAAATGAAATTTTTGCCCTCGTTATTTTAATATTAAGTTTTTCCTTAAGGCGGCGAGCTTAAATGATATTTTTAGAAGCGGATTGCCGTATTACATAAGACTTTCAAGTTTCTGTTCGTCTCCCTTGTTGCTTTACTTTAATTTTTATAATCTAACTAGATAAATATATCGCCAGCAATGTGATTCAAACTCTCACATAATAATATCAGTATTGAAACCCAGATTGCACAATGCTCACATAATCCGTCGACACGGCACAGTTTAATTTCCCCGGGAAGTACGCCATCTTGGTGCTTTTGCTTTAAGGCATTGTTCACAATAACGCGTTTATTACTCGACTCTAAGCTGCGACTATATGTCTAAGCATGAACTAGTAGGTTACAAAATGTTATTACTTATATTTGTTACGTAATACATGTATTACGTAACTAATATTGTTACGTATTTAACAATCAGAGATTGCGCTATTTTGTTTTCTTATATAGCGATTAGCGATTGAGGTGTCGATGGTACAAAAAATTCACTACTGTTTGTTTACTTAAACCCTTTTTATAGTTATACTAGCTGATCCGGCAAACGCCGTTTTGCCATGTCATTATATCATTTATGGTTATTGTGCCTCACTCGACATAGATAGGTATAGTGTGTCGTGGACTTTTTTGTAGATATTTATAAGATCTACAATTACTTAGAACATTTTATGGTTCTATCTTTAATAGTTTAGGCAGGGTACGCAAAATAAGTAACTTTTTTGGTTGATTTTTTACACCTTGTGTCCGAAAAACCCTAATATCTTACGGAACCCTATTTTTGTTCAAAATTAAATATAGCCTATATTACTCCTGGATAATGTAGCTTTCGAATGGTGAAAGAATTTTTAAAATCGGTCCAGTAGTTTATGAGCCTATTCATTACAATCAAACAAACAAACAAACAAAGTTTTCCTCTTTATAATATTAGTATAGATAAAAAATGAATTGCTGTTCGTTTGTCTCACTAAAACGTGAGAATGGTTGGTCCGATTTGCCTAATTATGGTCTTGGAATATGTGTGAAAGTTCAGGGAAAGTTTAAACGGTGGAAAACCTAAATAATAAGTATAAAAAATTACTTAAAACGACAAATTTTCAATAAAAATAGCTAGGGCTCTTGGGAAATATTTGATATCTTTTGTCTTTTTATAAATAAAGGATTGACACTTGGCTGTCTTATATTTATAGATAAAGGTCATAAATGTGTGTTTCATAGCTGTAGTATGAGGTTCGATCGATCTCTTTGGTCTGTTTTAAAATTTTTGATTAAATATTTGATACAAATCATACAGTCGTAAATAACTTAGTAATGCGTATAAAATATTATATGTGTCAGACCTACTAAACAATGTCTTTTTTCATTTCATTTAAATGCTGATTACGGTATGCCGCCATACTAGCATTTGAAAATAAAATTACTATGAAGAAAAGGGCAATTAGTAGCAAGTTTAATAATCATTATGAACGCATCCCACGCAGCTTTCATGGAAGCAATCAGGTTGGTACTGCGGCTTATACACAATGATTGTATATAATGCATATTGTAATTACTGTTTCTATTCGTATTTAATGTATATGTAGAAAAGGCCACTTAACTTAAGTTCCCGTAGTATAGGGCATACAAATACATATCTGTCTAGCGACATATGGGGAGGGGGGATCTTTGATTTTTTTATAGTGGTTACACATACTACCTACGCTTGAACGTTTTCAATGCCTGCAAATGCATTTTCGAGGAATCCTACAAAAAATTAATACGTTCATGTACTATTATTTTTGAGAGCTTTGCTTACTTTTGCTGACAAGAGGACGGAGGGACGGAGGTTTACGCACAACGGACCTATTGAGCGTTTAAGTGCGGAAACTGATTCCACAAACCTGCTTACGTAATACTTGAACCCCCACGGTATTAATGGTGATATAAGCAAAGTAATCCGTTTACAAGCTTTAGCTTGTTTTTTACGAGTTGTACCAGGTCTACATGTTTAATGTATTAAACGACTACTATTTTTATCAATTGATTTCCGAATTACAATAGTATTTTGATAAGGTCTTTTTTACGCCGGTGTTCAAATATAATTTGAACATTGGCCCCGACATTTATTACGGATGCAATTATAGTGATGACACTGTTTAAATTAACATGAATTTAAGCAGATCGTATGTACCAGGAAAATTTATTATCTGACAGATATTTCGTCGTGGATATCTTGCTTCAAGTATTCGAGGAAAAATAGAAGAACATATGCGTGCCGTTTTATGTGGGATCAGGATCTCGTTACCTCGAAACACAAATAATACGCTATTTAAGTCCGAAAGCCTTCCCATAAGTTTGATAGATTTGTGTATTTGGAGGGAAATCTGACTTTCTTCTGTATAAAATTGATATATTAAGCTTGATAATACTTCCGTAATCCTTCAATATCATGTCTTACTCTGTTTTTTTTTTGTTAATTTAACAATAACGAAACTTACTCTGATATTGTGATGGCTATGTTCTGGACTGGGGTTACCAGCTGTTTCGGTCAGAACAGTGACGTCTCGCAGGACCTAAAACCTCAACTTAGACAACCGCTTAAGTAGATGTACTATACACCAAGTAAAACTTTGTACATTTAGACACTCCACAATAATTGAAATAATAGCCACAGGGTGTTGATTTCCTTACTAATACTCATTAAATGAGTAACCATCTAGTGCTGACGCGAACATAATTTTTAATAGATTTTTAAAACTCTTTCCCATAAAACTTCTGAATTCAAATCTGAAAGTTTATGCAGCAATTATAATAGTTGTCTGGACATTTCGTGAGATATACTACAAGCATGGTAACATGGGCTTAAAATAAAACTTAAATGATTAATAAAATTTCAAAAACTGAAAGCTAGTCCACTAGTATAGAGCTGTTTAATTGTACGGGTTTCCTGGTAAATATTTAAATTTAAATTGGTTTTGTTGTAATGTGGTTGATGTATGTAAGGCTGCGGTGCGCAGTCGATCGCATTAGTGGTCTTCCGAACCACTGGCCCGACATTAATTCTCTAACCAATGTACGGTTAACGACCGCTTTTAATGCTGCTAAATATTAATAAATAATTTGTCTATACCAAACCTAAGCTATTTCGTCTCCGTCAAACCAAAATTCAAGCACTTTTATACGTTACGGTTACTAACAGTACCGATTTTTTATCATGGGACCTTAGGACTTGTTTTGGGACGTGTTATATTGTAATAGTATTAAAAAACTAATGCTAATGACTAATACTATTTTTATAAATATTTCTGGCAGTGTGAAGTTTATATGTATTACTATTATTATTAAATATTTAACAAACTCATGTCATGAGAACCTAGATGTTTATTTGCTGTAATGTAGCGAAGATTTATTTATTTACATACACATATCAGACACATTACGAATATGGAATATATAAAATGGAATACAAGTTTATTTAGGGCAGTGTCATTAAATAGCTTCACTGATATAATTTTATTAGTGTAAGAGGAGAACACACAAATAAAATAAACAGTAATATACTAATAATAACACGTGGAAATAGATACACAACTATAAAAGATATAGCTATACCGGCAATATAGTAATATGCAAATTGTATTCCAATCACGGTATACATAGTAAGAAGACAAAGGTAAATATAAACAAGGGAAAGCAGGTTTTGGGAGGACGCCGTAAGAAAGTAAGCCGAGGTAGAATGGTACAGAACGAAGGACAGATTAACATGGCGACATTTGGAGGAGTTCTTTGTTGAGAGACAAAGCGGCTGATAAGCGGTAATAACAGTAAATTATGTAAAAAACTACCCTAGACAAGTACAGCAATAAAGGCTTGTTTTATTTTATTTATTTATCACAATTTTATGTTTATATTAAGCCTCACAATATTTATTTCCTTATGTAATATTCTAAGTGACAATAAAAGTATGTTATCGTTTGACACTTTAAGATATGGCTTAAAACTAGAAGCATCAGAAACTTATATTAATCGTGACTTATTCTATAATTTTATTAAATATTTTTTTATTGATTTTTATGTTTTTGAATTGAAAACTTTTAACCATTTAGAGATACATACACGATTCATAAGTAGTATTCCTTGTTGTGTTTTGTAATATGTATTTTCTCGGAGCTTGAGAGAGAATTGAACAAAGCAAATATTTATGAGTATTATTCGCGAGGATGTTTATTCTTCGCTTTATAAATATAACAGACGTCGACAAATACACGATTTTATAGAAAATAAAATCAGCAAAATTTCTACTTAACATGCTAGGTTTTCTTTGGTTTGTAAATATAAATTTATTTTAGCTTATAAATCGATAAAGCTCATATTACAGCGTTATTATAAAGTATAGATATACAATGTATAAAAGAAATCGGAGTTTGCATTGTAACGTAATTATTTTAATTAAGATCGCATTATATTTTTATGAAGAAACTAGCTGGCCTGGCGAACATCGTACCGCCTAACAGTCGATTCTTTATTTGTTTAAAATACTTATTCTGCTATTTGGGATACCGGTCTAGCTAGTAAGATAAAAAAAAGAAAATTGATAAGACAACAAATACATTATGTCAAAAAATAAAAATTTACCTTCCCGGAACCCCTCCACTAACACTTGAACTTTATGCTATGGTATTAAAGTTCAAATTGACTTTTAAGTATTATTACGTATATTTTGTATGGTCATATAGAAAAGTGTTGTTTTTAGACTTTTTCACTCAATTTTTTTTAATTTTTCTCCGTAAGAACCATCCTCGTACTTTAAGGTATATTATAAAAAAAAATCGGTCAAGCCGTTTTCATGTTATGTCGTGACAACGGAAAATGGGTTTTATTTTTATATACATAGATATAATTATTATTGTAATATATTACAAAATTAATGATAATATATTCAGCAATTTCACAACATATTCGCTAGTTTAAATATTATTATTAGAAGTTTTTGCGTAAAAGTGTACTATCAAAATGTAAACTGATTTTGGCATTATATCATTGGGATGATGCGAGTATTGGCAAAACGACAACGCGTGGCTTCGACCACTAATGGAATTAACTACAACGTATCGGAACTGCTCGGTCACGCCACGTTAGGTACTTAACTATTTATTAAGCGGAAATAGGCAAAACCATTTCATCAGTCAAATTTTTTTTACCATTAAATCTTCCGTAGGAATTTACTCGTACTTGGATAATAAGGGAACATTTCATCGCTTTGACATCAAAAATGAAATTATTTGAAATCAATCCGAAAGCTAATTACATGTTAAAAAACTATTGACAAAATATTTTCGAGGGTCTCTATTGATCACGAATTTTAAAACCCGTTTATTTACAATTGAAAATTCAAATTTCGTCAAATTAAGCAGTCTAACAATAGTGTCAAACAGTTTTTAATTGGAAACCGTTTTTCTATAGCACTGTACAAAACGGTTTTATAAATATAATACAGCTTTTGATTGTCAATAACTCTGAGAACTCAATAGCAGCTGCTATTGTTTATACAAGATATTGTCTCGAGACTTAAATAGATATTTATATAGCGAGTGAATTTGTAAGTCAAGAGCGTTGTATAATTTATAAACCACTTTGCTGAATTATACGGTCCACTCCAGCTACTCAATAATATACATCTACACTAATATTTACAGGAGAAATAAATCTACCTTTTTAGCGAACCATATATTTCGCGACCAAACCATGTATTTTTGATGTTTTAAACCATTTCATTATCTTTCTATATTCAATAAAACATCGGTAAAAACCATGTATCAATACTAATCTTAAATAATAAACTCAAGTTGAAATATATGTGGTGCTGAAACCAGCTTTTTTCTTCACAGGCTCTGACCTAATTCATAAAACCCGCATAAACCACGATAAACGATCTGCAAGCGAAAAATGTATGAAAGAGAATTGCACATTCGCGTAATGATTGTCTTTTTGTCTCGCCTCTCGAGCAACAAGTGTCGTCTTTGCTGCTCTGACGTCATTGATAGGGTGGCCAGGGTTTTTATTTCATAATTTTTGAAATAAAGCTTATCCGAATTTGCGTTAGGTATATGAAATATTATCATAATTATATATTATTAATCTTATCGAAAATGAAACTGGGGCTTGAATTTTATGTAGTTCACTGTTGCGCAGTTTTTGTGCTGTACTTCTAAATTTCCTGTGCTCTATCTATATTGGTATAATATAATATAACTAGTAGAATTTCTTGTAGTAAAAACATATTTTAGATGAATACGATTCCTTCCTTCGTTTCTTACAAATCTTTACCAAATATCTGGTCACTCTACATTCTATACTGCAAATAGGCTATTCTATATCAGTCGCTTTGATGCGGTCCACTGGCCCGAAAAATACCCTGTTAGCTCAGCAAAAACATTCTATTTTATACACGTTTTCGACAAAAATGTCGTACCAATGCGCTATTTCTAAATGACCTTGGAATGTATTCTTGATTCTTCGCCTATTGTGAGTATTTTTAGATGTTTATAGTTCTGCTGTCTTGAATTTATATCTGTAATAGTAATTAAAAATAATATTTAGCAAATTCATTGTCGTTATTTTTTCATGTTTTATTTTCACATACAGCAGAAAGCTGTGCTATGTGCTAAATGAAAACTAATAAAAACTGTCTTCTAAATCTATCGCTCAGAACACGCAGACTATTTTTAACTATTATTCTGAAATTATTCAGTAAAAGGCAATAGTTATGCCTAGACAAGTTTTCTCTTCTTTAGCGGTATATACAACAAATTGTAAAGTACAGAAGTGTATAATATCAAGCCTTTCATAATATCAAGATTTTGTAACCCTTTAGATTATTAAGAAAATAAGAACAACGCGAAAATTACAACGTATTTTTATTATTTATGGTTACTTTTTATGAAAGCTAGCTACGAGTTACGGCATAAAGAGCTACCGAGGGCTACGATGCGTAGCGCGAAACGTAGTAACGCTACGAACTTCACATCTTTTGTTTTTCGTAGATATTAATGTAGATTTCAGCGCGCCCGGTAAAGGGATTCACTATAAATTTAAAGGATTTCGAAACGACAAGTCGTACAAAGATTTAGTTAATAAAGCCTTGGTACAAACGGACTTTGTTTGAATGCTTTATAAACGTTAATTCTGAAAACACTTTTATCAATTTGCTTATGTTTTATTTTAATTACGAGTATATTTATAAATATATTAGCTAATTATGCTTGAATTTGTAATTTTTTAATACATTGGTTCAAAGTGATGACTGGTAAAGGTTAAGATTGTAAACCAGCAGTTAAAAAAAATCGGCAATGATTATATTATGTACCAAATCTTGAACTTGGTATATGGAAGCATTTTACTAATAAATAAAGAAATATCGAAATAGTTTCGTGAAGCTCAATTTTATCGGTACATTTGAGGCAGTTGGGACAAATTGAGACTGATGTTTTGGGAAAACTATTATTACGGATATACGTCACCAACTGTTTATTTTCTTCCAATACTCAGTCGGTTCAAATGTGAGTCGGCTTATGTCATAAATGTGAGTTATTTGATTCTTACTAAAAACCTTCTAAATTTAGTTGCTTACAGTATGCGGTATAACAAACCTTTACAAACAATTTATTTGTTACAGGGTTTTTGATACTATTCTTGCACGAGCAAGAAAAAAGCACATAGTGTGGAAGCAGTGTTTACATTATTGTAGTAATGGTCCCGGACCAGCATCAAATCTGTAAATGTACATCATTAAAAATCTAATTCACCGTATCCCGCTCTTTAAGTGTTTCTAAAAATCTTTGCAAGGAAACGGAAGTCGATTACTGTCTCAACGGCTTAAAAGCCAAGTCGCAGCAATTTATCAACTTCAGAAGAAACTACGAAGTCATCGTTACCGTGCAGTCAAGATGGCGCACTCGCATTAAAATTCTTGAGTAAACTCACGTCTTGAATTTAAAAACCACTTCAAAAATAGGTTTTCTTTCCCGAATCACGGTTTTTAGCGTCGATGCAATATGTTCCGCCTTAATATGATTTTACTTATCTTACCTTTTTAGTAGCTACAAACTAATATATGGTATATTTTGCTAAGCTAACCCATAGAAACTTTTGCCGTGCAATTTCTCCAGTTTTTTTTCTCCTTAAAACCCTTTCTCAGGTTAGCCGTCTTAGAAATATTTTTTCAATATTTTCATATGAAATAAATGTTAAATTGTGTACATAATTAAAGATTAACTAAGTACAATATATTTTGTTAATCTGTTCGATAATTTTATTTTTATGCGTAGTTTTGTCAACAGAAGGCACCACATGCTGTTTGCATTCGTAAAATTAATGTATTTATTTATTGTTATTCGATGACTTGTCCGATATTTTATCAAAAAAGAGATAACTAACATCGGCCCAGCCGATCTTGAGTTATAAGTGGCGTAACTAACACGACTTTGTTTTATATATTTAGATAGTTTTGTAACTCGTTTTATTTCACTTATTTTACACTTAGTGAAATGTTTATCAAACAAAAGAACATTGCGTACCTGGGCCACGTGTTGCACCATGACGCTACCACCTTCTTCAATTAATTGTAACGGGTAAAATACAGAGTCAACGGCGTGTTGGAAAGGAAAAAATCATGGCGTTAGTAATGGAGAGGCACCAAAAGAAGTAGGAGAAACGTTTATAGTTAATAATAATTAATATAGGCGTTAATGGTAAGGTAAGAGTCGAATATTTCAAGGGTGAAAGCTATTGCCTTTATCGTCAATGATACCACTGGTCTAGTATAGATGTAGTCGTTTTATTAACCTCCTATAATTCTGAAAAATAAACCTGCCAGGCAAATAAGAATTCCGAAAGAAACACACCGCCCGGGTCAGTTCCTGTCGATTGATTGTTACTGGTCAATAGGTACAGTTGACAAACCAATCACATTAGATCTAGATACTGATTATTCAGGTTTTTTTACTCCCCAAGCTCAGATGTTGTGTGAACCACGAGAAGTTTATAATGATTAAGATCGTTAGGACAATGTAAAGGAATGCAAGTTATTCTCATACATTATTCGTAGCAGCTAGTGAAGCCATGCTCTCATAATTAATATATTTAATACATTTATTATAACACTTCGGTAATCGAATAAAAATCAGCTGATAAATGTGGTGAGGCTAGTGGGGCTTCGGAAGACCCGCACAGTCTCTTGAGGACTTGGCCTCGTCGTCAGATTACTGCCGTATGGCTTACTTATATCATTTTAACTTCCAAGTAGGAAATGATCTTTAAACTTCCTTTGAAATCTATATAATACAAGAAATATTAAAATATTCAGTAAATATATAGTATTTTTTTATGTACAAATATCAGTTTTTTTATAAATCAGCTTGTAAATATTTCATTGTACGGCATGGCAATGGCAGATTTTGAGGGTAAAATTTTTACGGAACGTCACGAAAATGTGCAGCGTTTTTGTCGAAGAAAAGGGAGAGAGCTGTACACATCAATATCATTATTATTTTATTAAGTAACTAAATTACCATTTTTTTGTTGGTTTTGTATTTTTATAAGGGCACAGAACCAAGACCTTTTTTGCTAAGACCCAGTGGCTATTTTAGAAAATGTGGACATTAGTTATGATAATAATTAATTTGTTATATTATTTGGTAATTGTTACCATATTAATGGTGGTATTTCTATATACATAACAACAACAATTTTTAGTTCTGGTTTTTAATTAACCTTAGTATCATTCATTAATTAATATAGAAAAACTGGCAAAATTAAATTATGGTATTTGGGCAGCTTAATTACTCAATAATTAATTTACAAAGAAGTTTCACTTCTGACATGTGTACGTTTAAATATGCGATCTTATCAATGCCTTATACTCATTGATATACAAAAAACCCAAGATGCACAGTCTCATATAAAAGTAACGCTCGAAAGTGTCCCGAAACACTATTTCTGTCCATAACAGTATATGTTACAAGCATATATTATTGCAAAATCAACCTTACGCGAATTGCTTAAAGTTGTTATTACAACGCAGTGTATACGTACTTAAAGCAATAAAATTTTACCACCGACCGTGGTCGGTAGGACAAGGTATTGAGTGGAGTCGAACATGACTTTTTTATTTACAACTATTTAACATAATTTTAAATTTATCCGACTTTTCGGGTGCTTTACAGCGTGCGTGGTCACGGTGACTGAAGACAAAAGGTGTTGGATGTTAAATAGTTGTAAATTTATAATAATACCTAACTTTAATCCGGTTAAAAAGTTTTTTCTTTAAATTAAAAAAAAAAATTAAATTGGCTACCTCCTGACCTACACTTTATATAGCGTAAATATATTTGTCAAAAACTACACACAAAAAAGTTCAAGAGTACATAAATTGATTTATAAAAAAAAACACAAATAAATAACATCGACTCCACTTGTAGACGCGAGACTATTTGAAATGAGCGCACAATTTAGAATGTTGCGCTCATTTTTTGAGGACGTTTTTTTGACGTTGAGTGTGCATCTTGGGTTTTTTGTATATCAATGCTTATACTGTATAACATGCATTTAATATATGAGAGACAGGAGCTAATGGGTTTGTACGGAATCTAATATTCCCCATAAAATTAATGATGAAATTGTTTGAGGGACGTGTTTCAGCTCAGCCCTGTGTAAATGTCAACGCGTGGGGTCAAAGTGGGCCAAAACAATATCATTTTATGAAAACTAAACAGATTAATATTTGGTGTACCAAAAACTAAGCTTAGCGTGACTTGCAGGATACTATTAAAGATTTTACGTCATAAATGCCTTTTTTTCTTATAAATATTCAATAAATAAATAATTTTAATCCAGTGGTGGTACAGCCGTTGACGTCAGATAACATCTGTATCTTTCATCATCTATTTATGATGAACAATTAGAATCAACCTTTTGTCTCTTGACGCATGTGGTCGTTTTAAGTCTAAGGGTGCGTACAGACTATGTAACATATTATATAACTTGTGTTTTATAACACGTCCACATTATGTAACCTTGTTATTTAACATTATAACATAAAACAATACTGTACACATTAGAATAACAATGCAATATAACAATGTTATATAACCACTTTAAATAACAAAAGAAAAACAAAAAAACGTAGATGCTGGTTTCGTCCTAGCATACATATCAATAACATGTTGTGTAGCAATGTTGTATAACATGTTATGTTATATAGTCTGTACGCACCTTAAGACATGCCGGTTTACTTAAAATAAAAAATAAATAAAATATGTTTATTATGGAACATAAGATACAGGTATCACTTATTCTACGTCATTAAATTTGAATTTGTAGGCATCCCTACTCATCGGCAAAGAAGACAGAGGGTGTAGGCTGAGAGAAAAAGCCGGCGTAAAAAACTCTCGGTACTCTTTTAAAATAGCAAATCATCAAACAACACTTATTTTAAAACACATATCGCAAATTAATTAGAAGTAGCCTGTCTAGCACTTACGATGTTAACCTTCTACGTCCAGAATGAGAAAGAAAGAATGTCCAAAAAACGCACAAATATACGTATATATATAGTTGCATAGTCAGAAATTGAACTGGTGTATTGATTTCACTTGTAGGAGTACTTCAATGTTTGCCAATTTCGAATTAGATCGTTTGACATTTCGTAGAGGTCTACGGCGTAGGCGTTAACGCTACGAAATATTTGTATTAAATAAGCTGTATGCCTCAATACTTGCTCCAAAATTGAATATTAAGCTTAATTCTCCTAAAAGCTTTTTAATGTTATATTTTGAATTTAATGTGACAGTATTATACTTTTTAACTTGGTTATTTTATCGCTAATCCCAGTAGAGCAACAGATTGAAATTATATTTTAAAGCAACCCTATACCTACTAGGCATTCAAGTTCTTATAGGTACACCTATGATACTTAAACCGTGACCCGGTCGGTGTCAAGGTTGTGCAGTTGAGCTATTTCTATGAAACTCTACCCGGCGCAGTTTGTGAATCCCTTTGACTGGTTATGAATAGACATTAAGACGAAAGATGGATTACTATCATATTGTATGAAAATGCAGACTTTATTTCAATGTAAATTATAAGACAGTAATATTCATTTTGAAAACTACATCATCTTCGATTTGCAGACGACATTGTATTGTTCGAAGAGAACCCTCATAAACTTGGAGAAATGATACGTAAGACTTAAACAAAGAAAGTGAGAAAGTAGGCCTGAAAATGAACACAAGCAAAACAAAGCTACTATCAAATTCAATCCCATACGAAATAAAACTTAATAATCAACCTCTAGAATACGTTGAAGAGTACATTTATCTGGGGCAAATAATCTCTCTAACTGATATAACCACCAAAGAGATCAAAAGAAGAATAGCAAATGGATGGAAAAGATATTAGTCATTGAGGGAGATCATGAAAACTACAGATTTCAGCAAAAAAATAAAGAGAAAAGTCTTTAACACATGTATCCTACCCTGCCTTACCTATGGCTGCGAAACTTGGGCACTATCTAACCAGCACAGGGATATGTTAGCACACTGCCAAAGAGCCATGGAAAGAAGCATGCTGAGCATAAGAAAATTAGATAAACCAATAAACTCAGACATACTAGAGGCTAGGACAGGCTAGAACAGGTGTGACAGACATTCTCACTAAGATTGACCAATTGAAATGGAGATGGACGGGTCATATGCTACGGAGCCCTCATGAAAAATGAAGCAAAATTGTGACGGAATGGTACCCTAGAGAAGGAAAACGAAGAAGGGTCGACCACGCAAGAGATGGGAGGACGAACTGAAACTAACAGCTGGCTACAACTGGAGAAGAGTCGCAAAAGATAGAGAACAGTGGAAAGGGTTAGAGGAGGCCTTTGCCAAGAGGCAAACCGAACTCCGAGATATACTGGAGTGAAAATATATTAAAGTTCAGATATATAAAATCAGAGTATAGCATAAAGACAGAGTCGGAATTTAAAGGCTATATTATTATTATTATTATTAATATTCATTTATGTCTAAAAGTAAGTGTAAATTATCTGTTATATAAATAGATTGGTAACGTAGAATTTAAAAACAAACACTCAAATATAACGATAATCGTACTCACTCATTCCTCTAAATCTTGATTTTAGGAATCCATATATGGTTTGATATGCAGCAATTCGATGAATACCGATTCGAATTTCTGTGAACCACAGTATCTCGTACATATTTCATACTGTTACAATGGACCTCGGAATGACACATGCCATCTCAAATTGTCTTCGGGGTTGACTGAAACTATTTTTCCTATAAAGATATATGTATAAGTTCTTTCTTGGGAATTAAATTTAAATGATGGTTCGAGTTTAGATTATGCAGACAGGAAGTGTATTTAGACCAGTGCAGATAGCCTTTAAAAATAATAAAAAGTGAAAAAAATTACAGTAGGATGAAACCCATTAGAAAAGCAGGGGAATATGATCAAAATGAAAGGAAAAATAAATTACGGTCGATCTGAGGTCGGGAAGGGGTAGGGGGGGGGGGAGGTTTAAGGGTAAAAAACGGTTTATCTCGATTTCCGGCAAAACTAAAAGACCTATCGAAGAAAACTAATTGGCAAAGTTGTAGGTCATAAAAAGATCTACAACTTTTGTATTCACACATTTTTCACATAACCTCAAAATTTATGTGAAAAATTCAAAAAACCAACTTTTTTGTTTTTTATTTCTATCTTTTACAAAAATTTATGTTTTTAAACAAAATTTGGTGAAAACTTACCTTATTATGTACCAAATATACTGTAATTTATTTGATTAAAAATATTTATTTTTTCACCTTATTTTGAATTAATATCGAAAAAACACCCTAATTTTCAATTGAAAATTCTGACGTCAAAATTTCAGCTTTTTTCAAAAAGTTTATGTGCTTTCAGTGCGTTGAAATCTCTACTTTCCTATGGTAAAAAAATAAATATATATTACCATAGTAAATCTTCTCGGAAAATGCAAAAAATCGTATGCAGTAACGCCCAGACCCGTCATCCCCTTCCCTACTTCTCTATGAATCTTCTTTAAATTATAATTAGATGCCTATTTATTACTATTTTAAGATAACTTATATATACCTGAGTGACCTTAAAAAAATTTTTAGCCTTTAGATGGGCTAAAATTTTCGTATTTCATATACGAAATGACGGGGATGACGGGTCTGGGCGTTACTGCATACGATTTTTTGCATTTTCTGAGAAGATTTACTATGGTAATATATATATATTTTTTTACCGTAGGAAAGTAGAGATTTCAACGAACTGAAAGTACACCAACTTTTTGAAAAAAGCTGAAAATTTGACGTCAGAATTTTCGATTGAAAATTAGGGTGTTTTTTCGATATTAATTCAAAATAAGGTGAAAAAATAAATATTTTTAATCAAATAAATTACAGTATATTTGGGACATAATAAGGTAAGTTTTCACCAAATTTCGTTTAATAAAATAAATTTTTGTAAAAGATAGAAATAAAAAACCAAAAAGTTGTTTTTTTGAATTTTTCACATAAATTTTGAGGTTATGTGAAAAATGTGTGAATACAAAAGTTGTAGATCTTTTTATGACCTACAACTTTGCCAATTAGTTTTCTTCGATAGGACTTTTAGTTTTGCCGGAAATCGAGATAAACCGTTTTTTACCCTTAAACCTCCCCCCCCCCTTCCCCTTCCCGACCTCAGATCGACCGTAATTTATTTTTCCTTTCATTTTGATCATATTCCCCTGCTTTTCTAATGGGTTTCATCCTACTGTAATTTTTTTTGGTTTCAAAAATTATCGGCACTGGTCTAATTTATTTAAGTTTTATTATTAGGTCAGGCAAAACCATGTACACAAGGCAGTAAAATATATTCAAATCTCTCTGGAATAGTATGTTGCGTATTCTTCATTTTAACTATTACTTAAAAGTATAGTATTGATTACACCCCTATAGGGGTTGGTTACGATCAATGACTCTCCTCCCCCTTGGCCTTTCGACCCACGTCGTGTAAAGCAAAATTCTAAGTAATCTACTTTAAAGCCAGAATTACATTACGGAATTAGTGGCATGCATGGGAAAGCACTTTCACGAAAGTAGTTTCGATATATGTGAAAGTAATTTCGTAAAATAATTAGTGTCGTGAAATCCTCAATATCGCAGTAACCATGGCCCCATCAACGTTAAAGTTTTATTTTTCTACATTCAATGTAGCTAAAGAGATGCTTCTTTATGAACTTAATGCTGCGTTTTTTTAGCAACAATTTCAGTTTTAACACACGTCACGTTTTAGTAATACACACGTCCGCACAGCACAGGCACTTTCGCGACACGTCACGTCGCATCTCCATCATGAAATTAGTTGCATGAAACTAATTTCACCGAAAATTCGCGCAGGGCATTCAATTAATGCATGCAGCATTACGAAAATATTGAATTACACGTGAAACTGTTGGTAAAAATAATTCATGAAATTAATTTCATGCCACTAATTTCGTTATGTAATTCCGGCTTAAGAGTAAAATACTCGCCATAACGTTTCGTAGCATCTCGTATTGAGTTCGACATTCCAAGAAATGATTATAAAATATGCCAGAGATAAAACTCAGCTCGTTCAAAAAATATTGCCGTTGGTAAATTGGCATCATCCGTGCGGACGGAATTATGAATAGCGGCTTCATTAGTATACGTTGGGCTCACTAAATATTTCTATCTCAAAGCTGCAAAATTACCGCTGGATAATTACAATTCTACTTTGCTTTTGGATTTAGGTTTGGCCTTGCTTCAACGTTGGGCACGTATCGAGTATTAGTTTACACAACTAAGCTGAGAATTTAAATATAGCATATATAATAATTCCATTATAATTCGAAATTTATATTATGATAAATTCCTTGTCCAGATTAGCATTTTCTTATAAGACCACACAATGAACGACAAGGAAAAGAGGCGTTCAGAGTATATTGTAAAGAACTATAAAGTAAAAACTTAAATTGCGAACATTGTATTCAATTCAGTTAAGGCAAGTCTAACTTAAAAGACCACACATGTCAAAGAATCGCGATGCGCTTTTTTATTGCGTATATTAAAAACAGACATAAAATATCTTAAGACAGAATTTTAAGTTATAAAATAAAATCTTATTTATAAACGTGTTTCCCATACTACTTTGACCAACTCGTGTCGTTCATAAAGTTAAACATTGTTATAAAAATTCATACAAAAGTTTTAGATTTAAAATTTTAATAAGTGTTCTCTGGTGTTCTCGTGTTCTCGTTTTGAAAGTATAAATTGGGTCTAGAAAATTAGACACGCCAACGTGAACCCATGTTTACCCGTAAAATTAAAAGTTATATAGAATATAGAACTTATTTAGGTTATAAAAATACGCCTACACATTTGCGTTTTAATGTATGTAAGGAAAACATAATATATTTTCCTATACAAACTCTTGTCTATATTGTATTTTATATTAACTCTTTTGTAATGTTGGCTTTGCCGTCTGATCGACGATGTTTAATTTATGTCACTTGACATAATATATAAGATATTTTAATTTCTTCATTATATTATTTTACTTTATAAAACGTATAAGCGATTGATACTATTATATCTATGTATATGAATTTATATAAAATTTCTTTTTTTAAGCCTCCGAAATCGGTATATTCGGATACAAATGTAATGTTTCATTGAAACTTGTCCGTAGTTTGGTCTGAGGATATAAACTTATCAGCAACTTCTTTGAGTGAGTAAGTGTCCAATCTTTATACTCTAAATTTTAAATAAATCCAATTCGTTGCGATTTAAGATCTATCCAATTATAAGATTTTCCGATTTGGACATAATTATCCCTATTGTAAGCCTACAGAACAATTAAGTCGCCTTCTGTGCTATAAGTTGCGGTGTATCAATTAAAAGTTGTTTCCGAGACGGCAACTCGCAATGCAATGGACCTAACTTCATTAATAACTTACACTGTTTAATTATAGAACTTGTAATCTCTTTTATACTTGATGTTTTATCAAGCGGTTCGAACGAAAAACATTCTTAAGTAAGTTTTTCAACTTAAGTGGGCGTTCTTTGATGACTTAGCGCGAGTCATGGGTTTTTATGAAAAAAGTTTCTATTAAAAAGAAATCGTGTGGTCTAAATCTACTGGATAATAGTAACATCGTGTTAGATTTACGCAAGAGAAACTTCTATAAGGCATGCCACGCCTAAGTGCCTGACCAGGTTTAACAAAGCAAAGATATATTCAATAAACAACTAAAAAAAATATCTCTGAAAGAAGTTAGTTAATATAATTATTTTAATTTATCTTTGTATGAGAACCCCTTTTAAGATGAGAGCGCCAGTTTTTCTTTATTGGGCCTCCAAACCCTTTGATTTCGTAGATATGAGTATTATTTTAAAATAGTCCATGACTTAATAAAATAAAAATATGTTTCTTTTAATAAAGGTATTTAAGATACCGCATAATATGGCGTTCTAAATCTGAAATTGCATCAATTTAAATAGAAGAGTTCGCCAAAGCCTTTAGTGCTTACGGGTGCTTCAGTTCGCAATAAGTAACATTTACCGGATTCCAATCACTTTTACAAATTGATAGTGGTGCTTTAAATATTTTATATAAAGAATGTTTTCAATGCTTTTGACGCCGTACAAATTGTGGCTTCAATATTTAATCAAAACATCTAGAATTGTTATAGCCTGTACGACAGGGGAAGTTATGTCAATTATCTGGCTGTCTATATATCGCAAATAAATGTATGCCATACATATTCGATATTGTACTATTTATGTGATTCGGTAATTGCATTGACATTGTTTTTCATAACAGGGGGCAAACGAGCAGGAGGCACATATGATGTTAAATGGCCGGCCCTTTAAGAATTGGTACGCTCTTTTCTTTAAGGACGCTAAGTCATAGTGGCGTTGCGCTTTATAATATGATGTTTTTAAGTAAAACCTTATTTCTGAGCCACACACCTTTTTTGACAGTTTCAAGGCAAGTTGGTTATGAGCCTACTGTCTGCTACTGTCACCGGGTCATATGCTATTTCTCTCTGTCGTACGGTTAGGTAAACTTATGAAATTAATATGAAATAAAAGAATAATAATAATCTTAATTAGAATTACTTTTTAATGCAACCTGCATTTCTTATACTTTTATGTAAGTAAAAAGTTGATTTATTATTTAAGGCATATAGATTATTCATGTATGCAATAAAAACTTAAGTAATTACAGCGTTTGCGCGAACTGCTGTTTTCATACAATTACCTCGGCACAATTCCTATCAACTCACAAATTAAATGTTTACTTACGACCTCCGGCTGAAATTAAACAAAGGGCTGAGAATCGCGAAGACTGGAGAAACTGGGGAATATTGGGTGCGGGGATTTTTGATTGTGTGATATTATATATTATGTATTATATCGACAACTATTCTTTATAGGTAAAAAGGTGGCCAGCCTTGTGTGACGACAATTTCGGGGTTTTAAATAAACCGTATCCCTCGCTATATACTGCTTCGACATATGAGCAAAAAATAATTGCGCACATGGAAAAAAAAACGTTTGTCGAAAGCATAAGCAATTAAATAAATTTCCGCCAAGTTTCAAAAAAGCTACGCCATTCCTAAATTGAACACGTAAAACCCTTATCTTTTAAGTGTCTATTGAATATATTTTAGATTTCCTAACAATTCCCACGAGTAATTTTAGGAATTTTAGAGTACGGTACTCCATTTTGTTTTAAATTCGCGTGAATGTCCATTAAAAATGAAATGTGACACATTTTCGTGTTGTCGCCGTCGTACATTTCTCACGTAGACATATTTATAACTATATTTATTGTGACTTCTTTATATTACACACAGTACACTGACACACTGCCGAAATGATAAAATCGAAAGCTGGTGCTTTCGTCCTACGTGGCCCTAGAGCTTTTAAAATACGCAACGGACTTGCATTTAATGCGGTAAAATAAGTAGACAGAGTGATTCAAGGTAGGTAAATAATCTTTACATAGCTTACTTTAAGAATATAATAGATTTATGTATTGAAATGCCAAATTGTTCTTATGTAAGTGACGTTAACCTAAGCCGTTAAAATAACAGCTATCAGAAATAAATAATTTTGTTTATCACCGAATATTTTTTATATCAACAACAAATTGTGATTTGCTACGAAAAGAATACTAACCAATTATTATCCTTAGCTACGGGCGCTTTGCGAAGTTTTATTTCGGGATTTATGAACAATAATTTATTCCGCTACTGTTTTTATATTAAGAAATACTTCGTGTACCTGTTGCCCGCGGCATTCGTGCCAAGAATTGGGTATAGTACAGTTCGTATGAAAACAAAGTAGAATTAGACTTCTGTGCAATGATAGTATTGTACACGTCGTATAATTCAGGTCTTGTAGTTCTATCATTCAAAAATAAAAAGCTTACAACAAAAAAAACAAAAGCAACTTGACAATAATGGTAAAAGTAAGTACAAAAGTTAGTTTAGCTGGTCCTAGGGGAGGGACATGAGCTCAGCTATTCTTTCCTTGTCATCATATGGTGATCGGAGATGATCACTAAAGCAGTACCTTGACGCATATTATATTGTACCTACTGTTTTATAAATCAACGCTATTTACGTATATTTCTTAATAATATTTTAAGATTTATGGAAAACCTAAATGAGTTGGGATTAGAATTTATTATACAAAGGGAAGCTTCTTAATTTTTAATTTCACTCAGCAACATTCTCTTAAATTAACCATATTTTTCTGTTTATAATGGCGCTACAGAATAAATAGCCTCATTATTTTTCCTCGCGACGGAAAAATGAAAAACCCAACGATGTATAGTGTCGTAATTAAAATATGATGCCTGTGAGATTATAAAATCTAGTGACTTATTATACCTTATTTCTAAGGAAAACTACACTAACACACTAAGGGAAATATATCAATAAAAGTATATAAAAAAAATCAGCCTAATTCAAATACATATTCTACTGAAAACGAAAAATATTTTCGATATAATTGATTTTTTAGCTAGGTGCATAATAATATGAGAGGAGATGTATAAAGAAGATGTTTATCTTCTTTCCAGGAAGGTATGAATACCTATATTTCAAAAACTACACTGATTTTGATGAAACATGTACTTTAACTAAGTTGGAAAACATCTAAGTTTAAGGTTCAATATTTAGTTTCGGAGAAAATAGTAATACAGGCACATAAGCCTATTTACTCAAATATTATCCATGTCCAAAAATATGCATAGGTATAGGTCAAATTGATAACCTCTTTTTTAAGTCGGTTAAGAATAAGAAATAAAATGCCTTCCTTTCGCTACATTTTTATGATTTTAGTCTTGTTATAAAATTGACACACACTAACATAGATTACAGAAGACAAATTATGCTGGGAACGAACCGACCTTACATGTATTGGCGCTTGCGATTAATTACAAACAAATCAAACACTAGTAGTAAGTTGCAAAGGAAATAAGAGAATAATTGATAAGGAAAAATAATCCCCTACTCCTACCTCCACTCGCATATGCACATTTTAGTAATATTTAGGTGATTTAAATATCCAGTCTAGTTTCCATCAAAAAACTTGTTGCTACAAGTCGTAACTTTTTTAACACTACTACTAAGTTATGAAGTTGAAATGAATACGATAAGTGCAGCAACAAGCAGATGCTTCCATACCAACTTTCAACCTTACAAGGTGACAAGGTTAGGTTTTATTAGTTGCTTTAAGTCCGTTATTGACCTAATAATACCAAGTCACCCAAGGGAAACTAATTTAACATAACTTGAATTTTATACTTAACGGATTACTTGGGATTCAAAAACGCGAACAAAGTTTTTTAATATTAAATATATATATAATAATAGTTTTTGAAATGAATCACACATAAAATCTTTTACTGTCTCTTGGCGTGTGACCTTTGTTTAAAATTTTTGTAGAAAGCTCTAGAGTATATAACTTATTATAAACGAACAAGTTTTTGGAATAAACTCTGATAACTTGTAAATTGTTTGGCTTTGATGTTAAACGATTTTCCGTATCATACAGATGTTAACTTTCAAACAAGGGACCTTCATTTGAATTTTATAGGTTATCTATATGTTTATTGTTTAACCATAGCTCCTTAATATAAAGTCTTCTTCAAACATTCCAAACGGTTATTTCTTATTAAAAAAGCATATTTAAGTTGTATGTACACATATATTTGTGATAAATTGAAAAAGTAAAGGACGGTGGCAAATTCAATGGTCATTCGATTTGAAAACCTATGACTCGTAGCAGTTACAATTAATATTAAGGAAATAAAACCCGAGCGTGAAACCCGAAATTGTCTTAAAACAACAAATTAATAGAGTAATAAATAAGTGCAGGTCATGTCCGTTTTAATTTATGAGTAAACAACATCCATGCTTAAATATACAAGAAATTATTTTATTTATTATATATTACATTATAACATGGAAATTAAAAGCTAAGAAAAAAAATCAAACAAACAGCATATATAAAAAACGGAAAATTTAAACTAAATAGAACCTGAAAAACATAAACCACATTCAGAGAATCATAAACAAAATTACGGTAAGTAGAAAGATTGTTCTAACATAAATCAATATGCTCATTAATGTTAGTGATTAAATTTTCGTCCTAATCAGTGAATTATTTTAGATGTTTTGTAGTGAATCTATATTGAATAAATAACTCATAAAATGATTTTAGAGATGTAGTTGTATATTATACAATTGGTCAGTTAAAAAATACATAATGCATGGTTATTAACAAGTTCAGCAGTAAAAACTGCCTTTTTTATTTCATATAATGGTTGCGTCAGGTACCAAAAGATTTGAGTTTAAAGTTTTTTAAACGTTGCAAGCCTGGAGGCAATAATCATGGCAATCCTTTCATCGTTTGCGTAAAAACCATTTGTTTACCTTATTGTGATTCAAATCCCGAGCGATCCAATTATCGTTCAAACAAAATTCCAATTTTATTCCGCGCTTCATCTCAACGGACGTGCGTTCAACCGAAATGTTTTTAATATCAGCCACAATGGATATAGTATTTTTTATTTAGGTAAAGGTACGAACAATGTGGGTTTGTAAAAGCTTTTTATGATACCCGAGTATTATCGTAATTTTCAATTCATACAAATACGAGTATAACAATTAGTATTGCATAGTGTGAAGTTCCGTGATTATACATATTTTTACGATTTTTTCTATGATTGTTGTCTTGAATTTAGTTAGTAGTGTTTAGTTGTCAGAGCTTCCTGTTCAATAAAATATAGGCTTAATATTATTTTTTTTAAAGACAATTCACACCAATTGACCTAGTCCCATGCTAAGCTGGTGAAGCTTTTTTGAATTTAATCCTTGTACTTTCTACCAGGATTCTATAAAACTCAGTCGGTCGCTATGATTTTCGATAAAGACGTTTCATCAATAAGTTCTTTATTTCAATATGACAACATAATGAACTGTCACTGATAAAATATACGATCTTGTTCATAAGGGAACTATGAATCTAAATTAGTTGAAGAATGCTTTATCACGTTTATTTTTCTGCAAACTGACACGTGATACATTCACGAATAAGGGTGTTTATGTTTATTATAATTTAAAAACTCGTAAACGACAAAACGATATTCAAATGGAAGGGTCACACAATCAAACGAAACGCGCCGTCATCATTTCTTCCTACTTTTTAAAATTTTCATCTTTATTTTCTACAAAACACGCTCTATGCGTTATACACATGGAAAAAGTTTTTATAATTTAAAGAATCAGTGTTACATGAGGGCTGGCACTCGATTATTACATAACTACTATAAAATATAAATAACTCAATAAAATAAGTGAAGTATTTAATTTGTGACAAATAAATATAAAAAATATTTTATTTTTTCGTGTCACAATGTTTTAAAATTTGTTCAAAGGAGATATGTTTAGTCAAAACAGTGTAATAAAATTACACATAGTAATTGGGCTTATTATTGGAATTAATGAATACGTACGACGTATAAGGTCGTACTAGTTATGAATAACATACTTCATACATACATATTTATTAAACAACAATAGATCGGTATTCATTCGCACAACTTTATCGATACATAATCAATTCCTATCCGATTGATGAATCGATTGGCCGCTTGATTTATTGCGACTAAAGTGACTCTTTCACTCAGTAGACACTATGTGATCCGGTGAATGATATCAATCTTGTGTCCTAGTTTTTGAATGAACACATTCAGGTGTTTTTCACTATATGATATTTGGTTTTATGTACTATTTGATGTTATAAATTGGCTTATTAATTTGTGCAAATTGCTATAATTATTATTTAACACGTATTAAAAAATATTAGTGAGATATTTTGAAATCTAGTTTCTTTTGACTGCTATCATACATATCTTAAACAGATTTTTTTATAAACCTTTTAAGAACAATACAATTACAGTAATTCTTTTAGCGACTTAACTTACGAAAGGTAGACCTTAATAGCAATATTTAAAAGTTATTCTCGCGACTTTATCTAAAGTCATTTCTCCCAGTAGGGAAACCGGATTACCGGTTTAGCGTTAATACTTGAAAGTTGGTTGAGGTTTATAGCACTCGTAATATATTTGAATTTAAAACTAAGATAACGAAATTTAAGTAGTTAAAGTGTATCTATGAATGTCAAATTATAAGAAAAAAACTTGTTGATTCCTGTGTTATATCAGTAAATATATGAGGCAGGCATATTTCTACGAAATCCCTATTGTTTTTTTTTCACCGTACCAGCTAGTGTCAACTAGGGTTGCTGGTGGAAAAGATTACCGGTTTGCCTATACACCAGTAGCAGATGTGGAAGCAGTGCTCAGTGTTGAGAATTGCATGCGATAAATTAATTATTAATATTATTTGCGAACTAGCGAACTTTGGAATCGACTCCCGGGGGAGGGGGTCTTCCCTCAGAGATACGACCTCCAAATGTTTAAAAAGCGAGTCTACTCCTCCCTCAAAGGCCGGCAACGCACCCACTAAAAATGGGTGTCTATGGGCTGCGTAGACTGCCCTTTTTGGTCGTCCCTTAAGCTCGTTTGCCCCCCTATTAATATAAAAAAAGAGCTTAAATTGTTTTATACTATTCAAGATACGAGATAGGACAACAGATGGGGCAAGAAACCACAACATGGGAAGGACCTGCGGGAAAAAGAAAAAGAGGTCACCCAAGGACCAGATGGAACGACGAAATTATTTAAGTAGCTGGTAAAGATTGGAGAAGAAAAGTATGGAGTGAACTAGAGGGGGAACTTTACCCTACATGGGGTTCAATAACATAGTTTTACATGAATAGTTATAAGATAAAAATGTTATTTAAGGTTGTTGGCAATAAATGGGTTTTATTATTATTCAACAAACAGCCAACATTCGCTGATTTTCGGGGAATTCCAGAAGAAATATTATTCAGATTGAATTTGCTACAGCCGAGGTGACGTGAAATGCCTTATTATTTTTTGAAATGTCACGTGTGGGTTGATTACTTTTTTAATTTGCGTGGATGGTTCAGGATTGTACAATTTAATATTTTTTTCTCAGAATTGAAAATAATATAATTAATGTAATATTTACTTAAATGCTATGGAAAATAAAATATATAGAACAGCGTAAAATATATGCGAGTTGTATCATAGACAAATCCATATATTATTTCAAACATCACCCCTATTTTGATGTAAGCTTATTAGACCCACAGGATTATATACTAATGATACCGGCTTTCAGGATAATGTTTGTTCTATGAAGTTGAAGTGAAGCCAAAAAACAAGATTTTTATGAGACTCATCTCATATATAGTTAAGCATGAATTCTCTTTAATCTTTTCCATAAGGTTTCTTCGCTAAATATATGTTTATATTCCAATAAAACTGTTTATTCTCCATACATATCATTGTACAATGGTAACTATAACGAGATATTTTTATAAAGCTATCATTATTTATTTGTTGTTTATAATTTGCAACCAAAAATTCAAAGTATGACCGCCAAGATTATTATTTTTATTTCAAGATAAGAAAGCCGCAAGCAAGATCAACTATATATTTTGTAATATATACTAGACTTTACCAAGAACCGGTAAATCTTTCGGATCAAAGATTCCGTCACTCCTGAGTATTAGAAACTCAGCAAACTTCTCATCTTAAAACATTGTTAACTAATTAAGTATTAAGACTCGAATACGGGAACGTATGAGTTTTCAATTTCAAAGTTTGTATAAACTTGAACTCCTAGTGAAGTTTGTTTGTAAATTATGGTTTCATAACGAAATTTGGTTTGGGTTCTAAAGATTTGGGTGCTACATAACGTATGTGAAAACTTGCCTTCACTTAAAATGGTTACAAAGTATCGTTAAACGGTGAATCTTGGTTAACGATAACTTGACTACCTGCTTGTAAGAAAGTCTTTTATTTTAGTACTACCTGAAGATAAAGAAACGACATTAAAAGTCTATTATTAAAATTATCAATCCCTTTTTAAGCTTTTTACAATAACCTCACAATTTAACAATATTGAATTAAATACCGATGACTTTGACTTCTGGCAACTCCAAACTGCTTTTGCCATCCGCGATGGCTGCTAGCGCCATCTACTAACATACTAGTTTCTTTACATAAATTCATTTTATATCTGTTCAAAAAGTTTTATTTAACATGACGCTTAAATCAAAGACAATACTAATTGGTTAGATGTCTTTTATAAAGAAAAGAGAAGGCCTAGATGTTACTCGATTCTCATGAGAACACATTATTATTTAAAACCCGTAGATTAATGTTTGTGCTTCTTTTTTTGTGCTGTTAAATTTGTTATAAAAACGTCGTTAGAATCGACGAGTGTCAGGAACAGAAGGCGGATCTCCGACTTGCAAATAAAGAGGAAATATTTATAAATCATATTTACTGAAGCCTGAAATATCATCTCCTGTAAAAATGTAACTACTATATACTGAAATAATTTATCCTTCTCTCTTAGTGATCCTTGAAAATAGAAAATACATGTTAGAAGCAATTGGTTTCTTATAGGTATACTGATTATTTCTAGTTTTGCAATTTATGCTCGATTAAAACTTGAAAAGATCGCGGTCATTTTATTATAAACAAAGGTCCGTATAAAAAGATATTTTACAAATGCAATTTACATAACATTAGTAGAAAATATCTCGTAAATTGTGGAACTCCTTTTAACTTTTAACTTGAGCTGAATTTAAAACATATTTCAATTCCCATAATTCAAATTGTCAGTCGAGCCACTCCTAGATATTCCTTTTGCAAGGTATTCAACGTCTGTAGACGCATTCACATTCAAATTGGTCTCGTTCCCCTTATTAGTCTGGTCATTCAAAGCAGACTCGGTTCTACTGAATAGCCTACCCATTCACTATTAAGCCACTACAACACTATTTCACACTATTTTCTAAAAAATTAACACCTTTAATCCGAGTTATGTTTATGAATTATGAATACTTCAATTTAGCAAATATTTGATTTCGAGCATGGATTTTTAATGAGAATACTTGTGAAATTTTTTAATGCTTTCGTATACATAATCAAACTCTTCGCTCCCAACATATATATGTATAACTTAAGTTGGTGGATGCACTGGGCCGCAGGCGGCTCGCAGGTTCGGAGGCTAATGGGTTTTATGCCATATAGACGTATTTAACTGCGTGCAGCCCAGCGCACCTTTAACCTCAACATGAGAAACTTGTCGACAGCGGAAAGCGTTTGATTTTCTCTTCTTTCAAATACGAAAGAATTTCTACTTTAAAAAGTTATTGCCATCGCGAAATCCTACCCTTATTACATATTATATTTAATCTTAGGGAATATGGTTTTTTATCTAATTCATAGTGCATATGACATGAAACACTTCAGCTCTCCAACTCGCAGGCCGTGTGGGGCCCAGCGTATCACGCAATCTATGCTTTAGTTATTTGCTGAGTGTGAAAAGCGGTTGATTAAATGTTCAAAAGGATTTCAATAGTGTACAGTTTTTTCCTTCCTTTTGTGGATGTAACAGTTCCTGTTATTGATCCCTTACCCCTGCACCACCAACACGCGGGCCGCGTACAGCGGACGCCTAGTTGTAAAAATAGACATAAGACATGCCATTTTACGCAGAATACCGGAATGAATAAACACCAGTGTCTAATACTAGTTTGTTACTTCAAAAAACTGCGTTTGCCCCCTTAACCTACTTCTAAATAGAAAATAATGATTTATTTTTCGTTTGGAATAAAAGTTTCATTGTGATGGTATATATTTATTGTTTACCATACCTGTTATGGGCGAATCGATAACGCGTCTCGTTTGAAAGTTATTGGTTAATCGGAAACAGAAATCGTGTTGCGTGTCTCTGATTGGACTAGAGATGTGGGTACACACTAACACAATCAAACGGCAATATAGAAGTTTATAATTATGGAAAAGTGTATAGAATTTTAAATAAATAATTTTAAAAGCTTACCTCCACTGTTATTCACAAGTGCACTAAAAATTACCATTCTCACTGAATTCAGTTAGGCGAATGAGGAAAATAATCTTTAGTCAAGTATAAAAGCCTACTCGACACATGTGAACATTTAAAGCTCACTGAACAATCAACATAATTTGACGTTAATGCTTCTAAAATAAAGCGCAGTGATATCATCTTAATGTGAGCGGACGTAAGCGTATATTAATGAACTACCCTCACTATAATCTACGTGCTTAAGTATTTTCAAACACACACAATGCGATCTCAAACTATCTTTCTGTTGGGAAACCCAATTCTTCTTATTGAGATTCTATGGCAAAAAAAAAGTGGTTAAGAGAACCCCATTGAAAAGAATCCGATTTGCTCTGGCCAATGATAACACAAAACCAGGCAATAATGTTTCGAAATTTGATTGTTGAAGAGTATGGCGTATAGAATACAAAATTAAAGATTACTGTTAAGATTATTTTTGTTTCGTTGTTTGTTGATAATGAGCAGTTTTGGGCTAAGGGTTTCAGCATTCCTGGCTGTGCAACAATGGACTTTCTCTATTTGCGCATTCGACTCTCGCTCGTACGGTAAAGTACGTACCTGTTCTTGTACGCACAATATTATGATGTACATTTCTCTGAAATACTACAATACAATTTTTCTTTTTAATTTACGTCCTACATAATAAAATATTTGTAATAATAAAATAAAATAAGCTTTTCTTGCTATAATTAGTGTAGGGTATTTTTTACAATTATTACCACTAAGGGAGCGTTCAATTATTACGTCACGCAATTTTTGGAGATTATTGAAACCCCACCCCCCATGTAACACGTCGTAACGTTTTTCTGTATCCAATCGTAAAACGTTTCGTGACCACCCAGTGACTCTTTATACCTAAAAGTTACCATTATGTGGTGTAAAGTACTGGAAAGTCGAAAATAATATTAACAATAACGCGTAATTTAATCCCCGCCCCGCATCGTAACGTTTTACAAGAGAAATACCAAAATTCGTAATACAACAAAGGCCTCCTCCAAATGTTGCCATGTTGATCTATTCTTCCCTTCGCTTATGTACCATTCTAGGTAACCTGCCACAATTTATAGTAACCAATCAGCTGACCAAATGCCGCCATTTTGATCTATCCCTGTTGTGGGGGTTCGCCTTCACCTCATACAGGGCGGAGGCGGTTTAGTTAGCCCTTGATGGGGCTGCAGCGCGCGGGTAGACAAGGGCTTCACTCGGAGCGCGCAGCTACTCTACTATTCTCCCTGGCTATCCTTCTTGATATAAGAACGTCTTCCTAACGTCTCATCTATCTCTCTCTCCCGTGATTAACTTTCCACCACTAAAATACCACTCACCTTCTTTGTCCATTTGTAATAATACATACAAACATATCGAGTTAATACTTCACTTGATATTGCGACTGTTCTCAATGATATAAATAACCAGCTTAGTTTAGACATAAATCACCAAGGTACCGTCTACACATTATGTGAGGCATTAGCCATGTTTACATATACTTATGGCAGATGTAAGACCGACGCATGTTTGGACCAGTCGTTATGAAAGACTGGATTAATGTCCTCTAATGTTTACTAGGGTTAAAACATAAATATTCGCATACGCGACAATAACGTTAGAAAGTTTTTAAATCATTCTGATTATAATACACATAATTCAAACACCATAGATTATAGGTTTGTTATTTTATACAGAATGGCTTTTGGAACCATATTTTCAAGTCTGATTGTAAAATAATTAAATTCTGATATTATTTTAAAACGTACTTCTTTTACGTGAACGGCACACAAAACTAACCCTTTATTTAATAAAACCGTATCAATATGTACTGTATATACTTAGATAGATAGAGAACTTGTCTCTTTTCATTATACCGTAAACACAATTTGACAGAAACGAATGAACAGAGACGAAACTTTAGCTAAAAGATTGCAATTAGATTTTTTTTTTATGAATTAGGGGGTAAGTTTTTATCCCGTATTCATCATGGAATTACAATATTGAATTAATTCAGTATTAATTTATTAAAAGTGCCGATTTATTAACAGTAATTATAGTAATATTTAATCTTCTTACGTAGGATTTTCCTTATTATAATTGTGTAGTACTGCCGTACATCAAATACCATTATTAAATTACCGTGTAAAGTATGTATTAATATTTCAGTATTGGACAACCCTATCTAACCGCCAGGCGAATACATAAATGTAATGAGGTTCATGTATTTATTCATTTGTAACCGATATTAATGCCTAATTGAAAATGTAATGAATGGTCCTGCTGCGTGCCTCTGACATTAACATTAGCGGCTACCTATTAATAAATTGCTTCATACATACTAATCTTCAAATGTCATATGCTGTAGTTTGTTCCAGGCGTTATTCTATGATAGAAGTTTTGTTGTTTTTGTGGCATGACGTTACCCTGAAGTGTGCTTCGGTATTTGATTCGTGCTATGAAAATCTATAAAAATTTACACGTAACTAATATTGTATTCCTGTCGATTTGAATGACTACAGTATTATACTTGTCGTGTCATTTATAACACCCATAATGGATCAGAGAGATAGTTTACGGGGAGATCCGTGATATCTAAGGCGCAATGATGAAAATTAATAAATAATTTCACAACTTCACATTATCGAATAAAATGCAATTCAACTCTTTAACAAAGTTTCAGTTTTTAAGTTTCTATATACACAATTCATGTTAGTCATAATACTTTCTACTAAATAATAACAGTAGCTTTGCCAACATTAGCATAGCAAATGTGTCAACAACTCTCTCTGTCAAGTAGATAGTGATAAAGGCACTGAAATTTAAATATTAATTCTGTCACGCTTGTAAGCGTAACGAAAGTAACTCTGAATTTAGAATTAAAGTGTTTTTCGAAACACCACCGCTTTGAATTTCTGCGAATTTTGTGAACTGACGAACGAATTGGTATTTAAACTACATATTTTGTAAGTTCGTACGTCTTACAATTTTATCTGGTCTATCCCGGTCCTTGGGCTTAGGTTTAGTCAGAACCTTTACTCGGTTTTATCCTGACAAGACTTGGTGTCATCCTGTTGTCGGAATTGCGTTACATTTTGCTTCGAGTTTCACTGCAGCATATGAAACTTGCTACGTGTCAAAATATTTAATCAAAATTAAAAAAAAAACCAAAGAGATAGGACCTCATACTACTACACATACTGCTATGAAATACAAATTTCTGAAGGAATTTCTATAAATATATGACAACGAAGTAACAATTTTATTATTCTAAAAAGACAAAAGACATTGGTAGTATACAAACGACAATTGAATATTTTTCTTTACTTATTATTTGACCTTCCCTGAACTTCCACAAATATTTCAAGATCGTAACTAGCCAAATCGGACCAGTCATTCTCGAGTTTTAGCGAGACAAACGAACTGCAATTCATTTTTTTGAAAGAATTTCAGGGTTTTGTATGAATTGCAATAGTATAACCCAAGCTATGAAAATGACCAAAAATATTCATATATGGCGTACGCTACGGACACTGTTGTCAATGGGGCAAAATGATGTACTACAGTTTTATAGAAGAGCTTAATATCTACAGAAAGTCCTCGATACCATATGTCTCAAAGAAAAATATTATTATTGCATTTAAAAGTGTATTTACCGAGGAAATCTTTAGGTTGTAGAACACGATGTTCTGCTACGACCGAATTAATTCAGGTGAAACCGCAGACCACAGATAATACACGCACAGCATAGTATAAAATTAACTGTCATTGCGGTAATATTGAATGAAATATTTTATCTTTTCAGGTAAGCTCTCAAAGCCAAAGCCACGTAAGCATCAGACACAGCTAATCAACCAATCGGTGGTGTAAGTCACAAGACATTTTATAGAAACATATTGTATTTATAATTACTCGTATGTAACCTACATATGCGTCATTCATCGTTTAAGCTTAAATCAATATTTGAATCATGTTAATTATAGCTAAGTATATCATATTATTTATAAGCAAAATCCGTGATATCAATTAATTCATTTAACGTTACACTTTTTTTTACACTGGGTCTAGAAACAAAATTTCTGTGTAATTTTCAATCATATTTTCTCGCTTCCAGTCCACAACAAGATTTTAAAAATCATTGATTCGCGATTCAAACAGCTTATAACTTACGACATGGTATAATGAAGTAGGAAGTCAGCGCGGGCTAATTAGCCGGGCTTGTTTGCTCCGACCCTTTCTTGCTTCAACCCAACTCCCTCTGTATTTACAAATTTTTATAACGACGCCGAGGAAGAAACCGCAATTGGAGTAATTGCTGGATCTGAAACCACATTATTTCAAAGATAAACGACGATCATGCATACTCATTCTTTCTATCTCTATACATATAAGTTGCTGATTCTAGACGGTTTATCAAGTAAACTTATTAGAATTGCCACAACAGAACTGACCACCATTATTGCATTTGGGAATTTTTGATTTCTCTTTAGGAAATTGCATCATGTACGTACTGTTAGGATTGAACCAGCGATTGGATTTAAAAAAAAATCGGATACAACTGAAGTTTAATTAGGAAAAAGATTCATTCAATATTAGAAATATAACAGTATAGTATTCCGATTAAACCAACAAATGTGTCCGCGGCGGACGATGATACCGAACTGCCTTTTATTGTAGTCTCATCTCTCGATGGGACACGCTGACTGAACGGAAAGTAATAGAGCGTAGTAGAGAAAGACCACATAAGCTATGGGACGACATATTTACAAACATTATAGGAAATTTATGGCTCCGCGTCGCGTGCAATGAATGCGAACGGAGAAGAATGGGGGAGGCCTTTACCACATGGCAAGCGGATGATGAGCTGGTGCTAGATATAAAAAGCTTTATTATTATTATAGATTGTCAGCCAGATAGGGTGGGTACAAGTGATGTATTGTACCAAGTAAATAAAGACTTTTATTCCTTATTAACCAAAAACTTGGCGATAAAATAGAGTGGCGTAGAGTTTCTTGCCAGTTCTTCTCGTCTGCTCTAGGTCCTTGACTTGTAACTACTAGTATCGTAACTACAGAAATAAATTATTAACTTGGCTTGTCTGCGATATAACTTTTTTGTCAACACGGGATCTAGAACAAACCTGATTACTAATATAATTAAAAACATCGCTCCGTCGATTAAGAAACTGTAATAATAATAACTTATGCAAACGGAATATGACCCTCGGATGTAATTTTACAAATGAGTTTCTCAGCGCCCTCGGGAATACACATACTTTCATTATGAACACACGCAAACTTTTATTTACCTGTTACCTACTTGAATAGTACTCGCGGCCTTGTTCCTATGTATGTATATATGTTGCGTATATATATAGATTGAACGTATTCGGCGACGTTTTTTTTTAAATTCAAAATATGATCTGTTTAATTCATTAGACATAGTAGCCTTTTTTCGTAGGGAAATATGTTAGCCATATCACACGGCACGACTGCCCGCGACTGTGATGTAGGGTTATGTGGGACACGCTAGTGTACTTAAAACCCACAGCGCCACCAGAAATCGCCAGAGGCAGAACTCGGTATCAGTGTAGCCTTGTCCGTATCCCGCCACGCGATCAGTTGATGAAGTCATGGCTCCCAGCTGCCATTACTGATGTGGGATAGACCTTGGCACAGCAAGAACCATACTCACATCGGCCTTTTTATCCCTGGGTTGTAGAGCTGGAGGAGTAGACATAGTTGCTTACTACAAGATCTTAAAAATACTAGACCATAGACAATCGCAATACTAACATATATATCGGGTAAATTGTAAAATACTAAGGGTGGAGTTTCACGGTGAAATTGAAGGTTCAGACAAAATTCTTTTATATTCATGTTGTTTTATTATTTCATATTCGTTTTTCTTAAGAAGTTGAAGGAGTTTGAAAAAGTTTTTCTGAACTTTGTTTTTATACTTAGAAGAGAATTTACAGAACCTCTTAAAATATTGTATTTAAACTTATTCGGAAGCTTTACTTTTACCAATAACTTAATAGAATTTGAATTCATTTTTTTTTTAAGACAATTCACACCAATTGACCGAGTCCCATGTTAAGCTGGTGAAGCTTGTGTTATGGGTACTAGGCAACGGATATACGTACATATTATAGATAGATAGACATATAAATACATATTTAAACACCCAAGACCTAAGCACAACACCAAATGCTCATCACATCGATGTTCGTCTCAGCCGGGGATCGAACCCGGGACCCATGGATTCGCAGTCAGGGGTACTAACCACTAGACCAATGAGTCGTCAAAACTATATATATATATTTAGAACTGTTTAAGTGGTCATGCAAAGCACGTTCTGCGTTTCAATTCTGGAGTGACAGTGAAAAGTATTTCCATTTAAAAGACAGCGAATACTGATCGCCTGGTTGTCAGATCTTTAAGCCAATATTTATTTTGTCTCTTTGCGCAAGACGTATTAATTAAACATCAAAGGTTTAATAGCATACCGTCCCCGTGGGTTAATGATTAAAGCTCCGTGGTCTTGAAATCGATCTTTGAAGAAACAATTATTGTATTTACGAAGCTGTTTATATGCATGCTAGACGCGCAAAACACATTTGTCAGTGTCTGCTCTATAAAAATAAGGCGTGCCATTCTCATTTTTGAGGCGATGAACTTTTTCTTGAATAAAGTTTTCTGTGTGAAATTGACAATTGACATTACTCGTCCCGTAAAATAAATTTAGGTATCTTACAGCAAAAAATCTGCATCTTGATTTGGGAATTGGTAGTAAATATACATATGTCGCTAGGGATAAACAAATATCGATAAAAATCATAGTTTTCTAAACTTTTTTGTGCGTAGCGCATCTTTATAGTGCAATTTTAATAATCTATGATTTTCATACAAATGCAGTAAGAGATAATGTATTAAGGAATTATTCGTTGTAATTAGTAAATTTAAAATTACTATTGTAATAGTTTTCTTGTAGTTATCTTGACTCAACCAACAATTAAATGTATTAATTTTTCATTATATGAATTTAGCGCCAATCAATTGTTATTTTATTCACAAACAATTAAGGATAGCGATTGATGTTCGTATATGTAAAAACGGAATAAATACCTAAATAACGGATGAATGAATTGTAGTATGGAGACAAGATAGCAATTAAATTTAAAAAAAAATATATAAATATGCCTTGCCTATGGAGCGTCAAGATGTTTTTGTGATTGGAAATGAAAGAGCTTAATAACATAATTTATAACTAGATTTTATTTCCATGCATAGGAACCCGTTAAGAACATCGCTAACATAGATTTTACAATTCTGCTACAATGATCTTATGTTGAAGTTTATAGCATATTTTAACAATATTCCATGAGTTCGTCAATGGTGCAGGACTTATCGCAACACTCCTCGATGATTTCACGCTTGTTCCTAATCCCCTTGGCTTTATGATGTGGGATCCAGGGCCAGTCGACAGCATTGGTTATTGAGTTGTAAGAGTTCTCGGATCGTTTCATTTGAAAACCTGAAAACAATATATTTAAGTTTGTTTCTAGCAATTAAAAACTGGAAGATTAAAGTTGAGGCATAAGTTATCATTAAAAGTTTTATCGGTTCACCAAAGAAACTTTAAGAATAAAACTTACTGTCCAAATCTTCTTTACTTGTCAACGGGTTTGCGCATAAATACCCTAAGATGTCGGACAGTTTTCGTCCGCACAACTTTCGGCCTTGCCCTTGACTGCTACATAAGACGAGAGCAAAGATGAGGACGGCCTGGTACTTCATGTTGCTTGCGGAGGAGATAGCTCGGTGAATGTAGTGAGATGGGGAATATCTCGGCTTATATAGTAATCTCATGAATATTTGCTGTCTAATGACATTAAATCACCTTATTGAATCCCGTAGGACGCGTGACGTGGTTCGATAAGTTATGCACGTGTTATATGTATATTAATTTCTATTGTCGTAGTCAATCTGTTTTATTATGCGCAATAAGATTTTGCTTGAAGGGTGTTATGTAATATGATATTCTTATAAACACTGGAAGATATCAACTATTTGAATCGATTTCAATAACTCCTATGTAATTTTTGTAATTTACTTGATAGTTTAATGGCAACTTTCATAGGTTTCGCTATAATGTCGTGAAGCTCAACTGTCCAAATATATTTGTGGTTCTTGTGAATAGAGACAGTTAAATGTAGATCGATTTTAGTTTGTGTAGATCATAATCAAATATTAATGTAACGTTGCTCATGTAACGGAAGGTCCGTTCCTTTTACCCGTTTCATTTAATTAAATACATAATTAAGTAGAGAAACAATTGAAGCACTAAAGAATGTTTAATTAACGGGTATAAATGCCAATTTTTTGGTTTTTCGTACCTATTTACTCAGAATTATCTAAAAGGCTGTAAAGAAATTAACCATATTAAATATGTTGTACTCGCGTAATTTTGATATTGAGATACCTAGAGATCAGAGATATTTTGTTTTTTTTTGGAAACGCGTTTAAGTTCATCTTATTGAATATACAAATTGTGTGAGAAACGGAAAAGTAGTTTTGCTTAATGTTAAACCCTAATTGCGATTTAAATTTGAAGCTTCTATGTCTGCTACAAGTGCCTTTTGCTTTCTGAGGTGAGTTTGGTTATCGGTCAGTCAGTGAGTGACAAAATTAAAAAACATTGACTAGTTATAATTCTTAAACTACTGGTTCATAACGAATGAAATTTGTTGTATACAGTGTTTATACAATGCCTGCTTGATAACTGAACTGAACTTATAGGTGGAAAATGGTCTGAACTGCTACGAAAAAAGAATGGTACGGGTTTTTGCGCGACGTGGCGGGCGTCTGCCGTGCCCCCCAGATAGAACTTGAATTCATATTCAAAACTGTTTAAGTGACCATGCAAAGCACGTTCTACGTTTCAATTCTGTGAAGTGAAAAATATATCCATTTAAAACTCAGCGAAGACTGATTTACTTTGCCTCTACGCGGAAGACGTATTGATTTTATAGCACACCGCCTCCGTGGCTTACTGATTAAATCTCATGGAGGTCTTGAAATCGATATTTGCCGAAACAATTAATATATTTACTAAAGTAGTTATCTGCTTGCTAGACGTAGAAAACCCATATAACTGTATGAAACATTTTATTAAATAAACATATTAATGTATGTGCTCTATATAAATAAAGCGATATATTCTCAATCCTGAGGCGACGACCATTTTATTGAAGAAAATCTTCTATGTGAAATTGACACTTGCTCGTCCCGTAAAGTAAATTTAGGTATAATACATTAAAAAATTGTCGACATGTACAGAAGGCTGATTCTACAGCCTAATAAGAAGAATTATAAAAATATTGACGTAATAATGCAACCTTGGATCCTTACAATTTCCCAGTACACCAAAACATGACGATTAAAAAGAGAGGCAAACTTTCTTCTCATTAAAACTTACACTTTGATTTACGACTGACAACTTACTTTTTATTATTGTACATTACTATAGATATAATATATGGCGTCAATAATAATAATTTGTTACTAAATTATAACAACCCCATCTTACAAAATAATTCAATTAACTAAAAACAATCAATTCTTTAACGTAATTAAAATTTTACTAAGGAACATAAGCTATCAGTTCTAAGAATTTATTTGACAATAAATCTGCAGACTTATCTTGAGTTGAGATATACCTACATAACTTTAACAATATTATTTTTATAGCATCTTTGACATAATGATAACGTACATCAACTTTTTTGTTCTATTAAGTCACTCTGGTTATCATATTACATAATTTTCCTGTGATATCGTATAACAAATTGCTTAAATCGCTTCTGTAGTTGCTTCTGATAAAGGTACATACTCAGTTTCTGTACTAGACAGAGAAACTCACTTCTGTTTCCATCTCTGCCATGATATCACTGAGCCACACATGATAAAGCAGAAACCAGTATAAGACTTTCTATCTAGTGTGTCACCAGCCCAATTAGCATCAACAGAACCTTTTAACTCTACATTATCTTTACTATATTTTTAACATTTATGTTTTGTTTTCGGTATGTACATTAATACTCTTTTAGCATGATTGTAATGAGTTTCATTATAACAGTAATTGAATGGACTCAAATAACTAATGGAATATGAAATATCACATCGAGTGTGATCATCATCGATTACACAATTTTCTGCATTTTCAAGATTTAACTTAGATTCTATAGGAGTAGATACTCCTTTTAACTATGGATCCATAGTTAAACATTCTAATTCTCTATAACAATTGTTCGATGTACGGTTGTTGGTCTATTGTTTGTATTGGACTTTTTATCTACATTTATTATACTTAAACAGCGCTTTACACAACCTAGATGCTATATATCTTAAATTCCGCACTTATTAATTTTTTTGTCTCATTTTTACAAGTAGATTATATGAAAAAATCATCAACATTGCTACTATTATTTTAATATCAGTACACAATTTTGTAAATAAAAACTGTTCATGACAACTGATTTTAAAAACTTTATATAAACAATCTATCACCTATTCATACCACTTTACAGATGATTACTTAAGCCCATACATAATAAAGCTTGATAAACTCGGCAATTAATCTGCTTTGTCTATTCAATCTTTTTTCGCCGTCATATGTGCACTTGCGCCGGAGTCGACGTACCAGTCATGTTTACAATACCACAATAAGTTCAAATTTATAAAACAGTTTTCGCTGTATGCCAGCAATACCTGTCATTGAGGTAGTATGTAGTATGACGAGAATCGAGCAGATAACCAGCCCCCCAGCAAATTGTTATGATTGCTCTCAGGGCCCGGTATGTGTGTCAAATGGTTTATTTAGTTCTGGCGTTTATTGGTCGCTAAATGACCTAAATGATTTATCGTTTGGTTTTATATTTCTTGAAAGTGGAAGGCCAAATATGGAACGACAGGATGTTTTTGGGATTAGAAATGAAAAAGCTTAAAAAAATTATTGTAAGTATTAGAAGATTTTATTTACATGCTTATGAACCCGTTAATAACACCGGTTACATAGATCAAAAATTTTGCTACAATTATTTTATGTAATTAATACTAAAAAGTTCATAGCATATTTTAACAATATTCCATGAGTTCGTCAACTGTACAGGACTTTTTGCAACACTCGTCGATGATTCTACGCTTGTTCCTAATCCCCTTAGCTTCATGATGTGGGATCCAGGGCCAGTCGACAGCATTGGTTATTGAGTTGTAGGAGGTCTCGGCTCGTTTCATTTGAAAACCTGAAAACAATATAATTAAATATGTTTTATCGTCTCACCAAAGAAAGTTTAAGAATAAAACTCTTAGCGAGTAAGAACTTACTGGCGAAATCTTCTCTACTCGTCAACGGATTTGCGCATAAATACGCTACGATTTCGGGCAGTCTACCACCGCATAACATTCGGCTTTCCCCTTGACTGATGCATAAGACGAGAGTAAAGATGAGGACGGCCTGGTACTTCATGATGCTTGGGGAGAGTTCGTTGAATGTAGTGAGATGGAAAATATTTTGGCTTATATAGTCAACTCATGAATATTCGCTGTCTAATGACATTAAATTGTCTGATTGCTCCTGAATCCCGTAGGACGCGAGATGTGGGTCGATATTATACGTGTTATATGTCTATTAATTGTTGTTGTCATAGTCAATCGGTTCTATGTATAATAAGATTGTGCTTGACGGGTGTTCTGAAGAATATCATATCATACTGGAAGTTATCAACTATTTAAACCGATTTCAATTACTCCTATACCTGTATTTTAAGAGATTTTAAGAACTATTGTAGACCCTAAAGTGAAAATACAATACATTAATAATGACCTAAGATTATTTAGACACTGTGAAATAATAATACGAATCTATAAACAACTTCGATATTCGCTTCTGGAGAAAAACTTTTTGGATTCTGCCCTGAGAGACAGTGTCGAACATTCAACGCATACAAGGGCTATAAGCCACCTTAAAGTTCGGACAGTCCGCGGAAATAATGTATGTATAATGGGAACGGACAACCTCATATATTGTTCCGCGCCTTGTTAATTGTTTACCCTTAAATCTTAAAATAACACCCGTAAATTGCAAATTAAAGATATTTATAGCCAACATGGGATGTGATTGCTTGGCTCCATAAATGTAAGATAGAAGTAATATAGGTATAAGGTATAATTTATAATTTTTTTTCTCTTTGTTGTAATGTCTTCATTTACTTTTTTGTATTAATTGTATATTTTTAACTCTTTAGTTTATAAGAAATTTAAAAATTGTAGTGTGGTGTGGGGCACGAAGGTTAAATCCTTAGTGGTTTTTTGGCGTTTTTTGTACTTTTAGTTTATTTAAAACATATTAAAGCAATAATAATGTAAATGTGATTGAAGTAATTGTCTGGATTGCTTAGTTTATATATATGTCCAAAATTATTTGTGTTTTGTTTTTGTAAATAGAGATAGTTGAATTCAGACCGTTTAGCCGTTTCATTGAATTTTTCACTGATATTTTAAGTATAGAAACAATTCGAGCACTAAATAAAATTTATTTAACGGGCCAAATTGTTATCTTATGTAAATAATTGATGTTTCGACTGTAAAGAAATTAACGATGTTCAAATGTGTAGAACTCGCGTAAGTCCAAAATAATTAAGATACATATAGAATAGACATATTTATAGCGCATAAGTTTATCGCGTTGAGAAAATGATGGTACCGTCCGCGTCGTGCCGCGTTTTGTTCGACATGGCGGGTGCTCTGCCGTGCCCCAAATAGAACTTAATTCATATTCAAAATTGGTTAAGTGACTCTCAATTCTGGAGTGAAAGTGAAAAGTATATCCATTAAAAACACAGCGAAGACTTTTTTTATATAACAGGAGGTAAACGAGCAGGAGGCTCACCTGATGTTAAGTGATACTGCCGCCCATGGACACTCAAATAGCCAGAAGGACGCAAGTACGTTGCCGGCCACTAATTGGTACGCTATTTTCTTGACCCTAAGTCGAGAAGGTTCGGAAATGCTTCAATGGGCAGCTGGTTCCACATACTGGTGTGCGGGAAAAATTACATTAAAAAAGCTAAGTTGTGAAACGACGGACATCGAGCTGATACGGATCGTATTTTGTATTCTGCCTTGACGTCAGATGATGAAACTCAGGTGCAATTATTAAATGACTGAATAACTTTGCCACTACGCGGAAGATGTATTGATTAAGCATCATTGTTTTTATAGCACACCGCCTCCGTGGCTCATGATTAAAGCTCATGGAGGTCTTGAAATCGATCCTTTGAAAAATTTTAATGAAGAGGGAGGGTAAAACTTGCCGAGTTTCTTGCCCGTTCTTCTCACAACAAGGCCTCCTGGTAGTTTTGCGAACGGATGGTGTAGTCTTGCGACATTCATACGCATGGCCTAAGACGCATCTAAACTGAATAAACGTATTTTGATTTAATTGATTGATTTGATCTTAAGCGAAACAATTATTGTATTTACGAAGCTATTTAATTTGCTTGCTAGACCCAGAAAACACATATGACAGTGTCTGCTATATAAAAAGAATGCGTACCGTTCACAATCTTGAGGCGATGAACCTTTTCTTGAATAAATTTTCTGTGTGAAATGGACCCTTACTTGTCCCGTAAAATAAATTTAGGTAAAGATACCTACTAACTTGTTCTTACAACAAAAAATCGTCGACAAGTATTTCGGTAAATATGGTGACACATAATGCGGTCGATGGACACGGTCGCTAAATTTTTATCGCGCATGCACTTGTATGACAGCTACTAATAAATTACCTACACAGGTATTGAACGACTTTTTACTGCATTATTAATAACTCATAATTACTTTATATGAAAAATAAGTGAAGTAAAGTTAATGAATACATACAGATATTTTCTAGTTTAACAAACACTAAGTTAAATCATCTGATTAAACTGATAAATTAATACAATCAATTTACTATATTTTTTGGGTTTTTATTTATATTATTGTTTCTTACTGTAATGTAAATGCGTGCTTCTATTTTTCCCGCTGATGCTACACGATTTTGATTTTACGTCATATCTTTCAATATGTCAGTATGACCAAAATTTTACGATTTAAAAGAGTGGCGAAGTTTCCCTTGGTTTGGAAAAAGGTGTAAAAGTAAATTTAGATCTTCCTCTCTACTTCCTTTTTTACATATTGACGTTTCTTGTACATAGTTACCTATAGTAACTACTTATATGATTTAATTTTTTTTAGGACTTATTAAATTTTAACTAAATGTTTTGTTTCGTATAACTTATGGAGTTTCTTTACTTACATACACACTTCTTATATTTAATTCTATGTTCTTATAACAAATTTTGTAACAAGTTTCTAAAACTATAGCCATAATGGATTACGCCATATATACGACGAACATTATTGAACGACGTTGAGGTGTGCATGGGAATGTGCAATTTCTGGGCGTGCATACGTGTATGAGTGCGTTTTTAGGCAATCTTAAATAATATCTTGTGATAAAAATAATATTATCTTGATTGAACCAACAATTATATATGGATTTACCGCACAATTTGTATTCACAATCAATATAGGATAGTGGTTACTACATTTCCGCTTCGGAAATAGAACTGGGAATTGAAAGTCTGTGTTCACTATATGTAAAAACAGAAGAAATACCAAACTATACCATACTAGATACCAATTGAATGTTAAAAAATCTTCGCTAACTAGGGTACATTTTTTTAATGGTATTTACAAAGGAATTTTCTATACTGAAACAAACGTTAACGACACATAAATATATTTATTCATAATCAATAATCTGTTATCACATTTATAATATTACGTTAAAATTAAGTAAAAACTAAGTTCTCTATTATACATTTATAATTAACGTCAGAATTAAAAATGGACTGAATGAATTTTTGCTTGATACCTAAACGTTCACTTTTAGTTCCGAATTTTACAACACGATTGTCAATAAAACATCTTCATTGATTGTTTGATAAGTACATCATGTTACTTAAAGCCTAATAAATACCGCAATAAGTACAAATTTATAAAACAGTTTTCGATGTATGCCAGCAATACCTGTCGCCGAGGTGGTATGTAGGTTGACGCGATACGAGCAAAAAACCAGCCCCCAGCAAATTGATGTGATTGCTCTCAGCGCCCGGTTTGTTTGTCAATTGCTTTATTTAGTTCTGGTGCTTAATGTGTACGTTTATTGGTCGCTAAATCACTTTTAATGATTAATAGTTCGGTTTTTATACGCCTTGAAATCGGTAGGCCAAATATGGAACAAGATGTTTTTGTGATTAGAAATGAGAGCTTAAATTTGTTTTTGTAATTATTTATGACTAGATTTTATTTACATACCAAGGAACCCGTTCATAACATCTATGTAAAATTCTGCTTCAATGATATTATGTAATTAATGCTGAACATTTATAGCAGATTTTAACAATATTCCATGAGTTCGTCAACAGTACAGGACTTTTTGCAACACTCGTCGATGATTCTACGCTTGTTCCTAATCCCCTTAGCTTCATTTTGTGGTATCCAGGGCCAGTCGACAGCATTGGTTATTGAGTTGTAGGAGTTCCCCGCTCGTTTCATTTGAAAACCTGAAAACAATAAAATTTACTATTCACGCACATTATCAAATTAAAGTTATCATCGGCTCACCAAAGAAAGATTAAGAATAAAACTCTTAACGAGTATGAACTTACTGGCGAAATCTTCTCTACTCGTCAACGGGTTTGCGCATAAATACGCTACGATTTCGGACAGTCTTCCTCCGCATAACATTCGCCCTTCCCCTTGACTGCTGCATAAGACGAGAGCAAAGATGAGGACGGCCTGGTACTTCATGATGCTTGCGGAGATAGTTCGGTGAATGTAGTGAGATGGGGAATATCTCGGCTTATATAGTAATCTCATGAATATTCGCTGTCTAATGACTGATTGATCCTGAATCCCGTAGGACGCGTGACGTGGGTGGATATGTTAGGCACGTGTTATTTGTCTATTAATTGTTATTGTCATAGGCAATCGGTTCTATGTATGCGCAATAAGATTGTTCTTGAACAGTATTTTGTCTTCTGCTATCCTTATAAACACTGGAAGTTACCTAGTAACTATTTGAACCGATTTCAATAACTCCTATCGCTATGTTATTTTACTTTGTATGTTATTGTCTTGATTGTTTAATAGAAACCATCATAGTCTTTGGTTTTGCTATACTCTCGTGAAGCTTTTTACTAATATTTTATATTCGTAATTAAGTAGTGAAACAATTGGAGCACTAAATAAAATTTATTTAACGGGTATAAATGTCAATTTGTTATATGTCATGTAAATAATAATCGATGTTTCGTACCTACTTACTCAGAACTCTCTTAAAGACTGTAAATAAATAAAACATATGCCAATTCAAATTAAAATCAATTAATTAAATCCAAGACATTTGTTATATATATTAACCAGAGATATTTTGTTTTTTTATGGAAACGCGCTCACCTTTATCTTATTGAATATCTACGTTTCGGCTAAATATTCTATTTCTGATTTTGCCGTTGTTACATTTTTTATCGTGTTCGGTACATTAAATTATTTGTAATGCTCTTATATCACGTAAATTGTAGCGTTAGGTTTTTATGCGGTCAAGGCCGAAGCCATATTTCAACGAGGGCGACAATTTTTAGCTTTTGTTACCATAAGTTTAATTCACGAATAATTTTGACTCTTTATAGGCCCGACTACTGTTAGGGAGGTTTATTTTTTATAAATTTAATGTAAAAACAGGAATTTCCAAAAACTGGACGCGGTTACTAGAACTTGGAATAATTAATTGTAACAAGTATGAAAAGGATAATTGTAATATAAAGAATATTATTAATAACATGTACTAGATACTATTCATAATAAATTGTTATTGAATTTTTATGACAAAAATAATGCGCACTTCCAAACTAGCTTAGACCTTCAACTCTCGCGCCGCTTCGGGCGTTTAAACAACCTTTATTCAAACATTATCTGTGCTAATATTAGTATCTAGTAATATTATTATTTATAATTCGTATAGTAGACATTCAAGTAAACTACAATCGCTATATAGAAACTTTATAGGAGATCTGTATAAAATAAATTAACACATACTTGCAGTTCCATTGAATAGGGCTTACGAAGATTATTCAAAAGCTGACTGAAAATCCCTTATCGGTTTTAGCGAGCGTAGAATGCTCTATGCGCACACGAGCTTACTAAATATTATAGTAAGCCTCGGAAAATTCATTGTCATCATATAAAATGTAGACTGTAACGTTTGAATTATGTGGGGAAAGAGGTTGTTGTCATTAGGTCTTATTCAGTATGATTTAATGTAAAACCTATTCTAAATTCAAATTTAAATGATTTTTAAATTTGAATTTAGAATAGGTTTTTAATCATAGGTAACACATTGTACACTTATGACTCTCTGGGTGCTTCACGATATTGTTGGCTCGATAGATTCTTTCAGTGATTAAACTGGGGCATTACTCCTTAAATAAGAGGAAACATGCATACATATTCGCACCGTCCAGGCACGACCTGAAGCAACAAACACAGATGACAGTAGACCGTAACGGCCTACAGGACATGTTAACAAAGCACAGACTGTACCTGGAACGGTTCTGAGACAAAATTATTAAACATCTCAAGTAGGCAAACAAAAGTGAAAGAACGGGTCTCGTAAGCAATTGCTCCCCGGCTCGCCCATGCATATTTTAAATAATAGTATTATCGATGTAGCCGTCGTGCGTATCTCGCGAGACGCGTAACACGAGTGAGTATGATTTTAATTGATGTATCTTAGTAAAAATATAAGAGATGGAAAAAAGTCCCCGGACAATGGCAGGGGATCGAAAACAAATTACAAGGTATCTTTGCATACGAATGAAATCTGTATTATTTGAATATTACATATAAACCTCATATAGCATAATGGCAATAAAAATGTTTCCTCAATTATCTAGAACCCATTGGAACTTCGTTTTCAGTAATTTGCATAACATCCTCCCGCATGTAAACGATCCTTACCCGAAGTAATAGTAATGTAATTACAAGTTAAGAAGGCTTTACGGAATAGGGCTGTCACTGCCTATGTGTTAAGGCTGGCTGTATTATTAAAAAAAAATTATTTCAAAAATTGTTTATTTTTTCGCAAAAATTTATAGTTCTACTATAAATTATTTTTATATCCAGTGTACAGTATTTCCTGGGAAAAACTGATAACTAGACACGTTTTTCAGCCGTATAAACCGTTACCTTTTGAAAGAGCTCTAGGGTTGTCGTCGTATTCATATAGAAACTATTGGTTCTATAGCCTTAGATCTCTTTCCTAAGATTTAAGGTCTTGCTGGACGATGTTCTTTATCGTACGATAAATTCCAAACTATGAGGAAAACGAGGGAATTTTAAAAGCACCTGTAGAGAAATCGTGTTGGATAGTGTCCCTGGCGTGGATTGTAAAAAATTAACCTTTTTGAATGTACTATATATTTCATCTTTGGTTATATATTAGCTTAATTATTTACTGTCATATAATAGGTGGCGCAAAAGTAGTGGCACTAAAGAAAATTTGTTTGTTTATAGAACATTGACACTATTATTCCACGTTCTTAGGGGTAAAATGGTCCATGTTTATTTTCAGTGTATTTTACATTTGTTCACTACACAATTTTCAACAACAGAATGACAGAAAATGTCATATAAAAAAAAATTTCTTTAGTGCCAGTAGGTACTTTTGCGCCCTCCAGTATAATTTATATTAGTTGAAGGAGTACGAAAAAAAGTTAAGATAATTAACAATTATCGTTAAATACCTTCTGCTACTTGAAACCTTAGTCAACCAAATTAAAGTACAATTTTTATTATTAATGATTTAAATTTAAACTGTTATAGATATGAAATTATTTATTAATCTAACTTTCAATAATTTAACCCATGTTAAAAGGTATAAATTGAATGTTTATTAATACCCATTACTAACCCTATAATGTAGCCAGCGTAGTGTAATATGTTGAAGTCTTCTAGTGTCCAAGTCAAGAGTAAAGCTAACACAAGCTACGGATTCATGCTGTTCCCATTTTGACTCGACATTTCTAGATGTCTTTTAATATGATTCCTTGTTAGCGCATACATACTTTACAATGTTTCTTTATCAACACTATTAGAGGCTGTATACTTTCATAGTCATAAAAGAGATTGACATCCTCATTTTGCAGTGATAAGGAAATTCTTTGTACAGATTATCATTTCAACGAATTTTAAATGCGCGGTTGTCGTTATTCAAGTGTTTCTATTGGTTTGAAACAATTGCTAAAAGATGAGAAAATATTTGATGCAATGATTTAAATATAACGTCGACATTTGCAAGTCTCAATGAATGTACAAATGAGCGAGTAAAAAATCAATTGAATAATAATTAAAAAAAATAATTAATAGAATTTAAAAAGTCTTTTAAAAATAGAAAAAAATGTCGATCAACTGAGATTGGGAGACCTGCTTGTTTTGAATTGATACCTCTTTTTACGGTTACGGTATAAGTATGCTGTAGAAGAAACGCTACTAAAAACTTATCAGAGACACGTAATGTTCATAAAGTTTAGCTTTTGCCTTATAGGGTCTAACTTCACTTTTTTGCTGTTTTGTATTCCAATATAAAATAAATCAGTGGCGCTACAACCTTTTTAGGTCTTGGCTTCAGATGTCTGAATCTCTTTCATGATCATTTTTTAAATTTAATAGGCAAGTAGGTGATCAGCCTCCAGTGCCTGACACACGCCGTCGACTTTTTGGGTCTAAGACATGTCAGTTTCCTCACGATTTTTTCCTTCACCGTTCGAGCAAATGTTAAATAGAAATATAATAGAAAGAAAGTCTATTGGTGCACAGCCGGGGATCGAACATACGACCTCAGGTATGAGAGTAGCACACTGAAGCCACTAGGCCAACACTGCTCTCACAATTCCTGCATACAATGTTTTATACTTATTTATCTATTCCAATATCGTATAAACAAAATTCAATTGAAGAGTAATAAAACGAAATTAGTTTTTATGAATAAGGCGGTAAGATCAAAACGTTCTACTTTATAACTTAACCCTCCAAATAAAATTAAAGACATATCGTCATAAGATAATTTAATTAGCAGCTCCATTTTAAGCTAGACTTTTCCCTTAGCCTTTTGAAAATTGACCCTTAAATTAAATTTTCAATATTTCAACCATTGTCCGCACCCCTGAATGCCTGAGATACAGGCGATAAAATAATTGATTTTCCCACCGCTCCCGTTTGTCTTCTCTAAATGGGTTACCGAGCGGCAACTGATGCAATACAATACTGTGGAATTCATTTGGAATGCTTTAATCGTTCTGTAGATATTGTACATTTTCTATCTTGTTTTATATTAGATATAGCCTAACATTTAGTATAGGAAAATTCAATACAATATTTGATTTTGTTATTTATAGTAAATATACTTTATGCCAAAGTCTATTTGGTTTCACATACATACTCATATTTATTTTGTGGCTCGCGGAGAAATATTTTGATTGAGGTTGATACCAATGATCGAAATATTGTATTAAATATATTTTTAAAAAATAGTTTTTTTTTTCGATAGAACTAATTATTTTAAAACATTTAAAAATATTATAGTGATCAAAAGCTTTACATTAAAATGTCACGTCACGTGTATATTCATTAAAAAGTTCGAGCGGTATCAATTAAAAATAAAACCATTCGTAAAATTCATCAAATGTTAATTGAATTAAAAGGGTTGCTAGAGTCCGACTCGACATCGTTTATTTTTGAGAAAGCCCGAGCTTATAGTGCATATCAAATCAACGTGTTCATTTTTGTTCTTAGCATCATAATTTCTTTTATGATCGAACTTTGGGAATCATGCTTTCATCTGACACGACGCAAGATTTTATAACGCATATAAAAATGGTTCAGGTTTGATAATTACGATTAACAACTAGGCAACAGCTTTCAATACATCTACATAATCAATAATAATAAATACTTCTTTATCTAAATAATATAATATTTGACTACGCAAAATATCATCAAAATAACATCATTCCTTAAAGCATGACAATTTAGGAGTCAAACCGCAACTAGGAGCGTATACTTGCATAACAAATATCGTTGTAGTACATTCAGCGGGAAATGGAAACTTATTCAAAGATTTTCCACACATATCAATTTCCTGAGTTTCAACTACACGTAAACTAGATTGTGAGCGTAGCATCGCTACATCACATACAATCAGAGTACATATTGCGGATCAAGGAATACAAATATTTGCTGCATATTTGTACAAACAAAGTGGTTTCGGAGATTGGGTGACGCAATGGGTTTCCACCGCGCTAATTGTCTTTGTTTGGGTATTGATAATAGTTTTGTTTCTTAACCAAATCTAAAGTATGCTTTAAAGAACAAGACAACGGGCAGGAGGCTCATCTGATGTTTAGTGATACCGCCGCCCATTGATACTCACCCTGCCACAAGGCTTGCAAGTGCGTTGCCGAACTTAAGAATCGGTACGCGTTTTCTTGATCACACCTATAAATTTCACATAAAGTGCCTATATAATAAGTACTCAATACCAACTAAACGCGTACTTTTGTTTAAGAAGCCCAAAATTTTATCTGTTCCCTGTATTTTAGAAATGTTATTATTTCTTCACATAAATATAAATACTCTTAAACGGGAATAGACATATGTCGAAGAAGACATGGGGAGAAATTGGCAGTGCCAAAAATTCATCTGGAATTGTAAAGGGTTTTTCAACAAGAACTTTGTTTTCTAAAACAAAATAAAACAAAGAATTTAGAGGAAAATGAATAAAATTTTTATTGTATTACAAAGAGAAAAGTTTGGCAATTATGAATGAAAAATAATATCTGGCAAATGTCCACCACGACCACGCTGACAGATGTTGATTCTTTCATCAAAATTTTTAATCACTTTTTGGCAAAATGGAGGGTCTATTTCGTTAATGACATCACGGATTTTGAGTTTTAAGGCTGCAATCGATTCGATTGGCTCCGTATAGACTCTGTCTTTAACATAGCCCCACAAAAAATAATCCAGTGGTGTTAAATCACACGATCTAGCTGGCCACTTAACAGCTGAATTTCGCGAAATTATGCGCTCGGGAAATTTGGTTTGCAATAAATTGATCGTTTCATTGGCTGTGTGACATGTGGCACCGTCCTGTTGCAACCACATTTCAGTGATATCCATGTCATCAATAATAGGCCAAAATTTAGTGGTTAACATCTCGCGATACCGTGATCCATTGACTGTTACCGCATTTCCAGCCTCATCTTCGAAAAAAAACGGCCCAATCACGCCTCCAGACCACATAGTGCACCACACAGTAACACGTTGAGTATGCAAAGCCTTCTCAATAATTGCTTTAGGATTTTCAGAAGCCCAAATGCGACAATTTTGCTTGTTGACGTACCCTGACAAATGAAAATGGGCTTCGTCTGAAAAAATGATTTTTTCAGAAAAACCAGCAGGTTGTTCCTGAATGAACTGAGCGAATCTGCGGCGATTTGAATGGTCGATCAGCTTTAATTCCTGCACCAGTTGAATCTTGTAAGGCTTCAAAGCCAAATCCTTTCGCAAAATTCGCCATGTTGTGCTTTTGGATAACCCCAATTGTTGAGAACGTCGTGAAATTGACAAATTTTGATCTTCTTCAACACTGTGGCTCACGGCGGCGATGTTTTCTGTTGAACGACCCGGTCGAACACGTGTTGGTGTTGGCACATTTTGTACCGAGCCTGTCGACTCAAATTTCGCGACCAAATTCTTAACAGCGGTCTCAGAAGGACGATTATGCTGGCCGAAAATATCACGAATTTTACGAAATGTAACTTTAACAGAACCACCATTTTTATAGTGGATTTGAATTATTTTAATGCGATTTTCGAGCGAAATTGAATTCATTGTAATAATTGCCAAAGCACCTGCTACGAATACCGCCAAAAACTAAATGTCAAAACTATCACGTTCTCGGTGTGGCCACAATTGAAAAACAAAGTTCTTGTTGAAATACCCTTTATATAAAAAATACCTCATGTATGGTAATCAAGGTTTATAATAATTTTCCAAAAACATTAAATCCTACTAGAGTTTTAAAATCGACTTAATGTACAACTTTTGAAAAAAAGAAGATATGTTATTGTATGAATGATTATTTGCGTGAAAGATTATAAATAATAGTAATTTGACAGCGTAATATCAATTCAAATTATATAAAAATAATGTATGAAACTTCTATGTATAATTCCATTTAAGACAAATTTGTACGCCATTATGTGTGTCAGAATACGCGAATTTTAGATTGTACCACCGTAACAGTTTTATACGATATTCTTGCAAATAAATCATTATTATTATTAAACTAGTGTAATGAGTAAACCTTAAATTACATGTTTTTCACGACTTGTTATCACTGACAATGATATGAATTTAATTAAGAATTTTAATTTACCTTCACTTATATTAATTTAACATTATCTTCGAATCAGATAATTAATTAACGAATCTCTTACATCCGCCTCCCTTAATTATGAGATAGATTCCTTAAATTGACTTTATGCCGAGAATTTGGGAAGTTTTTCACTCAATCCGCTAACTCGAGATCGTGGAACTAAGACTAAGTTCTTTATTGAAATCACTCTTTAAAGTTTGATTTGGACGTCAAACTTTAATAAATTGTTCGAAGGGAATCTGCCTGCGACAAATGTTCAAACTTTTTATATGAAATTCTTTACAGTTTTCTACGGCGTTCTCAATTGTTTTTGAAACTTTATTAAATAAGGAAATTACGTGGGCATAGTTCATTGTACTCGACTGCTATTGTCTATGCTATTTATATTTCTACTACTACTACGGCGAGTCGCTATAACGTCAACGTAGAATAACACTACGAAATTAAAATGTGTTGAATTTTTTCGACCTTACAATGATATATTTTGATTGAATTTACAAATAAAATAAGTAATTAATACTAATGGTAGAGTATATGTAATAATAATAGTACTGGTTTCTAAATAAAATACGTCCAAAAGAAGGAATTCTTTTTGGATCTGTTTTGCGACAAATTTGATCTGTGACCTTAGTTTCTCGTACACGTGAATTAGGGGAATTGTTGAGGACGGCACACATCTGTTGGATATTTAAAAGGCGACTCCGTAGGTGCCGACCCACATCGGTCGGTCGATGTGCGCGCGCCGCAACAGGTGAGCCGCGGGCTGTCTAATTATTGATACAATTCTAATGTGCGCAAAATAGGTCATTGCATAGGATGTCGAGTTTACTGCTGTTTGACATGACCCCAATTGTTGTGGACAGGGATGACGCGAAGAAAGGTTCACCCGTGTGGAATCTGTTTATATAAACTCTTACGAGATTAACGCCGAGAATACTAAATATTTATACTTGAAAATCAGAAGGCGTTAAGGAACTACCAAAATGATTAAACTTGACATAGACATTTTGATCACTATAAATTGCTTATATTAAGGTTACCTACTTGATAGAAATATGTGTTTTTAGAATATATTTAATCAGATTGTTAAAATCTACACTAAACATTTAATCAATAAATTCGCAAACTCAATAGTAGTTGAACGTGACTGTACATGACCGTGCACTGTTATCACGTACCTTATTAGGTGCTAAGCCCTTAGCTGAGCGAGCATTCTTTAAAATATCCTCGTTTGTTCACATCTCGAGTACAATTGTTTGGAGAATTCACTCGTAAATGATCCTCTGAAACGTATGAGCTGAGGTATTTAATTATTTTAGATCATTTGTGAACTTGGGTTTTGATCTAATTAAAAGAGAATGGCTAGTAATTTTCTTTTATTATCGTTCTTCTACTGAATGAGTTCTCCGTATTTATTTAAGCTATGAGAGAAGTTCAACAAAGAAGTAATGTCATTTTATATAATATGTAATCTACCGAAAGTAATATTTAGTTACCATTTTTCCGAACTGATAAAACCTTTAGGAGCTTAAGTTTATAATAACGATTATAAGTTTTTGCCTGAGTTAATTTTATTGTTAATAACAATTAAAAGCTTTTAAAAACTTAATTTTTGCTAATAGTTCATTACTTCCTTCGATAACGTTTTTACATTTCACCAACGCCTAACATCTTATGCTGGAGCTTCTCTAATACTTATAACAAAAGTTCCAATAGCAAACACTTTATAAAAAGCTTTTCTACTCAGCTATACCTCTGATACTATCGCAGCCGGGCGCTAATAGTCTAGTCGACAAGTTGAAAATGGAACAAAATAGAGATACTACTCCTAAAATTATGTGCGATAGCTCATTGGATCCGGAATGACGTCTAGAAAAATGTGCTAAAAGCGTGTATTAGCACATAAAAAGTTGCAAAAGTTATAGACCATTAAAGATGAAAAAATAATGGCATTTAGTTTTTTGCCAATATTTAATAAACTATTAATATTTAAGAAATTTCAAATAAAGATTCTGAAAGAAGAGGAAATTTCTAATAAAAAACTCCTGACTCCCAGAACTCTATCTCCATTATTTATAATGTTAATTTAACGCTGAAAATAGGTCTGCGGGTGACATTTTTAGGATTCGCGCGTGGCGTCAAAAGCGACTACGGCACATTAATTAATTTATTTAAGGTATTGAATATTTTTTATTAAATTTGAAAAAATTATGGTGTGTTCTGAACACTATAATTAATTTATTCCCGTTGAAAATTTTACTTAAAGTTAATTTTTCAACAAGTTAAATAATTGTTAACTAACGAAATTTTCTCGAACGACCGTCTTAATTGTAAGTGAAAAAAAATGTTTAAATAATGGTCGTAAAAATATTTCGCTTCGTAGAGCCTTTCTTACATACATACTTAACAAGATCGTGCCATAAAAGTTAAAAAAATATTTATACTTTGTTTATAACAATTTTTTTACTTAAACAAAAACTTAAAAATCCATGTAATGATGTTAAAAAATTTTTTTTTTTCTCAATCATCATATAATCGTTTTTTTATTAATACAAGATATTTATTAATTTGCAAAAAAAAAAATTCCCGCCATTTGTTGATAATTTTTTTTTTTAAAAATTGACTAAATCAATATTTTTTAAAAAAAATTTAACACAACTTTATTACATTAAAAATTTTATGATTTTTAAAAAAAAAATTTTTCCTTCATAACAATTTTTTAATTGTTTATAATCGTTTTTTTTAATTTTCTATTGTTTAAATAATTAGTTATGAAATTTTTTTTTTCCTAAAAATCATAATTGATAGTCTTCTATAAAGTAACAGAAAAAAATTTTTTTTTAATCAACAATTCTATTGTTTATTAACTTACCAATTTGTTATAAACAAATATTCAACTTTCGTTTATTTTTTTTCTAAAACTTCTAAAATTAACAAAAACAACCATATATAACAAAGTATAGAAAAACAAAATTTTAATTTTAAATAAAAGTAATATTCATGATAATCAAAAAATTTACAAAAAAATTTTTTCTATACTTTGTTATATATGGTTGTTTTTGTTAATTTTAGAAGTTTTAGAAAAAAAATAAACAAAAGTTGAATATTTGTTTATAACAAATTGGTAAGTTAATAAACAATAGAATTGTTGATAAAAAAAAAAAATTTTTCTGTTACTTTATAGAAGACTGTCAATTATGATTGTTAGGAAAAAAAAAAATTTCTTAACTAATTATTTAAACAATAGAAAATTAAAAAAACGATTATAAACAATTAAAGATTGTTATTAAGGAAATTTTTTTTTTTTAAAAATCATAAAAATTTTAATGTAATAAAGTTGTGTTAAAATTTTTTTAAAAAATATTGATGTAATCAATTTGTATTAAAAAAAATTATCAACAAATGGCGGGAATTTTTTTTTTTGCAAATCAATAAATATCTTGTATTAATAAAAAAACGATTATATGATGATTGAGAAAAAAAAAAAAATTTTTAACATCATTACATGTATTTTTAAATTTTTTTTTAAGTAAAAAAATTGTTATAAACAAAGTATAAATATTTTTTTAACTTTTATGGCACGATCTTGTTAAGTATGTATGTAAGAAAGGCTCTACGAAGCGAAATATTTTTACGACCATTATTTTAAAAAAAATTTTCACTTACAAATAAGACGGTCGTTCGAGAAAATTTCGTTAGTTAACAATTATTTAACTTGTTGAAAAATTAACTTTAAGTAAAATTTTCAACGGGAATAAATTAATTATAGTGTTCAGAACACACCATAATTTTTTCAAATTTAAAAAAAAATATTCAATACCTTAAATAAATTAATTAATGTGCCGTAGTCGCTTTTGACGCCACGCGCGAATCCTAAAAATGTCACCCGCAGACCTATTTTCAGCGTTAAATTAACATTATAAATAATGGAGATAGAGTTCTGGGAGTCAGGAGTTTTTTATTAGAAATTTCCTCTTCTTTCAGAATCTTTATTTGAAATTTCTTAAATATTAATAGTTTATTAAATATTGGCAAAAAACTAAATGCCATTATTTTTTCATCTTTAATGGTCTATAACTTTTGCAATTTTTTATGTGCTAATACACGCTTTTAGCACATTTTTCTAGACGTCATTCCGGATCCAATGAGCTATCGCACATAATTTTAGGAGTAGTATCTCTATTTTGTTCCATTTTCAACTTGTCGACTAGACTACTAAGTGCGTAACGATGCCTGGGATAATCACGCTCAGCGGCGATAATTGAAGGCTCAAACCGTTCTATACGCTTTTATTTGCGATTGTACTTTATTTATATTTCAGATCTCTATTCCCTAGTTATATTAGTCTTTCAAAGCCTAATAGATGTTTTTAACAATCGTCCTAGACAATAATACTGATTTTCATGGAACAATTCATACATAAATAAATAAATCAGAGACGCTACAACCTCTTTAGGTCTGGGCTTCAGATTTCTTAATCTGTTTCATGATCATTTTTCAATCTAATAGGCAAGTAGGTGATCAGCCTCCAGTGCCTGACACACGCCGTCGACTTTTAGGGTCTAAGACATGTCGGTTTGGTCACGATGTTTTCCTTTACCGTTCGAGCGATTGTTAAATGCGCACATAGAAAGAAAGTCCATTGGTTCACAGTTGGGGATCGAACCTACGACCTCAGGTATGATAGTCGCACACTGAAGCCACTAGGCCAACACTGCTCTCACAATTCCTACATACATTGTTTTATACTTATTTATATAGTTATAACAAGAAAAACGACAATTTATTATTCCTATTTAAATTGATGACTCACACACAAGCCCGAATATATTCAAACCATTTTATATGTTAGAGTATATTGAAGCAAACAGAATTAAGCAAGCATCAACTTGTTATTACGTACTTAAGCAAAGTTTCGTCTTGGTAAAACTCATTACGCGAACGTCAAGTGACTCTGTGGTTTACATATTGTATGAAGGGATTTGTGATTGTTTGTTAATTAATTATATAGAACGAGCTAGCGAAACATGAGTTGTTCTTGTGGAGTGTGAGAGTCAGAGTTGTTCGGATAATACCTGCAGCTGAGTTTCATCATCGGACGTCTAATACGAAACTCCACCCGTATCACCTCGACGTCCGTCGATTCACAACGGAGCGTTTTTAAGGCACTTTTATGCCGCGCACCACCACCATGTGGAACTAGCTACCCACTGAAGTATTTCCGAGCCAATTCGACTTAGGGTTCTTCAAGAAAATAGCCTACCAATTCTTAAAAAGCCGGCAACGCACTCGCGAGCCATTGAGAGTGCCCCCTGTTCTATAAGAAAAAATAACATATTGATTGATTGGTATACTTGGATATTAAGAAAATCATAAAGGTTTATATAATACACTCTGTGTTGGTCTTCGTTTTTTAAATATTGGCATCCATACCTGCATACATAGTTACTAATGTGATTGAATAAATTTGATTGGATTCGACGAAATCGTGACGTCTAAGTACTAAGGAGTGCCTTGCGCAACAAGCCTCTTACTGCTCAGTGCTTTACATTACAGTATGGTATAGCTTTTAATGGACTCAGACTAATAGAAAGTAATTACATATTGTTATTCATGTATACATATTGTGACTAGAATTGCGCATGAAATAAATGTACTTTTATTTTACTATAGATTATTTTAGTGCGTAATAGATTTTTAAGTTTACATTTTTAATTGGTTCTCGATTACAATAAACGTTCATTATGAAAATTAATGATGATCAGAGATAAGGTGAAAATCATTATCGCTATTCAATAATCTATTATGGAGATTTCACTATATTACTGGATCCTTAGTAAATTTAATAAACAATAGTGTATAATGCGGTTTAATAACTAATCTATTTATTTATATATAATGTACATTGTACTTAAAAGTCTAGGCTAAGTGTGACATCGGCCTCATTGCTTATAATTCAATTGACTTTCTTCAAAGAAAGAGCGAGCCTGCGAGCCTTCTGGCAAATTTAGTGTCTATGGGCGGCTGTATGACTTAACTTAAACTTGAGGTAAGTCTCCTGGCCGTTTGCTCCCTGTTATATATAGCAAAATCGGACTTAGTTCTTCACTTAGCCAATTAATCTTAAATTAAATACTGAAATTATTACTAATTTGTAATAGTATATGACTAATATGTAGAACCATAATTAATATAATTGAACCTAAGGTCTTAAACTTTATAGCTTATACCGTATAAATAACGTGTAATTAAATGAATATTATACATAAACACGATAGTATCCAGTCAAACAATTGTTCCATTGATTCCATTATGATTATTCTGAACCCATATTTTTCACAAATAGACCGCTTTCAATATCCGCTCCGGCAGTCACGATATTGAGTTCGAATCTACGGATCTTTGTGTACTTTAGTATTATATTTACTATGTTATAGGACACGGTGACGCATTTGTTACGGAACAAAATGTTTCACTCATTTTTGTAATTCATTACAGTACATATTTAAGTCCCATATCCTACAGCCAACATTGTTAAAGAACGTATGATTTTCTTAAAGGTCCGTCCGGTCTAACGTTGTAATAATATCTGTGGGATTCATATCTTTATTTTTATGGGCAGCAATACATATGGGGCAATTAGACGCTAGTGTCCCATTTGTCACAAGTATTGGTTATGGACTTTATTTTTCTATTTGACCAAAAACTCCCCTAACCCTTTTCCTGACGATATCGCAGCGTTAATTACGGATTCACCGAACGTAAAAAAGCTTTAAAAGTGTGCATGTCATCGAAAATACCTCTTCGGAAAATTGAATTTTTCCGTGGATTTTTGTCAAAGAATTGCCTCGCGTATCTCTAGGTGGCTTATCAGTGCTTTGTGCTTCGAATTCTTTTACTCACAAAAAGTCACGTACAATAAAAGTGTGTTAGGTTCTTTAGTGAAGTAACCAGTTTTGGATTTTAATTTCTACGTGTTATATGCATGCATTTGCATTGGTCGTGACGCAATATATGACGGAACCGTAATATTGTAGATGCAAAATTGGACGAGGTGTGACTGAAATCTAAACGCCTTCCCCATATTTAAAAAAATATGTAACGGGATTTAACATATAATACAGTATATATATTATATACAGATACTTTTCGACAGATTTCGGCTTCTGTACGCCAGGAGTACAGATTGACTTGGCTGAAAACCTTCTAAAGCGTCTACTCTGCCATTTTTGGCAACGTTAAGCCTAATTATTTGAAAAACTATTAAAAACTGCTAATAATTTCGGACACTATATTGTAATGTACACCACGAAATGGCCTACTCCAATTCACACATATCTTGGCAAGTGTTGTGCGATAAATCCCCATTCGTTATGAATAAATATCATTGAACGTGAAATATTTGGTGTCGCATAATTTTAGTATTGTTAAAAGCTTATATATAGAATTTACAAAACAAACCTATCTTATGTTAATACTGTTTCTTACGAAGAGCTTCGTTTATTCTCATCTTTTTAATAAAAGCCGACAAAACGGTACAAAAAAATACAATTTTTCTTCTGTCACGCTATCTTCTGTCTTCATTTCTAAAGTTCATGTAAGTGTCGCCGCACAATATCCCTACAGGCTCAGCGCCTGAGTGACGGTAATACCCGGAAGGGACTTCATCGGACCAGCTAATAGGGGAACTGCCTCAAGGTCTTGTGCTATCCAATCTGCCAGTCACAATAAGTTTTTCTAAATTTTCTGGACCTCTACGGGTTACATGTCCAAAAAAACTCAGGATCAGTTGGTAACAAAGCGTCGAAAAACGAATTTTATCTCGTCTTAGTATGGATACGTTTGTTTTATTAGCAGTTAAGAGAATTATATTCATTCGCCTCCACATTTCAATAACATCTATTTTCCTCATTTCAGATATTCGTATAGTCCAAGATTCAGAGCTGTAAAGGAAACTCGGAAATATAGTCTCAAGCAATTTATTCTTTTTTTATGAGAAAGACCGCAACTTCCAAAAACGCAGAATTCTTATTCATTGTATGATAATTCAAAATTGATCTCTTATCGAAAGTTTTACCTTTGACATAGGAGCGAATTACATCATCGGAGCATAGCCAGCGGCTAGTAAAATGATTATACATAGGAATTTACCTTGCTTACATATCTTTTTATATAGGTGTTTAAAATAAAATTCCGATTAAATTATTGATATAGTGAAACAATTGGATTATAGCCAAGACCGCGTGTTAATAATGTCGACTAAATTACACTATTTTATATTAGTAAAGCATACAATGCCAGAGTTTATAGGACATCCGGTAATTTGTTGCTACGTGTAAATATTAAGGCACTTAGCTCAGGGTTATATAAATTCTACATACCCAACGCGTCTTGATAGGGAAATTTTTATACGAGAAAGTTGGGAGTTTAAATACAATTGTTTTTGGTGACAAGCATTTATTTCTTTTGTACTATTCGATTAAATAAATATCTATTAATACTTTATAGGCTTTGGTAACTGGGACCTACTACACATATGTAACTCAGGTGTCTAACGCAAATATTGCAGTGACTATAATTTATTAATAATGCAGCGTGATAAAAAGACGCTAGGACTCCGATCTGTGATTAATGATATACTTGTTTAACTAAAGTTATCGAAAACCAGAAATAATATACCTTTAACCATTTTAGTTATATTAATAAACGCGATTTAATTATATATACATAATGCTTTAATATTGTCTTCATTATCTTTATCTATACAGTTGTACCATATACATCTATCTATCCACTTGCGATGTAGTATTATTGAACTATTGGCATAAAATCGAGATCAGAATATTAACCCAGGAACGGATTAAATAGGAAAATTAAGCAGTGTGAACAGGAAACCATAAATAATGTCAATATGATTTATTCAAAGTATCATAAGATGCGGTTGAGCAGGTAACGAGGAATTGAAATAAGTTATAAATTACATTCTATCTATTCGAGATTTGGTCCCGTGCCAGGGATCCCTTACTAATGTTTATCGATCAACTTGTATTCTATAGGTGAAAAGTGACGTGACTTTTCACATTATTATTAGTTTTAAAAAATGTTATGTTAATCGTTAACAACGGCTCTTCCATCTTATGGTAGTCAAAAAAATGTCTGTACGATATAGCAAACTTAAGTATTGCGGGGAAAGATTTTCAAATGTACGAAATATGTGAACCTCAAAAAACATGATTTTATTATTAAATATATTTTTGAGTGCCTCATAAAGGCTCATAATGGTTATTCTAATCTAGTATTAAATATTAAGAGTTAATGTAAGGCCCGTTTTCCAATTTGTATTTATGTCACAATATCATAAAAACTACTACTATTTCGCTTTTTTTAAGATCATTAATGAAACATTATTGTAGTAGGACTAATTTATTTTTCCTAATTAAAGTGAAAAAGTTTTCTCTTCAAGGATAATACTAATTTAAACTAAACAAAAATACCTGAAATCGTAAAAAAATTAAACAAATAGTACTATCATTTAGCGCATACGTCGAAGTAACGAACCGTTTCAAGATTCTGATTGCTCCCGGGACTCATAGAATATTTCCACGAAAGGGTTCCTCGTGTCTACTCAAGGGTAGCTAATACTCTACCCCTTGAAGCCTTATTGAATTTTTAGTGGTTTACGTGAGAGAATGTATATATTTTTCCATTAAGAACAGATATAAAGTACTGAAGAATACACAACACAATTTTTGTTATAATTCTGTTCTTTATAAATTCGTTTGATTAGATGCACATGAAGCTTCGGTACGAGGCAATAATCACATTATGTTGACCCTTCCTGACCTGTGATGTGTAATAAGACTGTCACTGTTTTCACTAGAACAGCCTGGAGAAACATTTAATATCTGTTTTTTGTACCATCCGACAGTTCAGATTTTGATGTATTGATGCGTTCTCTATTCTCTCTACAGATAACATTTGCACACTTTGTAGATGAAACTTCTATTCTCGCTGTCAATGTCAACGCAGCCAACTTATCTGTGGAAGTAATTCTTTTAGCTAACAGCTATTCATCATTTCATATGTCAACCGTGAATGGAATATGCCATGCGACACATTGCGCGCTTAAGTAGTTTTTGTAAGCGATGTGGAATATTAATGCGTGTATCTTGTATGTTTCTATATGTGAGAATATTACTTTAATCTATCTATATACATTCTATGTCCTAGTGGCTGTCGGCCCGATTTAATCCTGTGGTCGTGTATTTAAACGTACATTCTACAAGCCAAAAACGGATACGACATAAATTTGAAAGAGATTATTTATCACAACTATGAAATCATTCAGTTTAAGACAAGTATATTATTTTTGCGTAAATAACAACGCGTTCCCTTTAGTATTACGTGGTACACATATAATATACGTAAATTGATGGCTACCTAGATCTCTCAACAGTGCCTAGATAGTCTGTATCGCGCACATTGTTCAAACATCTCATTGTTCCGGCGATGTCGACTGAAAGCGTGTCACTGCTTAGTTTTATTGTAGACAAGTACTTAGTTTAAATTAAACACATTTTTATCCGATTTACGCGTTTTTTTATGGCCACGTTGTATTTATTTTGCTTTGTAGATATTACTTATTACCATTAATATATTAAAGTTTTTATGATTAAATAGTATTTGAATCGATAAATAGGCAAGCTTTTATTGCAAACCGATATTTACTTTCGGCTAGAGTTTTTCTTTACAATATGCGTAAAATTTCATATCTGGTAATAGTAGTTATTTTTTATATTATGCCTATATATGCGGAATATTAAAGTAATAATCTTAAAGAAAATACAAAAGTTATAACATTACTCCGCAGAAATCCAGCATTTATGTAACAATATGGCCTTAGAATTTTTACGATAACTGCCTCTAAGTGCCAGCACACGCCGCGATTATAATATTATCTCCATAAAGCGCCTCTTACTTTATTAAACCCGTCTTGAATATTCGTGAAATTCTTTTATCAGAGCAGTATGTTGAACGTGTATATGGGGTATTGTTTTCTTAGCGTTGCGAAAGTGTACAATTTTATATGAATTACAATTTAGTCTTCACTATAATAATACCATTTACATCTGTTATTGTTCTATATTTGTTTCGGACACGTTTCGTCTATCTTATTTTCTGATATATCGTTGAATTTCATTAAATCATTGCTTAGAGATAACTTCATATATCATAGAATAAGGTGAATCTTAGATAAGACTGGCGTTTCCAAACATGCAGATGATAATGTCATTTGTTTTGCATTAAATGCACACGAATCATAACCTGATACGTAGCTATAAAATGTTGTAATTAATAAGTTAATGGTATATATAAAGTTCGTTATTATCATTATACAATGTCATATTATAATTGAATTTGATTTTATATGAAATGTTTTACTTGTGCTAAAAATAAACGATATTTTCTCTTTGTTACAGGGGATTTGGAAAACAAGGCTTTCAGTGTCAAGGTGAGATTTTCTACGTCTTCTATCGGAAGTAATAAGAGTGAGGTTCAGTAACGAACTTAGCGCGAACTGACTCTTGTATGTCAAAATCGATCATTTACGTTCATATTTATATTTAGAGACACTAAAAGTCCCATTTATTTTAAATAATAAATATATTACGAGGGGTGATCCAAAAGTAATGATAATCAATATGAAATAAGGATATTTTAAGCAAAAAAAAAATTTATTTCTCTACATAGTCTCCTAGCAAGTCAATACATTTAGTCCATCTGTTTTCTAAACCCATAATTCCCTTTGAAAAAAATTATTTGTCTTGACCCTCGAAAAACTCTACAGCAGTCTTCACCTCGCTATCGTCGTCAAATTTTTTGCCTCGGAGGTATTCCTTGAGCCGAGGAAAGAGGTAAAAGTCACTGGGAGCCAGGTCTGGCGAATAGGGTGGGTGTTCGAGCAATTCGAATCCCGTTTTTTGAATGGCAGCCATCGCAACGGCGGCTTTGTGAGACGGTGCGTTGTCTTGGTGGAACAACACTCCAGCTCTGAGTTTGCCTCGTCTTTTTTGTTTGATGGCCTCCCGCAATCTTCTTATTTGGTCTGCGTAGTAAGAGCCTGTAATAGTGGCTCCTTTTTCCAAGTATTCCACCATTATAATTCCATCGGCGTCCCAAAAAACGGACGCCATAACCTTTCCTGCCGAACTTGACACCTTGAATTTCTTCGGCGTCGGGAGGAGGCTCGTTTCCAAGTCCTTGACTGTTGTTTAGTTTCCGGATCAAAATGATGGATCCAGGTCAAGAAACAAAAAATTTTCCTGATCCGTCTGGAACTTTTTGAAATTCGCCCTCGAATTGTCTACTCTATTTTTCTTTTGCTCGTCGGTTAACATTCTCGGCACCCAACGCGCAGAGACCTTTTTCATATTCAGCTCGTTTGCAAAGATTCTTTGAACACTGCCATATAAGATCCCTGTGATCTTAGCTACATGCCTTATGGTCACTCTTCGATCTGCCAATACGACATCTTCGACTTTTGTAACGTTTTCCGCATTGAGGGACGTGGATGGGCGTCCCTCGCGATGTTCATCTTCTGTGGATGTTCTACCCAGCTTGAACTCCTTTGCCTAGCTCGCAACTGTGGAATATAGAGGAGCAGAGTCCCCCAATGTTTCCACTAGGTCGCTGTGTATGTCTTTGGTAGACATTTTTTTCAAAAAGAAGTACTTTATGACAGCTCTGATTTCGTTTTTCTCCATTTTGATGTTTACTTTCCGTCTGTTCGTATTCAAATGAACGTACCTCCCGGAAATCGTGGCCTATTTATATGATTTTTTTATGCTGAACTAGTGGATATATGAGGAAGCTAAAACAATTTTTTTCATATTTTTATATGCTCTACAAATAACCGATTATCATTACTTTTGGATCACCCCTCGTATTTATATATATTTTAAATAATAAAAATAATTAAATATCTTTTCATTTATTAAGATTAGTATATGTTTAAAGTCGTATCGATTAATTCACTTTAGTCGATGAAATAAGCAGGTCACCTCACTATAGAGCTAAAAGTGACAGATGTCAAATGTGATCTACTAAATTGTTACTCTAGTGTATGCCAAGTTTATATTTACTATAAAAACAGATAGTGTTGCATGATATAATATACAAATACAAAGAAAACTAAAATAATTTAACCACACTAATTAATTAAATTATTAGTTGTTCAAAAGGAAAATACGTGCGGTATTTTAATTTTGAATTATATTTATTTTATTCAAAAATAAATTAGCTTTTTTCCCCTTGTAGTTTCAGATGATATAAATATGTTTTTGTCAAGAACAACGTTTCTGAATACGATTATAAACACTTGGCTTGGCCGCAATTCGGCTTAGCCTGAACTTCGACCGACTCTAAATCTTACCCTAAGGCTAGAAGAATAATATACATTAGATTGTAATCTAATATATAACATTCTTCACAATGTCACAGTGTTCAACACACAATGTCACAACATTCATGTCACAATGTTCGTTCCCATACTCCTTCGAAACGGCTCGACCGATTCTTATGAAATTTTTTATGCAAATTCAGTATGTCTGAGAATCGGACAACATCTATTTTTCATCCCCCTAAATATTAAGGGTGGTCCCACTCCTAAATTTTTATTTTTTAGACAATACTTTTTGTTTTTATTTTTTAAATTGTCACCCCTCTACGATCAACCCCTATTTATTTATTATAGTACATAGATAGTTATTGAACTAAAAAGAAGTTTCATAGAAATAATATATGTACATGGCAAAACGACGTTTGCCGGTGAGCTAGTATTATTGCATAATTTCAATCGGATTTAAGTTAATATATCAAATCAAAATACGTTTATTCAATTTAGATGCTTCTTAGAGCATGCTTATGAATGTCAACAACGTTTACAAAATTCACGAAAGAGCAGGACTACGCCATCCGTTCGCAAAACTACCAGGAGGCCTTGTTCTGAGAAGAACGGGCAAGAAACTCAGCAAGTTTTGCCCTCCCTTTACATTACAATTATTCAAAGGAAAATGTCATAAACCACAACGTCATTAAAGTTACATAAGTAAAAAAAATAAAAATCTGTTCTGTGATTTACCACATTCACCATTACACACATTTTCATAACACTTCAAAGATAACAAATCAAATTATAAGAATATAATTAGAACTATTATTATTATAGTAAAGAGCCTTGAAAAAGAAGTTTTTCTATAAACTATTTGACTACTGCATGGCATAAGACCTTTTTTATTTCCAGTATGCAGTTTCGTGGTCCACAAAAGATGCCACGAGTATGTTACGTTTACGTGTCCCGGTGCAGACAAGGGGGCCGATTCCGACGTAAGTAAACATTTAGTTAGTAATTCGTCTAATGCTACGAAATCACCGAGATCTTTGAAATTGTTTATAACCAACTAAAATAAAATACTGCTAATACTGTCTATAAAGACTATTTTTTTGTGCTTAAATCCTTATATTCAACTTTTGAGAGTAGTTCTAAAATAATAGATTTGATTACGTTTTAATATTAATGCTGCATCTGATGAGATTTATGTGCTAGTTTATTGATGATAATACAATTTTTATTTGTAAAGTTACGTTAAAGATCTGACTTCTAATTTATATCTAATACGCTTAAATATATTTGAGTAATAATACATATTTCATATTACATTTAAATAGTAAATTTACAATACATTCGCATTCTTTAACTAAAATTAACAATAACTAGTCTGGCCAAAATTTCTGTTGCAAATGAAATTTTTTTCAACTTTTTAATTATTTTGAATCTGGAACACGTATATTATTTTTAAAACTTCGTGTTCATTATCAAATTACAATATGGACAAAGTGGGTATGGAGCCGTTGGTCATATTCCAGACACTTCAAAAGCTATCAGCCGTATGTTCATATATCGTACTATCAACGACACTGCTCTAAACGACACGGCGACTTTGAGTGTCTTAATAGCAAAAAAATAAATAAATAAATCTTTGGAGCAAGCAATGGCGAAATTTCCCTTAGAAACAGTGCGTAAATTCATAGATGCGTGCCCAAATTGATTAAAGGCCTGTTTAAAGTCCAAAGTCGAATAGAATATTTATATACTTTTTTGCTGAGACTTTAATAAATATGTAGGTATAAATTTTTATAATATTATATTACTTCATTAAAAAAAATACATTTTCATTTTTAACAGAACTCACGGCTGGATTAGGTATATATATTGTGCACGAGATATTATGGTACGGAATGGTATTTTCTACGCGATTGAGGATCACTAGAATTTTGTTTACCCGAAACAATATAAAATCCTATTGGAGCATATTTTTGCATCTGTTTGCCATAATAAACCAGAGCGTGGTTTGTTCTTTGAAGGTGATCAAATAGCGGAATTGGTTATGCGCTTACGCACGATGTAAAAATAGTATCTTCAGGTTTTTATTAACATTTGATAACAGATACATGTCAATAGTATTTTAAAAAACAAACAGCTGAATAGCTGTTAGTTTGTAATTTAATTTTATATTTTATCGTGACTGAATTAAAAATGGGCCTATTAATGAAAAACTAAATTTTCTGTAAACAAGGATCTGTACGGTAAATATTTTTTGAGAAGATTTATTTTCGAAATTGCCAAATTACCTTATGGAAAGTAGGGTAAGGTATGAATATGAAAATGCGGGAATCGGGCTGTAGGGATTGGAAAATCGATCCTTTTGATAGAATAAAGGGTTTATGTATTAAATAATAAATCTGATACCGTCCAAAATAAACATTGTATACTATTCACGTTATTTTACTACTTAACCGCTGTCAACGATTTTAGGTTATCAGATAGACAGCCATGAAAATTAACTGTTGGAATATATTTCTTATTAAATAATACTTATACAAATTACATGGAACGCTTTGCATTTAGTAAGAGAATTGCCTTAATCAATTTTATTGTAAAGTACCAAGAATTTATGCGTCTATATTATTCTAATTAAACGAACATTTATTCCAAACGAGAACCATAAATTATACTCGTAGCTCTAAATATAATATTATTGTTGTAGATAATTAATTCTGTAGCAGCTGTAAAAATATTAAGTTATTTAGAAAGGTCAAACGAAAAGTCAAAAGTCTAGCTTTTTATTATTCATTTGCGAATTCGAAAGCAAAATATTAAAACGTAGCCATTATGCTAAGATCCTGTTGGCGTAATAGACCAGTGCAGATAGCCTTTAAAATAAATAAAAAGTGAAAAAAATTACAGTAGGATGAAACCCATTAGAAAAGCAGGGGAATATGATCAAAATGATAGGAAAAATAAATTACGGTCGATCTGAGGTCGGGAAGGGGTAGGGGGGGAGTTTTAAGGGTAAAAAACGGTTTATCTCGATTTCCGGCAAAACTACAAGTTCTATCGAAAAAAGTTAAATGGCAAAGTTGGAGGTAATAAAAAGATCTAAAACTTTTGTATTCACACATTTTTCACATAACCTCAAAATTTATGTGAAAAATTCAAAAAACCAAGTTTTTGGTTTTTTATTTTTATCTTTAACAAAAATATTATTTTTTTAACGAAATTTGGTGAAAACTTACCTTTCTATGTCCCAAATACACTGTAATTTATTTGATTAAAAATATTTATTTGTTCACCTTATTTTGAATTAATATCGAAAAAACACCCTAATTTTCAATCGAAAATTCTGACGTCAAAATTTCACCTTTTTTCATAAAGTTGGTGTGCTTTCAGTTCGTTGAAATCTCTACTTTCCTATGGTAAAAAAATATTTATATATTACCATAGTAAATCTTCTCAGAAAACGCAAAAAATCGTATGCAGTAACGCCCAGACCTGTCATCCCCTTCCTTACTTCTCTATGAATCTTCTTTAAATTATAATCAGATGCCATTTAACTTTCTTCGATAGGACTTTTAGTTTTGCCGGAAATCGAGATAAACCGTTTTTTACCCTTAAAACTGCCCCCCCTACCCCTTCCCGACCTCAGATCGACCGTAATTTATTTTTCCTTTCATTTTGATCATATTCCCGTGCTTTTCTAATGGGTTTCATCCTACTGTAATTTTTTTAGGTTTCAAAAATTATCGGCACTGGTCTATAATACATAGACATACTAAATAAACTTTAGCTTTAAACAATGCGGTAATTTAGTAAAGATTTATCATATTAGTTTAGATTCAATTATAAAATAAAATCGTAAAATTGTAATTCACCTCAATCAGGTTTTTTTGAAGTCGGCGGGTGAAAGCCGTCCATAAGGCTTTCGCCTCTCTTCCTTCCTTAAATCAGACAACATACAAATATCTGATTACGCTGCACTATTTACTGCAGATAGTTATTATAATATTATAATCTACCATTACGAAAACCTAATGGACGACGTGTGCGAGAGTAATGTATGTAATTTATTTAGAATAAAAAGTGTCTTTGTAGATAATAATTAATCAATTACTTAACTGTTACATCACATAACTATGTTTTATCTGTGAGCCAGTTATGCTGAATAGTTGATAAGTAAATAAAGTAAGGGTCTTAAGAAGTACTTTTACGAAGATATACTGATTGATGCAAATCCTTTGACCACCGTAAGCAATATTGTTTTATTATTACATTGATTTAAGCTATATTTGGTGTAGTTTTATTGAGTGCCCTATAATACTTAGAGTAATGTACTGTCTTACTTTATAAATAGTACGTAATATTTTTGACGGCCTAAAGTCAGTAACATTTCCGCAGAAATCAGTTAATAATAATTTTTATCAAGTGTAGGGCCTCTTTTATGGTCCATAAAAGGTTTTACATCAAAAACCCGATGTTGTACACCCGAGTTTTATGGAGCGTCTTGTCACTTTTATGATTGGGATCAGAAAATTTATTAATATAGCTTTTTAATATATTAAAAGTATTTTCTTTATTTATGTAAGCTCATTCTAAAGAAATAATTTTTACGAATCACAACGCATTAATTGAATTTGAAATTATAAAAGTGTGCCGACGTTCTATTATCTTTAACTAATGTCTTAAGATTCTTAGGATAGACAGAACAATACATTCGTGAATAAGTTTGTATTTATGCAACTATAGGACACTCGTACCAGACACAACTTCAAGGCTTACACCTACTCTTCGCCAACATTCTGCGATCACTGCGGTTCGCTACTGTACGGCCTGCTCCACCAGGGCCTCAAGTGTCAAGGTAGAACGGTCGACGTACGCTTCTAGCTTTCAGCTTGGTGGTGGTCTAATTTTCTCTAGCCGTACTGCTTGATGACGTAATTTTCTCTAGTCATAAGGCTTTGACACGTCTTCATTTTTGCTTTAGGCATATTAAACTATCCGGTTTTGGTATTCGAGGAATGCGGAATTTTTCATTCCAAGATATAAATAATGATGTACCAAATCCTATAGTGCAATATGCCTTTAACACTGCTTGGTGGCATTTCTGTTGTTTTTAATCTGCTATCTCTATTTCTTCACTATTGTTTTAAAGGCCGCACCACACAAATGGAACAATTGGACATTTTTAGCTCCAACGTTTTGCGACCACTGCGGCTCGATACTCGGTCTTGCGCATCAGGGATATAAGTGTGGAGGTATACTTAGACCCTCCCGGGAACTAGTTTCCGAAGCATCTTTCAAGAATTGTCCGATTGATGTTTAGCTGTCTGTGATTATGGGAATAGGCTGAATTGCAATACAATTGGTCAGAAAACCCTGGGCGACCCATTAAAGTTAGCTTAGGAGTATGTATTTCCTCATATCATATGTAAATGACCAATGATAATGAGTGAATGACATGAAGAATACCTGACACTGACATGCTGAGCATCTTAAAAGCAAATCAATGATTTAATTAGTTAAAACGTGAGCACTTTACCTACCCATTTTTCATTATTTTCGTCTATATTTACGCTGTGCTGAAAAGAGACTTCATTGCTAGATAATTTTGTATTATGGCTGATTTAGTTTCTATGAATAACTAAATTAAAATTTTAAGTAATATCAATAATGTACCATTTGGGATCGACCAGGGTTTTGTAAACATGTGAATTGTTACGGAATATTGATTAAATTCCCTTTGCACGAATTTGAAGAAATGAATAATGAACGATAACGCTAATCCGGTTTTATTACGAAATTGGATCCCTCTGAAACATTGGAGTCGTTACGTCGGATAAATTAAATTCAATTTATTTTGTTTCATATTTCTTGCTTCATTCAATTTAATTTATTAGTATTTATTTCGCTCGTCAATTTCCTTTGTTTCGCTTTGTCTACCTATTTAATCACTTTATGTAACTTGTTCGCACCTATAGACCTTTTAAATGTGAACAGTATAGCAACATTTGGAATATTCTAGAAAAATTAGTGTCCTAACTTTATGACAACATTTGGAAACACATTCTATTTGTTCTACTGTTAATTTATTATATCATTAATTAATTATTGTTATTTATGTATGTATTCTGCATGTGCATGGCGTTAGGTTCACATGCGATTCCTAACAGTACGCAAGCTGTATATAACGACGATGCTGATTTATATGTAACACAAGTTTACAGGTAATAATCAAAAACTACTTTTTTTACCTAACAATAGAAAATGTGTGAGTCCCAAAGTATCGCTTTAGATGAGCTAGATTGTTAAGTGACTACAAGTTTCTTTAATTGATATTTATTTTTATTAAAGCTTTAGCATTAACGTAAGTAATATGATTGATTTTGTAGCACTTTTATATTATATTACTGTTTATGATTTTATTATAAATATTAATGCACATGATAATGATAAATCCAAAGTCGATTAATCAAAATATGTAGTATGTAATATTTGAATATATTCAGCATGCGACATGAACGTACACAAACGTTGCGAGGAGTCGGTGCCAAACTTGTGTGGTTGCGATCACACCGAGCGACGCGGGCGCATACAACTCACCGTCTCCTGCGTTGGCAACAAGCTTACCGTCGTCGGTACGTACAAAATAGTAACCTAAAGGGGCCTCTACACGGGCTAAACTTTTAATCAAATATGTGGATCCATCACTGCCGATTATATCCCGAAAGTACAAAAACATTTTCTTGCAGCACATGGCTAAAAAAATTTATATCTCGGCAATATTTCTCCAAAAGTATATGGGTCATTATTTTGTCTTTACACGGCTTGGCTATGGTAGCAATGGCGGACGAACTCATACGCGTGGCAGCAGCTTATATTGTTAAAAAAGCTAAGTCAAAACAAAAAAACTAAGAAAAATGTGGATTCGACCTTATTTCAATAGGCGTGATACATTAGATATTTTAAGTCTAGAAAAAAAAACTAAGTGAAAAAGGGACGCACTTAGGCCGTAAATACTTATATCCTTTGTACTTAAAATTCGGTTTAAGCAAAGCTAAAACGAATAAATTTATTTGTCGACTTATCTGGGTGTGTTAATTAGTTACTTGATATATATTCTTACATGTTTACATATAAATATGGATTATTTATATTTTAATTAAGGGATTATATTAACGCAAACAATCTGCTGTTTTAAAAAGATAAACGCGTCAAGTACTGAGTTTTCATTTGATTAAATAGTGTGTGAGTCCTCCGAAGTTCGCCGTAACAAGAGCGAAAAATAGTCTTTTGCAATAATTAAATTTCAGCTTTCAAGAATGTTTGGGATTTTCACAGTGAAGCAAGGCCGGAATCTGATACCGATGGACCCCAACGGTCTCTCAGACCCCTACGTGAAGCTCAAACTGATTCCTGACTCTGACAATGTCAAGAAAAAAACCAAGACAATCCGCAGCTGCCTGAACCCGGAGTGGAATGAAACACTTACCTTCGATCTGAAACCTGAAGATAAGGATCGAAGACTGTTACTCGAGGCAAGATATTCTAAATATATGTTAGCTTCAAAGCTCAGAAATAAAACAGTACTTACTTACTTACTTACTAAATATGTTTATTGTGTAGTACCGACATAAAACATTGAACATTAAGGAATAATGATTTATCTGTTATCTGTTAATCTGTTTCAGATATGGGATTGGGATCGTACCTCCCGTAACGACTTCATGGGCTCTCTTTCCTTCGGTATCTCCGAGTTGATGAAGGCCCCAGCTGATGGGTGGTTCAAGCTTCTTACACAAGAAGAAGGAGACTATTACAATGTTCCCGTACCCGAAGAGGGAGCTGACTTAGCTCAACTCAAGAACCAGATGAAGGCTACAAATGTCGGCCAACGTAGACCTCCACCCCCACCTGATCGTGAGGTTCCTCATAATATGGCGGCCGCTGACGTCATCAGAGCGACAGATTTCAACTTTATCATGGTTCTTGGAAAGGGTTCTTTTGGAAAGGTAAACGACTTTCGCTAACTAATTTTGTTAAGTCTGTCTTCTTCATTAATTATTTATTATTTTATACAAATAAAAATTAACAATAGTATTTTTAGTTCTTGAGGAGATTTCCTTTTGGTTTAAATGACGTGTGTGTTAAGAAATAAGAATAAACTTATTATTTCTAACTTATCATGAAACCTCTTCCAGGTCATGTTAGCAGAACGACGAGGGACTGACGAGTTGTACGCCATCAAGATTCTGAAGAAAGACATAATAATACAAGATGATGATGTAGAGTGTACAATGGTGGAGAAGAGAGTACTGGCCCTCAGCAGTAAGCCTCCTTTCCTCGTACAACTTCACTCCTGCTTCCAGACTATGGTAAGAAAAATGTCTATGATAAGAAGAACGTGGTGTTTTTATCGGACACATATAATAAATTTTAATATAAAACTTTTCTTTATTTTAATTAAAAAGTTTAGGGTACGTTTTGAAATGAGTGTGTCGTACGTGCCAAGTCTTTCTTTTAGTAAAATTTACTTTTGTTTATATAGATAACTGGAAGCTATTTGGAATTATTTTATTATATATCACAATTTTGTTAAAACCCCACGACATTTTTAGTTGTACTGTTTAGCTGTACTGTATGCATACTTTGGTGTTTATACAATAGCTCATTATACATTTTCAGGATCGTCTATACTTTGTGATGGAGTACGTGAACGGTGGGGATCTCATGTTCCAGATACAACAGTGCGGGAAGTTTAAGGAACCGGTTGCTGTGTAAGTCTTAATTTTAATCTTTGTCTCTCCATCAAATGGTTCATTCTGATATGCACATAACAAATATAATATTTGGAGAGTCTGGCTAACGAAAGAAGATAACGAAAAAGCGCGGCAATTTAAAAAAAATAGTATGGTATCCCTGAAAGTTTGATATATTTTATGGATTAAACTTACTTGATACTTGATTTTATTTTATTATTTTTTACATTGATAGTAACTGTATTTCTATGTAATTAAATACTATACGTATTTAGTATTTTACTATTGATACTTAAAATGACTAGCTAAAACTATATTTATTATAAAAGACTTAATTCGAAACAATCAAATCCTGCGAAAGAAACGAAATATGTAAAAGTTTAGAAGATATTGTTAAATCACCAGCTAACATTTTCAGCTTCTACGCGGCCGAAATCGCAATTGGTCTGTTCTTCCTCCACTCCCGTGGGATAATATACCGGGATCTTAAACTTGACAATGTCCTGCTCGATCAGGATGGTCATATTAAAATTGCCGATTTCGGTATGTGCAAAGAGGGCATCACTGGTGACAAAACTACCAAGACCTTCTGTGGTACTCCGGATTATATAGCACCAGAGATCATTCTATACCAGCCGTATGGAAAGTCGGTGGATTGGTGGGCGTATGGTGTCCTTTTATACGAGATGTTGGTGGGACAACCTCCATTCGACGGTGAGGATGAAGAGGAACTGTTCGCGGCTATCACTGATAATAGTGTATCCTATCCGAAGACTTTGAGCAAGGTAAAATTATTGGCAGTTTTGTCGATATTTATAACATATATATTATACTAGATGAACTCGTGAACTTCGTATCACCTACATATTATATTTGTGTGAAAACGTAATACAACTTTTTGAAACAGACTCAAACTACAGCCATGAAATACACATTACTGAAGGCATCTATATATGACAACCAAGTGACACTTCTTTATTTCTAAAAAGACAGGAACACACAATAGGAACAGATTTTATTGTAAAATTTAAGTGTCGTTTTGAGTGTTTACGTGCTTATTATTTATGTTTCCCACTGTTTAAACCTTCTCTGGACTTCCACAAATAATTCAAGACCAAAATTAGCCAAATCGGTCCAGCCGTTTTCGAGTTTTAGCGAGACTAACGAACAGCAATTAATTTTTATTATATTATGTATGTACAACTCCTAACATGTAAGTAAAAATTATAACGGACATAATCGTTTAAAAGTAAGTTATCATTAAAAGTTGTAGCTAGAACCTGCTTTATTCTGAATAATATCTTAAAGTAATAGCTGTTGAGCACTGAAGAATAATTTGTCTTAAATATCTACAGTTAGTTTAGTTCTTTTTGATTTTATAATAATGACCTTAGTATTACAATAGAACGCTAAATATTTCATCCAATGTCTGACAAGTAGAAATATTCTCATGTTTGAAGTATAAAAGACGTGTACGTGAAAGTCGAAACGAAGCTGCCTCACGTCTGATTGTGATTGGTCCAATGACAGAAACGCGATACGATCCGTCGTTCCGTTTGGCAAATCAGAATCTAGAGTTTGTGCGGAATGTGAAGTGGTTATGCGAACTAATATAATTCTTATTTGCTACGATATTTTAAAAGAGTAGGTACCGAGAGTTTTTTACGCCGGCTTTTTCTCTCGGCCTACACCCTCTGTCTTCTTTGCCGATGAGTAGGGATGCCTACAAATTCAAATTTAATGACGTGGAATAAGTGATACATGTATCTTATGTTCCTTAATAAACATATTTTATTTTACGCGTCATTTATTTACAAAAGTAATATACTTTTAATTTATTCATATTAAGTATAAAGTCTGTCAAACTATAATAACGTAACAGTGCTGTCAAATTAACAAAAACAAAGACTCGATTTGTCTTCTTGTGTATCGAGACACTAAACTATTTTTCAACAGTTTATCTTAACAACTTTAAAATAAATTAACATTTACGCGATTTGCAGGAGGCAAAAGATGCGTGCAAATCTTTCCTCACCAAGATCCCACAGAAGCGTTTGGGTTGCGGAATGCGGGGCGAAGAAGATGTGCGCACTCACCCCTTCTTCAGGCGAATCGACTGGGCAAGGATTGAGGCCAGGGATGTGCAGCCACCTTTCAAGCCTAAGATCGTAAGCTACCAGATTTTTTTTTATATGAAATTTTCACTCTTGGAAGATTTCTCATAAAAATCAACTGAAGTGTTTCCGAAGTAATTTGACTTAGGGCGTACCAGTTTTTATAAGGCCGGTACTTGCGAGCCTTCTGGCAGTGTAAGTGTCTTGGGCGGTATCACTTAACATCAGGCGAGCCTCCTGCCAGTTCTATAAAAACAAAGTTGCTAAACATTAAAAATAGGTTAATAATAACAAAAAGGATTGTGTGGTTTTTAACCACGGTAAAAGTGAAACTTTTTTTCACATTATAGATATTTAACTAAAAAAATTTCGAATAATATTCCATTAAGGGTATAAAATCGCTTTATCAATGTTAATTTTATACTTGGAAAATTGGAATGATAATGGGAAATAATAAAAGTAGACTAAGCCTCCAACTAATATTTTTATTGAACTCTGTGTCTTAGAGAGTACGACATACATTATACTTAAAAATTATTTAGATTATATACACATATTAAATAATAGTCTATACACTACACGGTCAGCTGCTGCGAACTATAGGCGCCGCCATATTGGCCTTGGCTGCTATGACGAGCCCCTTTCACTTTATCCCTACTCCGCGGCCGACCGTCACGCGACATGCAACACACAGACGAAAAAGTTTGAGACGATGTAATAAAAGTTTCACTTTAAATAGAAAATGTGGACAGTGATTTCTCACAGGTATTTTGCCAGAGATTTCTCAGTCTGTTATAGGTAATCTAACTCGTTTGTTTGATTACAGAAACACCGTAAGGACGTGTCTAACTTCGACAAGCAATTCACGGCTGAAAAAACGGAGCTGACGCCAACAGATAAGCTCTTCATGATGAACCTCGATCAGACTGAGTTCATGGGTTTCTCTTTCCTCAACCCAGAGTACGTGCAGCACGTCTGAACTGGTACGTATACATACTTATACGTTTATTATGGTGTACGGTCAAACAGATACCCCAATATCCATTATATTTTTTTCCTTAGAAACGACTCAAAATATGCTGAAAACGATTCCAAAGATAGCATTTCCATAGATATCAATAGAAATGTTTTTCATCGAATATATTTTTAACATATGGTTTTTTATCATCGGTAAATATTGACTTAATATTATTAAATATGTAAATTAAAAACTTTCGCCCTTATTCATAGAACCTCACTTAATGCTATAGGGGGGGGAAAGTTGCTCGCGTCCGTAGGATTTACCATCTTTTCCTAGACCCACCCTACACGTCTCCCCCGGGTGGTGCTAAACGAGCAACAACGCCGAGTCTCGGGCGGCGGTTACTAACCCGACTCAGATTGCCTAACAAGCAGATCCTTGTTGGGGGTAGGAAATGACCTCCACAACCCGCAACTCCATTGTATTATGGAGCCGGGGGCATTGGCTTCACCGCCCGTGTCACGAGGTAGAAAGCCTCTATAAAAACTCACCCTAATCCTAAGGTGGGAAGCGCGCCGAGAGGATGTATGGCTTACAGGTAGTAAGCTGCTAGCGCCAACCTCAACGGACCCGGCAAACGTTGTTGAATGAGCCTTCTTGAAGGAATAGGCGTCACCCTTCAAGTGACTATTTATTTCGACCTCACTCGTGGGAACAAAATGAACGAAACCAATAAAACTACAAATAATCCTAATAATTTGATCCAACAGAAATTCCACAAAAGTATGTTCATTAGAAACCGTAGTAACAGTCTTCCATCAGTCGCAGCAAGTAAAACCTGCAATAAACAATGTCAAAACAATGAACTAGAGCCGAAAAATAATGACAATAACCCTTTAAACCCATGGCAAAATGACCAAGTACCTCTTAAAAGGCAAAAAAGAAAGGAAACGAGCCCCATCTGCAAAGACAATACCAAGAAATCTAAGAATACACCCATCTTCGCAGTGCCTACGCATAACAAATTCGACATCCTCAACAGTGAAGATACAGAAGAACCGGTCTCAGTTACAGAGTATATACCAAAACCGGAACCTATCTTTGTGACGGGAGTCATGGATGTTATAGCACTAAAAGCAACTCTAAATGAAATTGTGGACAACAAATCATACCAAATGACAACATTAAGATCGGGCCATATCATTAAGTTAATGCCCAACGATATACAAACGTATAAAGCAATCCGAGAGCAGTTTATAACCAACAATATTTCACATTATACTTATAAATTAAAATGTGAAAGAGCATACAGAGTTGTACTACGAGGACTACACTCCACAGAAGATACTGCTCTAATAAAACAAGAGTTAAAAGAACAAGGCCATGAGGTGAGACAAATAGTAAATGTTTTACATAGGACTACCAAAGAGGCATTGCCCATCTTCTTTGTGGACTTGGAGCCAAACAAGAACAACAAAGAAATATTTAACTTAAGATACCTAAGTCAAATGAGAGTAACATTTGAAGCTCCTTATAAGAAAAAAGAAATAATGCAATGCAAAAGATGTCAGAGGTTTGGACATACTAAAAACCAGTGCTTCAGACCATACAGATGTGTGAAATGTGGTAGCGATCATCCTACTTCTTCGTGCACCAAAACTCCTGATACAGATGCCACATGTGCAAATTGTCAAGAAAGACATCCGGCAAGCTACAAGGGTTGCTTAAAATATAAACAATATAAAGAAAAACTATTAAAAACAACAAAAGAGATCAAAATATTGGATCAAAAAGCAAAACAAAACCTAAGACAAAATAGTCACACAGAAAAAAGAAGCTATGTGGATGCAACAAAAGATCGACCACTAACCGGCATACAGGACCCAGAGAATGGTCCGGACAGATTAGAACAAATGTTCGCCAAATTTCAACAAATCATGATCACCATGATGGAGAAAATGATGGACAGAATGATCCAACTTGTCTCAAGCCTAATAACGAAATGATTAACACACTCCGAGTAGTCACTTGGAACGCTAACGGCCTGACGTACCGTCGTCAGGAGTTTCAAACATTCCTTCAAATAGAAAAAATTGACATAGCGTTAGTCTCAGAAACAAGGTTCACCGCAAGATCTCACTTCGCCGTACAAAATTACACAGTGTACACAACTAACCACCCATCAGGAAATAGTCATGGCGGAACTGCAGTGATTATTAAAAGTAATATTAAACATTATGAACTGGAAAAATATCAAACTGATAAAATACAAGCTACGTCAATTAAAGTAGTATTTAATGATAGAGTTGAGACAACCTTTTCTGCAGTGTATTGTCCACCCAGACACACAATAACAAAAAAAGACTACAACACGTATTTTTCTTCACTTGGCTCCAGATTTGTATGTGGTGGGGATTGGAATGCAAAACACACATACTGGGGCTCACGCTTAATCACACATCGTGGAAGGCAACTTCATGAAACAGTACAGAATCTGAGACTCGAATGCATGAGCTCACGTAAACCAACATACTGGCCAGCGGATAGAAGTAAAATTCCTGACTTGCTAGACTTCTATGTAACTAAAAACATAGGTCGAAACTACATGACTACTGAAGCGTGCACGGATCTATCTTCCGACCATACGCCAGTCATATTAAATATGAGCTCATCAGTGGTATTAGTGCAACCTGCAGAAAAACTCCATAACAAGAGTACTAACTGGGAGATGTATAAGGATAAAATCACGATGGAAATTAAACTCACAAATCCATTAAAAACGGTGGAAGACATAGAAGTGGCTATTGAGAACTTCAACAAAATAATATTTGAAGCAGTCACAATTGCAACAAAAGTGCGAAAAAACTTACCCCTAACGCTTAACAAATATCCGAAGACGATCAAAGACAAAATATCAAAACGTCGCATTCTAAGAAAGATATGGCATGAATCTCGATATCCTGCGGACAAAACAGCGTTCAACAGATCTTCGAATGAATTAAAAGACCTCATTAAAAGTTTTACAAATAATAACCTTCAAACGTTCCTTTCTAATTTAACCCCAAGTTTGGACACAAATTACTCATTATGGAAGGCGACACAGAAATTAAAACGTCCCAATTACCACATCCCTCCTATCAGACAAAGTAACGGGAATTGGGCCAGGTCAGACACGGAGAAAGCTACACTATTTGCTGAACACCTTAGTAAAGTGTTCCAACCATTTCCTGAGTTGAGACCAGAGCACGATGCCGAAATAAGAAGTTATGTGGAAAGTCCACTGCAAATGTGCCTCCCACTAAAGTATACGAGCCCTACCGAAGTAGCTGGTGAAATAAAACACCTCAAGGAAGGCAAAGCACCGGGATACGACCAAATCGATAGCGTACTTCTAAAAAATCTCCCAAAAAAGGGCATATTAGCTATTGTTAACATATTTAATGCCTGCTTAAGACACTGCCACTTTCCAGGACAATGGAAGATAGCCCAGGTAAAAATGTTACCTAAGCCCGGTAAACCACCAAATGAAGTAGAGTCATACCGACCTATAAGTCTTTTGCCTATAATAGGGAAACTCCTCGAGAAAATGTTACTAAAAAGAATGAAAGCACACCTAAGTGACATCACCCCAAATCACCAATTTGGGTTCCGGGAGAACCACGGAACCATCGAGCAAGTTCACCGCATCGTTGACGTTATAAGCAGGTCGCTGGAAGACAAGAAATATTGCTCAGCCGTCTTTTTGGACATTAGCCAGGCATTTGACAAGGTTTGGCATGAGGGCCTATTATATAAAGTCAAAAAGATGCTACCACACTCTTTTTACCATATAATAAAGTCTTATCTCAGCAAGCGATGTTTTGAAGTAAAGTTCAATGACGAACTTTCCGACTTATATGAGATCAAATCAGGAGTACCACAGGGAAGTATACTGGGACCGGTTCTCTACACCATATATACTGCCGACATACCAACATCAGACATGACTACGGTTGCAACATATGCAGACGATACAGCTTTACTATCTACACACACGAATCCAAAAACCGCATCGGAACATCTACAATACCACATTGACAAAATTAAAGAATGGCTCAAAATCTGGCGAATACACGCAAATCAAAGTAAATCAACACATGTGACCTTTACTCTCAGACGGGACACGTGTCCACCGATTACACTTAATAATGAGGAAATCCCTCAAGATGACCATGCAAAATACTTGGGCATTCACTTGGATCGAAGACTAACGTGGAAAAAACACATATGGACAAAGCGGAAGCAACTGGACTTAAAACTTCGCAGTATGCACTGGTTAATAGGACGACACTCACAAATGAGCACACACAGTAAGTTGACTGTATATAAAGCCATCTTGAAACCGATATGGACCTATGGCATACAGCTTTGGGGTACTGCTAGCAATAGTAACATTGAGATACTGGAAAGATTCCAAACCAAAACACTGAGGACCATATTTAATATCCCTCAGTACATCAGTAATAAGAACATATACCTTGATTTAAATATACCAACTGTCAAACAGGAGATAGAAAGATATAGCATCAATTACCAAAAAAGACTCTCAAACCACAAAAATGAGCTTGCCCTCAAACTCAGTGGAGATCAAAGCCTTCAACACAAAAGATTGAAGAGACATAGTGTTCCAACCCTAAAAAATAGATTCCTCAGGATGGAATGAGACACCTACTGGAGAAGTGTCTCACCACGCTAAAAAGTCTAAGCGGATACACTCGTATCGGACAAAATAGTGGCTTATTGTTGTGTGCAACAGATTGCCGCGGAGCAGATATATAAAAAAAAAAAAAAAAAAAAAAAAAAACTTAATGCTATTGTACTACATATTTACAAAATTTTATATTTCTGCCTTAGGGGGCGTCCATAAATTACGTGAGGTGTTTTTTTAAATTTTCTGTACCTCCCTCCCCCCCTGGTGAGATGTCGTGAGATTTTATTCAACCCCCCCCCCCATCCCCCAATCGCACGTGAGATTTTTCAAAATGTGGGTTTCTTACGTAAACGCTTAATAAGCTATCTTTTTGAGCTCGGAGAACTCAAAATAACACAGAGTTGGTACGGTTGAGCTCAAAAACAAAATAAGTGAAATGTTTTAGGCGTTGTATGGAGTTAGCGGGAAGTTGCAGAGATGGCCTTTAGGGTCAACCGTTTTCCTAATTTTTTTTTTCAATCAGAAAAAAAATTGCGTGATATTTGCCGAGACCCCCCCCCCCCTCTCTCCAACGTAAAATTAAATGAGATTTGACTCGACCCCCTCCCCCCCTAAAACACCTCACGTAATTTATGGACGCCCCCTTATGTATTCGTATATATATTTTTTCTATTCTGCGAACCCCCAGCCCGATTCTTCATAGACATAGTATATATATATATCAAATGTGCTGCCATAGACTAAAAATGGATTTTAATTTCAGGTGGAAGCCGCACTTTGAAATTCTTTACGTGACTGACGTATTGGCCTTGAAATCACCAACTGTCGTTCTCTGTCACTCATGCGATCCATATTATATCTGTCTCGCTCATTTATATTGGACGTCGATCTTCAATTTTCGAGTACTTCGATTGCTCATATATTTATTTTTAAACGAGTGGTATTAGTCAAGTATTACATACATGACTTTGGTTTCACCGGCCTCAATGGTCTGAAGTCCCCGAAGACTTAGCCGGTGAATATTTAATTATGGCAATAATTTTGTTAATTAAAGCAATATAGCTCTCTAATTTACATTCTTTGCTTTCCCACGTGCCATTAAATAAATTCATTATTCAATAGGCTTGTATATAGGGTGTTTTATCTTTAACATCTCGGGGCCACTTGTCTTACGGTTTCAGATCATTTAATGTCATATCCATATTTTTAAATCTCACATATCAGTGTGTTGGTTAGTTTGTTTTTTGTTTTACTAACGGACTAGCGATATAGTTTTAATTCTAGGTTTACTAAATCGAATAATCTCGATTGTGGTCACAAAATAAATTAAATTCTGAACATAAAAATCAATTGAAAACCATAATTGTATAGAAACTTTTTACAAACTTTTGTTTCTTCAAAAAGGTTTAAAAATAGTTTGGTCCTTTACAGACTATAGATGTCTTTTATTTAAAAAATATGCATTTTAAGTAAAGAAACACATATAATGAATTCAATTTCTAATCACTAAATTTTACAAACTGTGGTCACGGTTACAATAACGTGTCGAAAAGTATTCAAATTCAACATGCATACTTATAAAATCTTTTTGAATGCAGGCGTTTAAATTCGCAATATATATTTTAGATTTATCTATCAAATCTTTAATCTATATTTTTCAATATAACAAAAAAATATATACGAACAAATAATTATTGCGAATTGTATATTTCTACCGGTCTTACTCAAAATTGTGAACAAAGGGATATATACTATAGATGTTGTGTTTTAAGAAAAAATATTTGCAGTAATAAATAATAGACGGTATTTTTTTCTGCAAAAAAATAGGTAAAAAAATGTAATGTGTTTAAAATATCGCTAGATCCTATTTATATCTCTTAGGAGAATCTCGAGTTTATTTTTGTATTTTGGAGATTTATCGCAGCGCGACTGTGTTTAGATTTAAGTTCAAAGTTTACGTTTGTTATTTAATTGTATGTGTGTCCATTGCGCGATTATATTCTATTGACTAATTTGTTATAAGATTTTATTTGTAAATAATATAATCGCGTAGTGTTAAATAAATAGCCTTACTAACTTAAAATAATAATAAATAATATAAATAAAAAATAAAATAAAACTCTCGCTAGAATAAATGTGAATTTAAAATTGGGAAGCATTCGATTCTAAATTGAATTAATAAATGACTTTTAGATGTTTAAACAGATGTTCAAATACACAAAAGGTGATCAAATTTATTGAATCACTATTGAGTATTCGGACATATGCGTTAATACTTTTCAATCTTCTGAAAGGATATGCGGTTTCTATATTTTACTAACAGATGATAATTTTAATTGCGATCGTTGTTCTTCATTAATATTATGAATTGCATATTTAGTCAATCTTCTATGTTGATTTTTAAACTACGGTTATCTGTTAGTTAAATATTTACAATTTGGCCTTCTAGAAGATTTAGTACGTAGATTTAAGGATCTTAGAAATTATTCTTTAAAATGGCTTCGTGATTTGTATTAAGTTTCTCGTCTTAGATCTAAGCTATGCGATTCATTTTCTTACTATATATATACTTATCTATAAATCGATTTTATATTATACAATTTTAAAGGGTATCATACACTGAAACTCTAAATTTTAGCTACAATTTATTGGCACCGATAAAAAAATAACAAATGCCAAATTATCCAGTATAGCCCTGAAAATAAATTACTTCTTTATATACATTTATTTTTTTATAAAGATGATAGCTTATTTTTTCTTATTATCATCGATACTCTTTCGTCTCTTTCTGTTAAATATTGTTTACGCTGAGTTGAAAAGAGATAGTTCAGTGGTATAGTTATAACATGATTTGCTTTATTTGTGTGAAAACAGTCGCATAAGTAAGAAAATGAGTCTTATAATCGTCAGCTGGAGAGGGAATCACAAGTAGACGCAAAGCGTTTCCCCAAACTCCATTAATAAACCATATGAAAAAGCTCGCTAAATATCAGAAAGACAACAGTACTTTAGAAAAGTTAAAAAAATCGCACCTCAAGTCTTTTCGTATTTTGACTCTGCTTAAGTAAACATTTCTGCAAAATACAGTCTAAATGGTAGAATAAAACCCACAATAGTGCGTCTAGTAGATAAGATCAAAGATTATTAAGAGAAGAGTTTACCTGATCCTGAATAGCTTACTCAAAAATAGATAGATATTTGAAGCATTACATGCTTGAACTGTTCTACTAATATTGACTATTTTCCAAATAATATAACTTTGCGTAGAGTGTAATTAGTATAAATCATACGTATTGCAATATTAGTTCCTATCAAATACTCAGATACAAAACTTTAGATTGTCTTCGCTTAAAAATATAGATATCGAATATGTAATACTAAATATCCACGTTTTCCAAATAGTGAACGGTTCTCTTCGTACCGAGGCCTTCGCACGAACTTCACGATTGTTTCGTCTTCGTGAATAAGTAATGTCAGATTTCTACGATTTGATCGCGCCGATTTTTTCAAATATACTTATGTAGTTATATTCGAACAATACATGTACCTGCTTCCGTTTGTTTCTAAATGTATATCGTTGTTCTAGTGTTTATGTTCTTATTGTTCGTGCTACGGTTCGTATATAAATGGAAAGTCTTGACAGATCATTATGATATAAAAATATATTAGATATTTTTGGAATTATCAAAACCATTCAAAACTAGTATTGTGCTGCTGAGTATTGATTCTTTCCACGAAGCATTGTATTTTGAGATTATTTCTATCTTAAGAAGTGAAATATTATATATAAGATCTCACTTGTATATAAGCACAAGGTTTTATCATCTTGCATTTTAGCTGAAATATCCAAAACACATTATACCAAGAGTACGTGTTATTTTCGTCAGATTCAACTAAGTATTTTTCAACGTGAACTTTATTTAAATTTGTGGTAATGTGTTCAATAAGAAAATAAGTTATATATTTTTAATTATGAATTATTAATATTTAAAGATTAGTTACCATTCGATGCTTGTCAAATTTTCCAGTATTTATTATAACCTTCATAGGGAAATAGGCCTAAATATCACCTTATTAAATTAAGCCCGTAGATGATACAGGATTTTAGGTATAAATTTTATCTCGATTTAAATATACATTTTAAATATTACGGCGTCGTATTTAATGTATCACGTCGCCTGTGCCAAAAGTGTAACGTTTTCCCCAAAATTAGTATTATCGTATCGCTAATGTTGCATTTTTAAATGTTGAGTGTTGCCAGTGTAAAATACAAAGAATCGAATGACGTAAAAAAGTTCAAAAAGTGTTTTCGAATTCGCTATCCGTATTGAGCCAAAAAAATAGCAGTAAAAAATAAAACATTCACATTTTTTTATACACTGGTAGCATTAAACAAATTATTATCACCTTTTTGATATCTATTACCATTGTTGCACCTTGGGTTAGATTTGTATAACTTAGTAGGTGATTTCAAATTTTGTGGACTGTTACGTATTTTAAATTACATCTAAAATACATAACCACAGAAAATAAATCAAATATTCAATAGGTCAAATTTCCTTATTGAAGATAGCTAACAGTTCAGTAAATTTTGAAGCCGCCTAGCACTAGATTAGTGTTCCTATGTAGGACTCTTTTGACCATGTTTCCGACAATATTATATATTTTTTATGAAACTCTTGTGCCTGCCCACATCTTTCCATCTGTTACACTTTGTTACTCTGTGATATCATTCTTTGATCATTCTTTGTAAACAAGAAAACGTTCTGCAAATCATCAATGTGTTCAGTCTTTTACGATTTAAGTTATCTCTTCTTTTTTTATTCTAATAGACATGATTGGTGTGGAAAAGTAATAAAAAAAATTATTCGATATTCTTAAGGTATTCCAAAAAGGGATTCTAATTTAAGATAATAATTATTTTACTTTAAACTTACTTTTAAAAATTAGATTCTGAAAAGAGGAAAAGTTTAAAACTATTATTTACATTGTCTTGCAAAACTTTTTCTTGGTTTCATAGTTCCAATTGATTATCTTTGTACCGCTTGTAGCGTTTGTACACTTGGATTTGTGAATGCGCAGGATTTTCTATTTTCGACCAATGGCGTCGTCTCGAGCTTACTATTGGTTACATTTCAAATGAGAATTCTGCGTATAAATATTTTATTGCTATATTCTAATAATTGATATTATTAGCGTAGGATTTGTAGTATTAAATTCGTCATTTTCATGAAATTGTCATTTTAATAACGGTTCGTTCGTCCGTACGCATACGAAAGTGAATTCAATCGCTTGTATCTCAGGATCGATCATTGGACATGTCTTCAGAAATGTTTGTGGAATCTTCTCGACTGTGACTGTGAATTGTACTCAAAAATTTAAATTAAATTTCTAATCCATTAGACATGTGTCTTTTATTTTTAAAATTATTTTAGGTAATTAAGTATATCTTAAAATAATTCACAAAACGTTGGCCTCAAATTTCTTGCTCATAATTTTATATTCTCTCCTTTCATAACTTGGCTGAGCATTTGATTACACAGGGCAGCGTAAGGGTTTAGTTCCACCACCTGAAAAAGTAGCTTATTAAAATTGGTCGAATTCTTGTTTTTATTATTTGTATTAATGATAATCCAGTGGCCCTTTATGGGTGTATACCCAAAAGCCTTGGCCTCGGATAGCATCGATCTGTTGCCAATTTTATCCAAGTTAAAATAAGGTTTGTTAAGTAGGAATAATGCTCACAAAGCATGATGTGTTGGGACACAGCCACTGTTGAACGCACGACCTGATTGAGAGTCGTACGCTTATGTCATTAGGCAATAGTATAATAATAATAATAAAATCGTATCGAAACATCTCTCCCAAATAATTCATAAATGCAATCAGTCGTTCATTTTAGTTATATTATTATAGACAAAATATACCTGTTTTCTAGCAAAGCTACTTCCCAGCTTAGCAGCCTCAGAGAAGGCAGCGCGTGCTTCATCGTCAGATCCATTCTTTCGCAACATCACGCCGCGCTGACACAAAGCTAGCGCTCGCGACCGAGTTCGTTTGCCTTCAGTTAACTTAATGGCTTGATTTATGTCTGCTGCTGCTTCTAAAATAGGAACATGCATAACATTTAAATCCGTTTCAAACCTTTTTTTTATCCAATCGTTTTATATCGTCACATTATAATTCTATATTTGTTTGTTTATTTATTGAAGCCATAAAATACGATATAAAATGTGCAAAATAGAAGAGGGAAATAAAATCCGACGTCTATTTTCATACTGAATTAATAGTGTTTGTGATAAAAACAGATTATAACTGTATTCCTGTGGATATTTTTAGTAAATCTAGGACGATGTACTGAATAAACGGGCGAAAGCTGATCATAAATGTTTCCTAGAACTCCAATGAGAAGATAGCTTATATTGTAAATTATCTTAGGTAGGTAAAGTAGTTTTTTAAATATTCAATGAAAATTACTTCTAGTTCACACTAAGCAGTATATATATTATATATAGCAGCATATCTACCTTAAAATGATGTTCACAACAATATAAACATGAAATTAGCGATAATTTAATCTAATTATATTATTATGCACTTAAAAATTCTTTATATAAATAAGATTTCTTAATAAAGCAAGAGCCTCGCCAAAACCAAAAGGCCTCCTCCAAAGATGCCCATTTGTCCTGGTAGTGTGCTATTTGGCTTATAATTAGATTACAATTTTATATATGGGTATTTAGGTCAATAAGACTAACAACTACTACAAGTTAAGTAAGAAATACAGTAAAGCAATGTAGATGCTATAAGGGATAAAGGCTCTTAATCTTACTCGGTATCTTTTAGAATAAAAGGCACTTCATATATAATGTAATAAGTGTTCTTGCACTTCGGTACATTAGATGACTTCGCTACTTGCAAGAATTGGTATTCCGTGATAAGCATGGCGATTTAATTTGAAAATATGTATGAAATAACTGATACGCCGATAGTAAAGAAACACGTGACGTATTCAACAGTTCGCGCAAAATGTCGTCGTTTAAATTGCTCAAATTATTTCTGTAAATAAAAGTTAATGTTTTTAATTTGAATATGTATTTCCAAAACTATTTATATTTTTTTTTCGACGTTATAATGATGTATGTAATCAAGGATACAAAAATGATATTCCATATTCTTTTCAATGTAGATATCTGGTTATAGCCCGGTCATTTTAGACAATTGAAATAAAGAAAATTCCGACAAAGCCAAATTTTCGTAGAGACCTTAGGTTTACCACAAGGAATAAAGTGTCAAAAGTCCCCATCAGTCCCATGTGAGCTTAGCGACTTATTCGGGGTCCAAGGTCAAAATTTTAGGTTTTTTGGATTTTTCTCGAAAACGGTAAGTTTTATCGAAAAGTGCACAGAGCACAGTTGTAGATCTTAAAATTCTCTATAAAAATGGTCCCTATGATTTTTTCTCTAAGACCCACTATTTCCCAGATATTGCGCTTGTAAGAATCACGGTCTACATAATATGCACACATTTCCTCACCACCTGTGAGGTAGTGTACTCGGCGCGTTTTTTTTAACGTGGTATCCCCGGTAGGCCTATTTCACGAACCTTTCTGACGATATTTTCAGGAACAATAATTATTTAATAGTATGAAGATTACTGATATGGGTTACTGAGTTTAACTGTCGTTCAAACTTTTTTTTATTACTTTAATCTGACTCATACTCTTCATATTCAACTTCAACAATCATGTTTTCTTCAATTTCTTCTTGTTCTTTCCTGTTCTTTTTCCTGTTGATAAGCGCTTAGAAATTGTTCAAATGAAGATGAATCAGTTGTCTCTTCATCAAAATCACATGAATCTTCCTCTCTTGTATTTAATTGAACATTTGAGCAAGAGACACCTTGGCAATTGGTACACGCTGGAGAACACTGCAAGCCTACTTTTTTACAGCCACATTTGGCACTACAACCTTTCTTGCAATTGCAAAAAATAGTGTTAAGAAATTTTTCTGGAGCAGGGGGCAAGTAAAGTTCGAATCGGTTCCAAAGTATTATTTATCAATTTCCAACCCCAGTCTTCAGGGTTCAGTTCATTGCCTTGCCATGTCTGAACTTGATAGTATACTCGAAACAAATGTTGACTAGCAGATGCCGATGTTGGAGGAAGACAAGATAGCTGTACTTGCTTTTTGTTTCGTGTATTTTTTACAAATGTTAAATATCTGTACGTATCTATGCAATCAATTTTTGTTGGAGCTCCATAAACCGCAAGAAGAAACCGAATTCCTTTAGTAATTAGTATTTGAGGTGAAGAATTAATTTCTGTAAATACTTTTGCGCAGTCAATCAAATCATTTTTTTCAAATAATTTTAATACTGAATTTTTGCCCCTTCTAAACATTGCTGACGTAGTATCGCATCCGGTCATCGCTTGTAAAAATAAAATAAAGTTTTGGCATTTTGGATAAGCTGATAAACTCTTAGAAGAATATATTTCTGTCCGTTGCTGCGCCTTCCCAGGTTATACTAATAATGTATACATAAAAGAGACACGAGTAGGCATTTTTGCTTGCTTGAGTACCTAAATATGTATATACGTGGCATATGTGGAATATGATTCTTACAAGCGCAATATCTGGGAAATAGTGAGTCTTAGAGAAAAAATCATAGAGACCATTTTTTTAGAGAATTTTAAGATCTACAACTGTGCTCTGAGGTACTTTTCGATAAAACTTACCGTTTTCGAGAAAAATCCAAAAAACCTAAAAATTTGACCTTTGACCCCGAATAAGTCGCTAAGCTCACATGGGACTGATGGGGACTTTTGACACTTTATTCCTTGTGGTAAACCTAAGGTCTCTACGAAAATTTGGCTTTGTCGGAATTTTCTTTATTTGATCACTATTTTTATGTCTAAAATGACCGGGCTATTATGGCTTACAGGAGTTATCAATTACAATACAATCCACTAAAATAAGTATCATATTCCTTCTGGGTGAAAATGTCTTTAATGTAGACAATGAAACATTACCCTCATCTCTCTGCATAAGCCGCAAAAGTTGTGCTCTGTCATTATACCCCGAAGCTCTGTTTGGTGCAGCAGCAATTCCTCGGCTAAGCAGCTCCAAAGCTTCGTCCAGTTTTCCTGATTCCGCTAATTTCACCCCTTGGATGCAAAGAGTTTTCGATTCTTCGCTTGCTGGTGTATTATCTAAGTTATTTGATAAACTTTGGGTAAATATCTTTATAAGATTCAATAGAGACTGTATGTGTGCTATATAACAAGTAGTTTTTACTATTAATAGGTAATTGGTTAAAATATGTATATAGGTGAATAGAGTCTGGCTAATGAAAGAAATAATTATTTGAAAACTTTCGGATGGCAACACAGAATGTCATTGAATTTCTTAGGTTAGTATGATTTATTGTCTTGATACTTCATGCAATTACTCATTTTTATTTCTATTATATATTTTTTCCGAATAGTAAACAGGTATGGTAGCCTAAACTTTGTTTTATTTGATAGAATATTTATTTTCTTTCGCAGGAAATCTTTGAAAATGTAACAGCAGAAGAGTGGAAGAAAATAACTACTTAATGTTGTACATGTGGAAAATAAATATAAAGAAAGGGACAGGACTAAAGAGGAACATTGAGATTTCATAATCAAAGTGAGAGACACAGAGAGTGATAACAGCAATAAGTCTGATGAATCTATGCTTATTAATTTTTTAGATTCTGATTGATCCGAATAAAGTTGTGTTTTATAATAAATATAGTTTTAGTTTTCCATGTAATGCTAGTCATTTTAAGTATCAATAGTAAAAGACTAAATACGTAAAGTATTTAATTTCATAGAAATACAGTTACTATCAATGTAAAAAATAATAAAATAAAATGAAGTATCAAGTTTAATCCACAAAATATATTAAACTTTTACGGATACCATACTCAACATTTTTGAATTTGCCGCGCTTTTTCGTTATCTTCTTCCACAAGCCAGACTCTAGCATATATATGAGATACGTGAGGAATTTAAATCTATCTTACACATAATTTAAGTAGTTTTCCGAAAGAGTAAGGACTGATATTAAATTTTAGGTAGATACTTAAGCATATATCTCAATTAAATTCAGAAATCATAAAACATTGAGGACCATTCGTTCACCGAGAGTCGAGACGAACAAACTTTAAAAGCGCCGTTCTTACCAACCTTCTTCTTCTTCCCCAAACTTATCCCCGTCATCAGCTACATCACCAATTGTTGCTGTAGGATCAAAAATACTTCTCAAAACCGCACGATCTCTCTCACTTAAATTCTCGTGCGCCATTGCAAAGAACTATACTCGAGAACAGTTTGTTTTCAACTAAATTGAGAACGGGTTCATTTACATAAACTAGTTATTAATTTAATTCTTGCTTCACCGACTAGAATTGTCAACATTAACTATACATACTGGTTATTGCCCGTGGATGTTCTTTTCCAAGTTCCTATATCAAAATTTATCATGATCGGATGAGCGCAACAAACACACATTCGTGAGTACTTAATGTAGGCTAAGCAACATAATATTATTAAACGAATGGCAATTAATTTATCTTTCAAATGCTTATTAGACTAAAAATGCATTCTTTGCAAAATAATTGTTATATAGGTACAATTTTATATCGTGAATTAGGTTTGTTTTGACTCTTCAACAATTATTGTTGAATTATATACTTACCTATAAGAGTTGAAGGCTCGTGTAAGCAGAAATTAATTGGATGTATTACTTTTAATATTATTTGTAGGTGGCAAAGTTACTTTATTTTTCAAATAAAATCATTTTAAATATGCAGTTATTAATATCTTGTGTGAACAGACAAGACCAGTTACATATTTATTAGATTTAACGATCGATGGTTTAATATTACTCAATATCCTGTAATAAGCGATTATTAAAGATTTGGCATTGATACTTATATTTTGAGAGGTAGTCGAGGCGAAATAAATACTTATTTTTTAACAATTCTTATATTTCATTTAGGTATAAATTGATAAAACTAAACTTAAAATGAAGAGTACAATGAGCTTACGAATAATTTGGACAGATACAATAATTATCCTATAGTAAAATAGGATATAAATCCGTTTTTGTAGTTTAAGTTAAAATGCTGACTTCATTAATAAAAGAAGTATTACGGTTTACTTTCATTGAAAGTATGTATTTCAATGAAATAAACTTTGACAGCAATTACTTTTTGATAGATCTCGACTTCGCGAGCACCGGGCCCCGGGCTCCGAGCACTTAAATACTTGTATTATAACGTAATTCAAGCATTAATTAATCGTGGGGTCGAACATATTATTTCTGTATATATATACATATATGTATATTGTATATATTTTTCTTCCTGAACGCCAACAACTCTGAGCCTTCCAAACAGTTATTTCTTAAAAGGTTTGGGTTAAATAAATTGAATAAACCAAATCCACTGTGGTGGTGAGCCTAGGTTACAGTAAAAAATGTAGAAGTGCATACAAAAAAGTGAACTAACTTACTATTTACTTCCACTTAAAAGTTTTAGGATATGTGAATCCATTTTTTCTCACGACAGTTAACGTTAAAGTTTAAGACGTTATATAATACGGACCTTGCTTTTAATATGAAAACCGATTATTAATTGGCACTGAACTAAATAGATATTTACAAATAAAAGTGACTAATACTCGTCCCTCATTAATTAACGTACTTTGTGTCTATAATAGGTATTGAATTTCTCACATCAAGTTAACATCAATACATATTTAGGACCAATAATATATTTATGAATAGGATTGTAGAATTTGTAAACAAAAGCAAAATCATAGAAAATAAATAATGCAAGATCTTGAATAAAAGTTTGAAGGCATATTAAAATTGAAAAATATGCAGAACAGTAATTTTATCAAACATAATTACAAACTCAATGCGATGTTGTGCGTTTATTTTCAATCTTTGACAACCTGTGAGATTTCAAAGCACATACAATGAAACAGAACTTTTCAAACACATAATTACATACGAACCAATACTTTTTACCTGTTTAAAAATAAGTATGAGACGAGGGAATCAGTATGTCAATTATGAATTTCATTTTTCTTTTGACACTCAAAAACGCTTTGGCAATAATGGAATGAGCAGTTGCGATTAATGCGACGCTTTATAAAATTACAATACTGCCCAATAATTATAGACCTGCCTCCTAAAGTTATCATATTGTTGAACATTAATAAATCTAAAATATCTTGCATATTTATGATCCTTTGCTTGCACACTAGTCTGTGGTACACTCGTAGACACTAGTGGGCAGTAAGCTTTTGTTTCTTTAGTGAACCTGTTTCAAATCGACAAACAACTAAGAAATTGATAAAACTGTAGATCTATTTTCATTGAACCAAATAAGTTAGCGGCATTATAATTGTTTGTTAAATATTGTCTGTTGAATTGAACAAAGGGGATGTTGTGACGTGTCCAGTTCCTAGTTTTGATCGCTTCATGAAACAGCTATAAGTTTTATATTTTATTGATACAACTTAAAAATTTGATATTTCAATTTATTTCGTTGGGCCATATTAAAATTTATACTTAGATGTAATTTTCAATTGACGATTTCAAATGTTAAGTTAATTTTAACTTTATTTCGTTTCAAGTGTATGCAGACACTGAATTTAATTTCTGACTAATTACAAGGCCAAGATACTGTCAACTTCATCATAATGTATCATTTTGCCCAAAGATTTAGAAGTTTGTTTTTCAATATGTTATGAATATATATACCTTGATTTCTTACTTTTTTAATTGACATAGCGTATATGTCTCTTATTAAAACCTTAACATACTGACTAGATGTTCTATTATCTAAGCCAATTGTGATAGCGTTGGCCTATATATCTAAATGGATAAAAGAACCGATTGCCAAAATTGCAGTATGTAATGTCTCTAATACAAATTTTGTAAATAAATGAAGCCTTCTTGCAATGTCTATAAACCTCAAACTACAAAAATATAATGGCTTTCATCAATATATAAAAAAAAGTTTCATCATGCGGTACACATTATTGCTGAGCCTAGATTACAGTTCCATCAGTATTCAACTATTTCAATGTAAAAATGGGTACAAACATCAACCATAACACATATTACTTTGTTGACATTACCTCTATGTATAGATCTTTCATGTTTTCATTGTCACAGCGTAACCATTATTTGCGAGAAAGAGCCATATATTCAATAACATGCCAGTTTCAACATGTTACGACTAGAAGCTTCACCTATTTACTGATTCATATGTATAAAAATAGTTTTTTTAATTAAAATTATGCACAAACTTAAAAATTATTTAACTAGCATCAACAGCAACTATTTTTCCTCTAAGCACAGTAGGCTATAATATTTTAATGTTCCAAATATGGGACCCAAAATTTATGGTTCCTTAATACTGTTCAAATGTGCTAGAATAAAATAATTGCTGTTTAAAATTGTAATTACTTAACTAGAAAATCTTAACTAAATATTATACAAAATGTCATTCCGATCTCCATTAGTAAAAATATTAGTCTAATAGGTAAAACTTTCAACCTCATTTGTTTACGGAAATTACTATTAAACATACAATAAAAAAATTTAAAACCCAAAATATAAGTTCCAAATATATTCAGCTGACTTATAGGTTTATCATGCATAGAGAAATGTGATATTATCTAAAATTCAAATGAATATATAGGTACAATACTTCCTACCTATATAATTTTTATGTATATGGATATTTTATGAATAATACCTGACTTTAGAATATTGATGTATTCATACACATCTCAAATTGTTACCATGCAACATTAAAGTAACACATGGTATGGATCTCCTTATTTAACTTTAAACCCTTTCTTATACAAAAAGTACAGGATATCAATTCTAACAAATGAGGTTTAAATATTAATAACATTAGCAGGCACATGTCATTCAGACGTACAATTGTAAAAAAATCAATAACTATTTGTTATTGTAACATTACAATGTAATTGTTCCCAAATAATGTACTTACACAATAAATATTTTACAATTTCTACAAGACTTGGAAAAATTTTCTTTTACTATCTTCAAGCACTTAACAGGTTCACATAGGTTCAATATATTATTTAACATACAGTCAGCATCAAAGATAGACACTTTAAAAGACAATGCCACAAGAAAGGAACAACAGTTTAACTATTACTTATTCAAGGTCAATAGCGATATTTGAGGTAGAGTATACTCTAAACTTATACAGATTTAAATTAGTCCTTCCATATCTGAAGCCATTCAATTTGATATTTATTTTGCATAGGGCATCCCTCATTAAGATTCACAGTCTAGATTTAGCATGAACTATGACTCCCTTATGTCAAAATATAATGTCTTAGACTTATGGGAGTTATAGCCTAATATAATAAACATAAGTAATAAATATGAATTAAATTATAAAAAAAACTTGTAGAAATTGTAAAATATTGGGCTCAACAATTCAGTCACTATATAAAAATTACAGTAGTAAATATATGCTACCTTCGTACAAAGCCTTTGGTTCCATCAGGACCCCTAGGTGTACGTATCACCAAGACACCAGGTGGTGGAGGAGATGGAAATATACCTGAAGCACCAGGTATTCTTGCTAGCACCTTTCTTTCCTTCACTTTGGTTTCATTTTGACAGTTCTTTGCTTTACTTTCGTTTAAGTTATTTGCTTGTAATTTGTCTTGTAGGCGGGATAGGCTGGAATTATCAAGTGCTTTATGAAGTATCATGTTAAACTTTGACATTTTTAAGGTTGTAAGGGTATAAACTTTAAAACTGTGTTACATTTCTAATGTATATGTCTAGGTAGCTTAGGGAAATAAAATTATGTTTCTACACCATAATTGATGCATACTTATCGTCGATGACGTCTTCTGGGCTTCTGGCTTCCCCTAGTATTCTGAGCCTAGCCTGTTCATACTCCTTTTGTCTTTGTTCCAAGGTTTTTACAGGCCTGGCGCGATTTTCTCCATTTAGCTGACCATTGCCAGTTGACGAAGGCCTCTTCAATATACGTATCGCTGGTTCTGGCATTATGCACTGAGACCCAATACACGCGCTATCCTCAACTATTACGTTTGTAACCTTGCAAGATTTTAATGTTGTTGCTGAAGGGAGGCTGGACATAAGTTTTATCTTCTGGTCTAACTAAAACAAAGTGTTCATCATATAGAGATAGACTTTAGTAGATAAATTATAAGTGTAAAATATAAACTTTCACTATGAACTTACGCCAATTTCGTCCATATCCTCCCAACTTTCACAGACGTCAACTTCATCTTGCGCCGCCATGTTGACTCGATTGGATTTTGTAGAAAAAGTTGCTATCATTATTAATGTTAAATTGAAAAAAACCGGTATTATAGTTCTACCGGAATCTCATGGCAAATAGGGAAATAAAAATTTGTTGTGGGCAATACTGGGGGAATTGGATCAAATGATCATGATACTGTTTAATTTTTATTTGTCTTTAGTAATAATGAACATGAAGTATATTAGTTATTTATAAGAAGAATGTTGTTATACATCGGGTTCTTAAGATAGGACATAAAAATAAATACATTGAAATTGAAAACAATATTTCTCGCTTGAGATCGAAATGGCTTTTTCGACATTTTCACAAAAATAACAAATATCAAGAAGAAAATCATAAACCTCACTTCACTTCATATTTTATAATGGCGACTTCTGTGTAAATCACAATTCCGCCAATGTCGCGTTCTAAGTCTTAACACGGCGAGGATAGATTTGATAGACTGAATTTAATCTAATCAGAGTTACCCAAAACAAAAATGACGTCACAATAAAACACAAACCTCAGCAGTGGTTGACAGATCTCGTACTTTAATTTGACGGCTGACACTTGACATTGCCATAATATGAAAATCTCAATCTTTTTATTTTTTGTTGACGTGACAACGTCTTATAATTCGATGGAGCCGGCTGCACGCACGAAAAAACATGACTCATGCGGTGTTATCTCTGAGGCGTTCCATTTAAGGCTTGAAGTGCAAGCGAGAGCACTCGTTCCGCGCTCTCGCTTGCACACAAAAATTGACATAATTGTATTTATGCCTACAAACAAATGTAACTTGATCAATTCAATTGTGATTTCCATTTACTTCCTTCTCTATATCCATACAAAATATCTATCTAACAAATAAAATTAAAATTTTGCTTTTGAAGAATGCAACCATTCCATCAGTACTTTCTTATGACGTTGTCACGTTCAACTATCGTCAGTAAACCGACTTTACAGACAACCGATATTATTTTATGCCATGTTGTATACCATACCGCACAGACTGGAAAGACTATTATTACCGATTAGGTACATTTAAAAATTTGTAGTGACTGTTGAGACTTGAGTGTCATTACATTATGAGATTGTTTATGGCAACATTATTTTCTAGTAAAAGGAATTCAATAAAGTTCATTCAAATGCAGTCACGTGTCTTGCTTTATCACAAATAAATGATTATTGGTGTTATTTTACTACACCAAAAACCTCAAAATTGAGGAATAGCACTTTTTTGCTAAACATTTTACACAAATGAAGATATGATACTGGATTTGAATTTAAACATTAGATTTCCTTGGTTAATGTTACTTCAATTACACTTAAGTTAACCCAATAATATTTATTTGTTGTAATTTAATGCAATGTTCCCACAGTGAATGTTCAAACATATTCAATTGTATCAAATCCTCTTATAATGAATTTTGTTTAAAGAATAATATTTGATAAATAAAACAATGCTTCGTTAGTCAAATAGATTATTGCTTGTTCTATTTTTTTTAAATCTTAAATTAAAAGATCCATATGATCAACAATGTTTAGTTGACAGTTGGCACTTTGACAGTTGATACTTGATGGCACTATTTAAAGTATTTATTTTATTTATGTCTTATGATAATTGGGTGCATGTTGTTCTGTAACTTGTACGGCGTGTGTTATATTATAAATATGGACTTGCTGTAGTCCCAGACATGTAAAGTTTTACAAATATTATGATATTAGATAGAAAAACAAAGTTTCATCTGAGGCACGTAATACTAAATTTTCTAAATTAAGAGTTTCAAAAAATAGGTGAGTTTATAATAATAGTTTAGATAAGGTTATCTATATGAGTTACATTATTTTATTTCGGTATTAAATTTAAATTTATTTTCAGGGTTCAAAATGAACGTGGATATAAATTTATCTTCGGCTTTAAAGGGACTAGTGTCGGTTGACCCTGAATCTGTTCAATTTCTTACATTCTCTGATGAGGATGTTAAACAACTTAGTGTTGTAAAAATAACCAACTCTCAGTCTTTTGATTCCTTAGGCAATGCCACACGAGGAGGTCTCTATGACCCTTTGATGGGACCAATAAGAGATAGAAATGATGAATGTGCTACTTGTGGAAACATTTTGTTAAACTGTCCTGGCCATTTTGGACATATTGAGCTACCTTTGGTAGTAGCTAATCCACTTTATATTAAAAATATGTACATCTTATTCCGTACTTCTTGCTTGAAATGCTACAAAATTCAGCTTGATGATAAACTGAGATTTATTCTTAAATTACAATTAGATCTTCTGGATGCTGGACATGTTACAGCTGCTTTGGATCTTGAAAATTTTTTGATTGATATGAAAGATAAGTCTGCCTCTCCAGATAAACCACACAAAACAATTCGAAAATATCAGAAACTGCTTAAAAAGACAGATCCAGTAACAAAGACATTTCAAAATAAGAACATTGATAAACAAAGAGGTAAAGTAATAAATCATTATTTCAAAGCAATAAATACTTTAAAAACTTGTATTTTCTGTAGAAACCGATTAATCAAAGTTACAACTTCAGATAATAAAATAATGTATAATACAAGTGCAGAAAGTGGCACTAAAGGTGGCAGTATAAAAATAATGATGCCAGATGAATTGCAACAAATTTGTGCTTCAATAGCAGAAAATAATGAAGATGTTTTGATGTACTGTCTACCTATATTAAAATATTCAAAAGTAAAACCAATTACTGATATATTTTTCATGAAAGTTTTGCCAGTCTTGCCAATTAATGTGAGACCTTGCAATGTATTACGGGGCGAAATTATGGAAAACCCCCAAAGCAAAGTATATCAAGCTATTTTGAAAAGGTCTCTATCAGCTCGAGTTATCCTTCAAATTATGAAATCAACAGATCAAAGCAAAACTATTGGCCAATTGAATACAGAGTTAAGGCAGGCTTATGAATCTTCACCTGGGGCATCTCCAGCTGAGAAATTACACACCTGTTGGCAAGAACTTCAGAGAAATGTAAATGAAATACTAAATTGTGAAGGTGCAGGGGTTGTGTCTCAAGGATTAAAGCAGGTTTTAGAAAAAAAACAGGGGGTCATTAGAATGCATATGATGGGTAAAAGAGTAAATTTTGCAGCTCGCTCTGTCATTACTCCTGATCCTAACTTAGATATAGATGAAATTGGTATCCCTGATGCTTTTGCTACAAAATTAACTTATCCAGTACCAGTTACTGAATGGAATGTTCATGAGTTGAGAAAAATGGTAATTAATGGTCCTAATGTACATCCAGGTGCTGAAAAAATAGAGATTAGAAATGGCAGGACAATACGAATCCCACCAGATTGTATAAATAAAAGGAAAAGTCTTGCTAAGCGGTTACTCACTCCAGAAGAATATAAGAAAAGTGACCTGAAGATTGTTCACAGGCATTTAATCAATGGTGATGTATTAATATTGAACCGTCAACCGTCTCTACATAAACCTAGTATGATGGCACATAGGGCTAGAATACTAAAAGGAGAAAAGACTATTCGATTACATTATGCTAATTGTAAATCCTACAATGCTGATTTCGATGGTGATGAAATGAATGCACATTTTCCACAAAATGAAATTGCAAGGAGTGAAGCATATAATATTATGTCAGTTCGAAAGCAATATTTAGTACCAAAAGATGGTACACCACTAAGTGGTTTGATTCAAGATCATGTTATTTCTGGGGTGCGAATGTCTTTACGTGGCACATTTTTTTCTAAGGCAGATTATCAACAATTAGTGTTTCAAGCTTTATCTAGCCATAGAGGTGAAATAAAACTACTGCCTCCAACCATCTTAAAACCAGTATTATTATGGTCAGGGAAACAGGTTCTTTCAACAATAATAATAAATAGCATACCAAAGGGTAAACCATATTTATCATTAGTAGGAAAAGCAAAAATTGGTGATAAGGCTTGGCAAAAGGTACCAGCTAGGACTTGGGTTGCAGGAGGTACACAACTTGAAATCAATGATTTGTCAGAGGCACAAGTAATTATTCGAAAAGGAGAACTTTTATGTGGTGTTTTAGATAAAACCCATTATGGTGCAACTCCATATGGTTTAGTTCACTGTATGTATGAGTTATATGGCGGTGATTCCTCAACAGCATTACTCAGTTCCTTCTCAAAAGTTTTTACATTCTACCTTCAGTGGATTGGGTTTACTTTGGGTGTCAAAGATATTTTGGTTGTTGAAGAAGCTAATAAAAAGAGAGATGAAATAGTGCAACTCGTAAGGCAGATTGGTAAAGTTGCTGCAGTAAAAGCCACTGATCTGCCAGCAGATGTTGATGACAATGTACTTAAAGAAACTATTGGAGAATTATTGGCTAAAGATCCTAAATTTCGTGCTAATCTTGATAGACAATATAAGAATATGCTTGATTCATACACTAATAATATTAACACTGTTTGTTTATCTCAAGGTTTGTTAGAGAAATTTCCATCAAATAATCTTCAATTGATGGTACAGTCTGGTGCCAAAGGTTCCACAGTTAATACTATGCAGATTTCTTGCTTGCTTGGGCAAATTGAGTTGGAAGGTAAAAGGCCCCCATTAATGATATCTGGTAGATCTTTGCCCAGTTTTCCTCCTTATGAAGTTTCACCAAGAGCGGGAGGATTTATAGATGGTCGCTTTATGACAGGCATTCAACCTCAGGAATTTTTTTTCCACTGCATGGCTGGTCGTGAAGGTCTTATTGACACAGCTGTGAAAACTAGTCGTTCAGGCTATTTACAAAGGTGCCTTATAAAACATTTAGAAGGTTTGAGTGTTGCGTATGATCATACCGTACGTGACGCTGATGGAAGTGTGATACAATTTGCGTTTGGTGAAGATGGACTAGATGTATTAAAATGCCAATATTTAAAACACAGCCAATTACCATTCCTTGACATAAACTCCAATGCAGTAGTTGGGAAATCAGTTATTAAAAAACTTAAGGAAGATGATGACATTAAAGTAGTAGCCAAAGCTCAAAAATCTTTAAAAAAGTGGAAGAAAAGACATGGGAATCCTACAGATAAAGAGAAATCAAACGGGTTTGCACTTTTTTCTATTCAGACCAAGAAAGATATCAAACTTCACGAAATGCCGACTGACCGAACACGTGATCCCTATTATTGGGAATTAGAAACTATGTGGAGATCATTAGATGAAGATGAGAAGGCACAGTACACCAGAAAACGTTGTCCAGATCCAATCCCAAGTAAAATGTCCCCAGAATATAAATTCGGTGTTATAAATGAACAATTAGATGGCGTTATTCAAAACTACTTAAAAAATCGCAATAAAAACATATTCAACGAGTACACTGACAATGATAAATTCGGCGAAGTTATGAATGCAAAATATCTAGCATCTATGGCAGCACCAGGAGAACCTGTTGGCATATTAGCTGCTCAATCTATTGGAGAACCTTCAACGCAGATGACATTGAATACTTTCCATTTTGCCGGTAGAGGAGACATGAACGTAACACTGGGTATTCCGCGTCTCAGAGAAATTCTTATGACAGCTTCGGTAAATGTTAAAACTCCTAATATGGATATACCATTCTACGGAAATATATCAGGCTTGACCCAAAAAGCAGAAAAACTACGAAAGAAAATGAACCGCGTTACTGTATCCGATGTACTAGAGAAAATAGATATAGAATGCGAAATCGTTACGCAGCCTGACAGGAAATTGAAGACAATTATGAGGTTTTTCTTCCTTCCATACAATCAATATAAAACTCAGTACTCGGTGAAACCATCGCAAATAATAAAGCATATGCAAAAGAAATTTTTCACAGAAATGTTTACAATTATCCGTAAACAAGCCAAGGGTAATAGTGGAATTGCTTGGTCTACTGAAAAAAAGAAAAAAAAGAAGGTTTCGAGTGATGATGAAGATGATGACCCTCAGGATGAACCAGTAAAGAAGCCTGTTAATATTGATGACAGTTCAGATGAAGATGGCCCAAATGATGATGATGATAATACAGAGGTATGATTATATCTGTAAAAGAAGTATTAAATTATAATCATATGTTGCAAGAAAGTACTCTTATCCTATCCTATATTACATCATTTCTTTAAATGTTCAATGTTTGTCAAATTTTTTATTAGTCTTAGGACTTAGACCCATGTATTAAACTGCATTATTTTATTCTAGATCTTCTTAGAGAAAATTTGCTTTGATATTACCTTAGTTAACTGGATTAGAAATTTTTATTTTCTGAATCTCATTCACTTCTGAGGATGTAGCAGGTAATATTAAAAATATTACTTTAAATTTTTCAGGTAAAGCTTCGAAATAAGCGTGCTGAAGAACAAGAATATGAAGATCCAGAATCAGATGAAGAGGAGAAATCTGATGAAGAAGTTGAAAATGACGACGAAAGTGTTAAAGAACTTGATGATACAGAAAGCATCTCTGTTGCGGACAGCAAAGCAATGGCTGATGTCGTGGAGCGAATTAGTCATGCGACCAATTATATATTCGACACCAAAAACCACCAATGGTGTGAACTAACTGTTCTCTTTCCTATATCCTTCCTTCGAATTGATCTTACACAAGCATTGCGTGAAGCTGCTAAAAAATCGGTTATTTACGAAATCAAGAACATTAAGCGAGCAATTACTAATACTGAAAAAGGAGTTTTATTTTTAAAGACTGAAGGAATAAATATCGTGCAAATGTTCAAATACAATGATTTGCTGGATTTGAATAAACTCTACAGTAATGACATTCATGCAATAGCCAATACATACGGAATAGAGGCAGCGAATAAAGTTATAATTAAAGAAATCCAAAACGTATTTAATGTATATGGCATTGAAGTTGACCCGCGACATTTGTCACTGATAGCGGATTATATGACTTACAATGGAATCTTTGAGCCCATGAGTCGTAAAGGTATGGAGGCATCATCATCGCCCCTACAGCAAATGTCATTTGAATCATCACTTATATTTTTGAAGGAGGCAGTTCTAAATGCTAAAGTAGATAATTTGCGTTCAGCGTCTAGCTGTCTTATGTTAGGACAACCGTGTCGCAGTGGAACAGGTGCTTTTAGTTTACAACTTTGTAGTAAAGTTATAAGTTAATAATTATGATTGTTTTTCTTTTAATTAAGTTTCACAACAAAGGATTTTTGTAGTTTAAGGGTGAATAAAACATGAAAATATTAACCTCGATTTATTTCTCAAAAGCTGTAAAAGTTTGATGATATAAAATTTATTTTAATTAATATTCACTAAGCCTATTTAAATGGACAGTATTTATTGGCCAGACGTTAATATTACAAACTCATCCGATATTTAGAAACGATGTAACGAGGCACTATATTATTATATAATATATTTAAAATAATTTTTAATTCACATTGGAATAATGGTATGTTTCATACCATTGGTTTTAAAAGCTGAATTCAATATCGTCCTACATTTAAGCCTACAATAATATTATAAATACAAAACATCTTGTCTATGGTAAAACACTTTAAGCTACTTTAGCTCAAATATTCTAAAATGATCACATCAGCTCCGAGCATGCAACGCATAACGTCGCAAGTTACATAAAACTAAAATTATAATTTGTCTTACAATAATTGCTTAGTTGTGCAACATTTACTTATATAATTCGCATAACATTTTAATAAATTCAAATTCATTATTGGCACAAACATAAAGTAAATGTTTTTAATATTTCATTTGCCAAAAACCAAAATTGCGACACATACTTAATTCAGACGTGAAAATGAATAAAACATTCTTTAGATTTGGTTTTGTTTAGGTTTTCTGTTATTCGAGATGCTGCAATTAATTTGCATATACAAAATAATACTTTCTTAACTCCAGTGCACTTCACAATACTCCATTCCTGGCCAGAATTTAACCGATACAAATTACAAACCAACAAAACATGATGCGGATGGATGTATACATCTGCAGATGGTCTCGTCTATTATTATTAAGCTTAGCTTGCCATTTCGTGAAATGCACTTTGTTTATGAATATTTTATTGCGAGGATTGTGAGAAATCACTGGCTTGGACAACAAACATTTATACAAACATTTGGACCCTTATATCGTCACAATATAAATACTTATAGAATACAAGTTTGATAAAAATGGGAAATTTTGTTTGTCATTATTACATTTAGATATAATTATTCTGCATTTTAAAAATACATTTTATTTTTAATATAACACGGCGCACTGAAAAATATTTAGAATATTCAAAATATGATACCGTGGATTAAGGGATTTGTCGTGAGTATTGTAGAAAATTTTTAATGCAAAAAGACAAGACTCCAAACTTTCCCGAAATTCACCAAACGAATTCATCACATTCACCTTATGACGATCATAAATATCTTTCACTCAAGCTATACAATACTTCTATGGTAGTTAATAAACTAACACTTTATTAATAAATATTTAACAAGATGATACGAGCTCAAAGGACTACACAAGATAATATCACAGCCTCATTGATGTGCGTCTTCTTGTTGTTTACAACACTGACTGTATGCAACATAAACCATAAATACAACCAAAATTTCACAATATAATTTAATTACCATAAGCATTTTTTTATTTTTAAAATCAGTGTCAAATTTGTAAAGTAATTTCATATTGTACTAAATTAGTAGAAATATTCCTACAGTCTCATAAAAAGCATCTTTGTAACTCGTATCATTTCAGCTCGAGGCGAACATATTGGGTTTGTTTTTTGAATTGTGTGTTTTGGAGTTTGCCGTCAATAAATTGACAATCGACTAAGAGCTGTCAAAAAATGATAATTTACCAGTTGCGTTCGCCGAGCGTTTCGAACTTTTCTACTGCGCGGTCTCAGCTGTGTTTTCGTAACTCGCGTTTTTCCTTTCTGATTTCCTTGCTTTCTTTTCTGCAGCTTTTTTCGCGTTTGCGTCGTCTTCGGCAGGATTGTCCCAGTCCTGCCGCCGTCCAGAGCTGAATAGGTTGTAGAATGTTGCACAGAATATATAAACACCGCCTGCGATGTAGAATACTATTCTCCATTGGGCTTGTGATGGCTAAAAAAGAAAAAAAAAGTTAGTTATGCGGATTACGGATATAGTATTAGGCAATATAAGTAATAGATCATATTTGACACCTCATTTAAAAAGTCAATAACTTCACCTTGTAACTGCGGCTAAAATATATTACTTATTTTTAAAGTTACAATTGCTTAAAAATACTCCTGTAATAATTAAATTTGAAGGTGAATTCGAGATTTACTTTCATTAAAAACAATTTATGTTCTAAAGAGTGAACGTCGTTACAATATTGCGTCAGTGAACTTATGAAGCTAGAACTAATGTCAAATGTGATATATTAAATTGGTGACCTACTAATTATATTTCTAACCACAATGCTTACTAATTTTTTGTCATGATTGATTCATATTTAGAATTATATTATTATATATAAATCCGGTCTATTATTTACACACATAAATATTCTAATGAAAGTATTAAAAGATCTTACGTTTCCGTCAATGATATATCCAGCGATGATGGGTGCAAGCAATCCCGTTAGGTTGGCCAAGCAGTTTGTAAATGCCATCAGAATACCCGCGAAACGAGGCGATATGTCCAAATGGTTCACCTGGAAAACAAATAGGTATTTACTGATTTTTTGTTTGCTAGATTTTAATTGGAAAATGTGAGGTACGAAACAGCAAGTCTTACAGTGACGTAATAAAGTTCAGCGGAACATTAAAGAAAACTTAATGACAATATAAATTTTACATAACTGTCAGTTTTTTTAAATGACTCTCAGCTATTGACAGAATGCACGCTGTACGTATCGTTTAACACAGATCACTATTTTTGAATAATATGTATAATGTTTTATGAATTATATCAATCCAAATTTAATATTCATAGTTAAGACAGGACACACTGTCGAGTCAACTAGTAAGTTAAATAATCATTTCTATAAATTTTAAGGATTGATTCTTGCCATCTGATAATCAAAAGTTCTCACCTTGAATCCTGAGTAGATACCACCGTTGAGCCCAACACCAACGGCGAGAATAGCGACGGTCGCAGCTGGGTTGCAGCCCGTGTTTGCAGCGATGAATAGACCTATTGCTGGACCGTATTCACCTAAAATCGTATATTACTTAGTACATAGTAAGAATGATCCAGCGACTTATAATAACACACCACCGACGCTTAAATAAAATATACGGCCTTATTATATGGTAACCACGTACCACGAACGGTAGGTACACAGGCCAATAAAAAAAAACAAAACGTGTGGCACTCGGGGACTGCCGCGGCAAAGCTATTGCATAGCATTTTAATCAACTTACGCAGTTATAATTATATTTTTTTTCTATTTATGCAGTATTTGTTTTTCTTTGATATTAATTCAAGTTTTTTCTTTGATATTATTTCAATCTACCACTCTACCAGACTCAGACTAAAAGGTCTATACTATATAGTCTGTCTCACTCTAACTCCGCGCTCACGCTACGTCACCGATCTCGTGAGAGAGATGGGAATGCGCAGTATGCGTTTTGCCCCACTCTAACGCGTATTTGCCGCACCTATATTACGTCATCGTGTGTAAGGTTTTTTCGTTACGGAATTTCTTGATTCGGTCGCCGCGCTCAAATCCCGCGATAAAATCTATGCAATAGCTTAAAAACAAAATCAAATAAAAAATCGTTTAAGAATTAAAGTATTTAATGCGTTACAGTGTGATACTATTTTCAATTTTTTGTATTACATTTAGATGATATATCTTAAACGTGTTTAATGGTTTATGTATAGTAAGAATTTTACGGTATAATAGTATTCAGTGTTTAACTTAGGAATTATGTACTCAATCGTAACGATTAAACTTTACTATTTTATAACTGAAAGTTTAATCGTAACGATTAAACTTTCAGTTATAAAATATAAGAAAATAGAAGAAGCATTCGCATCAAGAATATTTTAGAATTTTGTTAATAGGAAATGTTATTAATGCACTTACCAATACTGTTAATAATCTTCCTGACTTGCGTGTGGTTGAATCGTCCGCTTGACAACATCCAGTCAGCCACCACGGAGATGAACATTGAGAAAAGCCACATGCATAGGTAGGGCAGAGCTGATACGAAACCGTTCTGAAACATTATGAAAAATACTGTAAAATAACGTACAGTATAGAATAGGACCGAAATAATCTTTATATATATGATTCTTCTGTGAGTGTGTATGTCACTGAACTTCTCTCAAACGACTGGACCGATTTTGATGAAATTTTTTGTGTGTGTTCAAGGGGATCTGGGAATGGTTTAGATTCACAAATCAGCCCGCCAGATGGCGCTGCAGTCGGTACTTTCATACTTTGCTTTACTAATCGCTTGAAATATCATGCAGGATAACGTCTATCGGGTCCACTAGTATTTACATATTTATCAATTATTACAAAATTTATTGAATTGAAATCACTAAGAGGATACGTAAATCAATTGCAATTTGTATTAACATTTCGATTCGATGTGAATTCATGTATTATCTATCCTTAAAGTAGAAAAACCTTTTTTCTGTTATTGAGTTAAAAAAATCACCACACAATTAACATCATAACATACCGTTTAACGCGAGTAGCAATTAGAAGGCGCGAAATGATTCATAAGATTGTTAGCCCCATTGACCCCACTTGAACATATGACAGTCACTTGATTAATTGCCAATTCGTGTGGTTGTGGTTTATTTGGGCCTTCATACAAAATGTTTGTAAGCCATCATACTCCTCGTCACTATCAATACCAATTATTCCCTACTATCGCACTTTGTACGTATCACCTTAACATTGTAAACCAACTATTATATTTTGTTTATTAGATTCGCTTTATCTTTGATTCATTCGTTAATTTATTTTAGTAAAGTATAATAAAATTATTGAAATGAATGTCGACGTTTCGGTAGACTGAGAAATTATGACCAATTTGTGTTCCACCGTCACATAAATTTTATTAAAAATAAATAAATTAAGATAATTAAAATAAATGTACCTACTATAATATTAATATTGGCTCAAGGTCTCGTCGTATTTTTTATTGTTGAAACATATTACTCGCGCGAACAGCATATAATAAGTCGGCCACGTTTTAACAATTAGACTTACATCTTTGATAGAGAAGTGCAACACTTGTCGCATAAAGGTTGGCAGCTCTGTCATCAAGGTCTCATAGCCGTAGTTCTGTCCCATGTGTGCCAACATTATAGCCCAGAAGGGCATGGACATCAGAATCTTCTTCCATGGGATTGGTGGTGACTGGAAATTAAAAAAATATCATAAATATGCCATTCTGTTACTATCCGAATAATGAAAAAAATATTCTTGTTTGATTTTATTTCTTATATTATTATTGTACAAATAACAAGAACTACAACGGCCAAAAGTAATGCCATAATTATTGCCATAATTTTTTTGTTTTAATTGGTAGGTATACGTTATAATCAAATATTATATTTCATTAATAGTGTTAAGCTTACACTAGATCCAGCAGCGCCCCACAAAGAGTTCAAAATGTATTTCTTCTCAGCTTCCTTGATCCTCGGACACTGTTCAGGGTCCTCGGACACGAAGAGCAGGAAGGCAATACACCAGACAGTCCCGATCAGACCAAATACGTAGAATATGGAAGGCCAGCCTCCAGCGAACCCGTAGGCCGAGAGAAGACCAGATAGAGGCATGGAGATAACTGTACCGAATTGGGCTCCTGGAAAGAAAACAAAACGTTTTCATAGACCAAGAGCATTCGACATAATAAAAAAGGCAAGAAGTGTTGAATCGTTTAAAGAACCTTTTGCTTTAATCAGATTTTTATATTTTACATTAGCTGGCCTGGCGAACATCGTACCGCCTAACAGTCGATTCTTTATTTTTTTTTAATACTTATTCTGTTATTCGGGACACCGGTCTAGCTAGTAAGATAAAAAAACGAAAGTTGATAATACAACAAATACATTATGTCAAAAAATAAAAATTTACCTTCCCGGAACCCCTCCACTAACACTTGAACTTTATGATATGGTATTAAAGTTCAAATTGCCTTGAAATATTGTATTACGAATATTTTGTATGGGAATATAGAAAAGTGTTGTTTTTAGACTTTTTCACTCAATTTTTTTTATTTTTTCTCTCCGTAAGAACCATCCTCGTACGTCAAGGAATATTATAAAAAAATAATCAGACAAATCGGTCAAGCCGTTTTCATGTTATGTCGTGACAACGAAAAACGGGTTTCATTTTTATATATATATATATAGATAGATAAATAACGATGAATTATATTTTATAGTGCGATCAAAGACCAATGAACATATATATTGAAAACTATATCTCACCGGCATATACAGCTGCTCCCATCCGACTTCTCTCGTTTGGTGGAATCCACTTCGCTAACATAGCGTGTGAGCACGGCACTATTGGTCCCTGAAAAGCAAAACAAACGGGTTCGAAATTCAAATTCTCTATCACATCGCCGCTATATGATAAAGAGAAAGTTTAGTTATTATTTAAACAAGACTAAACAATAGGTACTACATAGTTATATTTACGGTTTGACTGCAGCATAATACCTAGTATCGCACAAATAAGAAACACATTATAGTACGAGATCCCGCTGCAGGATTGGTGCGCTCATCGACTATTTGTTTAAAACCAAATTTTTATGTTTATTTATAATTAAGAGAATACATATGTACTAGGGTGCCTATCAAAATTTGGCCGCAATTATTTTTAATTGATTTTTGGTAAAAAATTTCGTTCATTTATTATTTAAATAAAATAACGTCTACATCACGGTAATTAATATGAAGATTCTAAAAAATCACGGGTGCCGTTGCGCATCTGGCCGCACCTCTTTGCAGCCAGGTGTAAACAGGTATGATTTCGATAAATTTATACGTTTATAACCTATTTTTATGAATTATATGTCAAATTGAAGCTAATTTTTTTCTATTAATTATCATATAAAGTTGCTTAATTAAATCTGGCCGCAAATAAGGGCTACTGGCTGTTAAAGATAATAAATATTTAAGGTAGAGTGAAAGAGAGTTAGCGCGTAACATCATTTGTCAGACGAGGACAGCGATTGTCGGCTAAGCGACGCGCTTTTAAGCCATTGCGCATGCGTCGAACGTTAGTGTTCTCAACCACCGGGGAGTAATAGAGACGACTTATAAAAAATATGTAATTTTTTTCAAAATGACAAATTTAAAAATTGCAACAAAAAATTAATATTGATTTGATATAATGTCGACGGTCTAGTTAGCAATTTGTTGAACATTTTGATGAAGCAATAATCCAATTACAAATTATTTGAATGATTCAAACTTAAATATTATATCTCTATTAGATATTAATGATATTAAATGGTTTTTTAAAATGATAATAAATTTTGAAGTTTATATTTTTTTTTACGACGAAACAATAACATTAGCGAGCACTTTTGGAATGATACATTATTAAAGTCGAGTACATTGCTTTTTTCGTTACACAAAAAACACGACTTCATCTTTATCAATTTTATTTTACATTAATTAATATAATAATTTTTAGATGCACAAATAAAATAACAATGTAAATATAAAACGTTGTTTATTACGAACTCCAAAACAGCGTGGTTTTTTATGTTAGAATAAAAATGTTGCATCTATCATCAGTAGAACCTCTATAAGTCGAACATCAAGGGAGACGCCAAAAAATATGTACCAAAATGGCTTGTAGGGACTCGGTGATTATTTCGATTAACAGAGGGTCAAGATTTCAAGTAATGGAGGTTTTGGTGTTTTAAGGGAAGGGAACAAAACATTTTTTCGAGATTTGGAGGTTTTTGACTTATCGAGGTTCGACTTAACGAGCTTCTACTGTATTCAGTTTGAGAACACTGACATTCGACGCATGCGCAATGGCTTAAAAGCGCGTCGCTTAGCCGACAATCGCTGTCCTCGTCTGACAAATGATGTTACGCGCTAACTCTCTTTCACTCTACCTTAAATATTTATTATCTTTAACAGCCAGTAGCCCTTATTTGCGGCCAGATTTAATTAAGCAACTTTATATGATAATTAATAGAAAAAAATTAGCTTCAATTTGACATATAATTCATAAAAATAGGTTATAAACGTATAAATTTATCGAAATCATACCTGTTTACACCTGGCTGCAAAGAGGTGCGGCCAGATGCGCAACGGCACCCGTGATTTTTTAGAATCTTCATATTAATTACCGTGATGTAGACGTTATTTTATTTAAATAATAAATGAACGAAATTTTTTACCAAAAATCAATTAAAAATAATTTAATTAAAAATAATTGCGGCCAAATTTTGATAGGCACCCTAGTACATATGTATTCTCTTAATTATAAATAAACATAAAAATTTGGTTTTAAACAAATAGTCGATGAGCGCACCAATCCTGCAGCGGGATCTTAGACCATTATGTTGTACACTTCCACTAAGAAATAGTTTATGGATATTTTACATACAATGAAAGTGTGATTGGGAATTCCGTTGTTTTAAAACTTAAAAGCTATTATAGATAATTAGGTTGAATGTTAAAAAAGATGATAAACAAATTATTACTATCTAGAACAAAATAATAATGCTAAATTGTTTTATGATGATATTAAAAGCTATTAAACGGTACAGATTACTGCTAACTTCAATAGCAATAAGGCCGCCCGTTGCCTGCTTTTTTTTATATACACATTTTGTATGCGGTAACGAAGTGTAAATAAATAAATAATCACACCAAATTAAGAGTTGCCGTGAGCTAGAAAATCCATTGGTACACAGCCGGGGATAGAACCTACGACCTCAGGGATAAGAGTCGCACGCTGAAGCCACTAGGCCAACACTGTTCTGTACGGTAATAATAATTAATTAAAATTAGTTTACCTCTCCTAGTCCTTGTATGAATCGCACGAGAATAAGCCAAGGATAACCAGCTTTGGCTGCAACAGGCACTAGTAGACCGAACACAGAGTTGATCAACATTCCTACTCCGAGGAAGAGACGAGCTCCGTACCTGCAATTTAAATTTTGTTGGGTTTCTTATTGACATTAATATTTCTACATTTGTCAGTTTTTAGCTATGCAATTGAAATTGGAGATAATAATATTCATAAAAGTATCGCTATACTGTCCAATCACCTTGTTCTTTTATTAATTACCGAGTAAAATAAAATTATATCAGATCTACACCTACATGTTAATATCTACAAGTATTTCATAAAGGCACTTTTCCTATTTCGTACTCACGGCACGTGACGGCAATAGTACATTTTTAGATCGGTTTTGGCCGCAGTTTCCTTGCCATCACTAAATTTAGAAACTATCACACTTTTCCAACATTAATGCTAACATTTGTGTATTCACGTCATATTTGTCATTAATTATACGTATAGTATTCATAACTTAATTTTATTGATTCACTTAAGAATTATTTTATCGTGAAAGATGAAGATCATAATAGCTCACCTCTTTGAGAGAATACCGAAGGGTATCTGAGTGATTACGTAGCCATAGAAGAAAGAAGAAAGGATGTAGCCCTGGAGAGGAGAACTCCATACAAACTCGCCGTCTTGTTGTAAAGTATCCTATGAATGGTCAAAAAAGTGTAAGTTAACATAACTTTATGATTAAATTCAGTATGAAAATTTTATATTACCATAAATTTTATTGTATTAATTTATATATTTTGATGAGATTGAAGTTTTGAAAAATAATTAGAAAAATTCGGTTAATTTTGATAATTCTTGTAGAAACTGTTGCTTTCTCGAAATTTCAAATATACTTTCTATAAACATACTTAAAATATTAGTATCTCTGTATTATATTAATTTACACCAAATCGCTTTGTTGAAAATTACCGCGAATTGAATGTCGGTTGTAAAACGCATTTTTCGAATTACCTTCGTGGAATTAGGGCTGACGTCACCACACTCGGTGTCCATAGCTTCGTGGCTAACGGGCAGTGCGGTGTGGTTGACCATAGCAACGATAGCAACTGACATATTTGTCCTCATGACGTAAGCGTTAGCCATCCCTAAGAACAGCATGAACGTCACCCAGTGACGAGTTCCCAAGCCACCTGAAAAAAAATAAAACAATTGAAAATAATCGCAGGATAAAATTCGATCCAAAATATTACAAAATCAAATCACTCGATGCTTATAATACGTCAAGCCAAAAAGAGCGGTGGAGGAATAACAAAAATGAGAGAACATCTAAAGTTGAAGATATTCTATCCTGTACACCAATATCATATTCACCATTCGACCAAGAAGTGTAGAAAAGATAAATAACATTTATATTTTCTTCGTAACATTAGCGGTTATAGCTCTTTAAATGTTAGTATTGTTGAATTACAATTCCTGCATAATTAATCAAATTCCTGCTATATCAACTCTTGAGCAACATAATCAAAATTACACATCATATTTAAAAATAAAAAACAAACGAACTCAGTTCTGCTAACTTGTGTTGTTTTATTCGTAATCAATTTTATATGCTCGCTGTATTGTTTAATTAATATCATTTGCATTATAAAAAGAATTTGTAATATAATTATACTTTTTAAGACTTATAATTAAACTGTTTTGTAACCGTCGTAATGTAATAACAGTAGGTTTTTTTAGATTTATTCATAAGTCTATGTATGTATATGATGATTAGATAGTCTAGTATAGAGTAAATTATACAATAAAATACAATTGTATAACATGCTAACCATAAATATGCTTGAAATGAAAATATGGTTTTAATATCATCTTGATAAGTATTTTAGATAATTGTTTTTTGTTATATATGTAATTAAAGCTAGCTGTAGGAGCACTAAATAAATATATAGCTTTGAGTTTTCATTTTCAACTAAAACAATTGCAAAACTCGGTCACAGACTTTGATGTTTACATTTAACTTGAGATTAAGCAATAATATTCAATAATTGCGACACAAAAAGAACTCTTATCTTTATTTGGCTTCTAAGCCTGGTTTGTTTTAGTTTTCAGATCATTTGTAGAGCATTTAGATGAAAATTGTTTAACACAAATTCAAGAGATTTGTAATGATTGCGAAATGTAAATTAGTACAAAGTAGATATGCACTTAAATATTGACGGTCTAAAAGACATGAAATGGTTTTGATATATAGGGTATATATACACTATACAGGTTGATGAAATCAACCCTTTAAAATCAAAGTTCTGTAGGTATGGAGATTTATTATTTATTTTGTTCTGATAGCTTCTTTATTAATTAAAGGATTGCGTGATAGAATGATACAATTATAGGAATCATTCTATTACCGTAAACGCGTAGACACCCATTCAGACAGTTCAATGAAATAGTCGCGTGACGTAAACAAACATGTTCTACCAGAAAACGCTCTTATTTTAGGAAGTAGCTTATAGTTAGTTAGTCCTTCTTCGTTAGCAAGAGTAACAGACTAGCAGAAATAATATTTTATGGCTTTTTCTAAGTTATATACTTTTGTGGGGCAAATTTCCGTCAGACTATTTTTTTTCGTGTACGCCAAATGCAAAAAGATTTCGGTTTTTTCCCATATTTTAAATCCTATTTACCTTGAAACATTGTCAAAAATACCAACTTCATGCAAAAGTTTGTCAGATCTCGAAACTGCGACTGTGGTCTGTAATTTCTAAAATTTTCTAAAACTTGATGACTTCGACATAGTTCTTTCTTCTTTTGTCAGTTATTTATGTATATACCTATGTTTTAACCTTGGGAGTCGGTATCGCTAACTCCCGCGTCAAACAAAATGAAAAAAATAAAATAAAAGTCGAGTATTGGGATTTACAGAGTAGTTGTACTTTGAATATTATGAATATAATTTTTAAAGTGTTTGATTTTGCTGATTGTACATACTTCGTAGCGGTACCAAAAATAGATCACAATTTATACTCTGTGACGTTAAACACGACGTGTTTGTATGTTTAGCTTTAATATCATGTGAGCGACTAGTTACGATTGTACATAATTTTTACTTATAGAAAATAGACTTTTTTTATGCAGACGAAATCGTGACCAAGCTTCTACATATTTGTATAAGAATTTATAGCGCTTCCGTGGTGTTTGTGAGGCTTCTTTGACCCTTTTACACGAATTCAGAAAATTTAAACTTAAGTTTTAGTTATAGTGATTATTATCAGCGTTTTTTGAGTTAATCATTTTTTCATAGGAGTTTATATTAACATTTTATATTAATATCAACAATTCTTAGGCAATTCATTCACGATATCCGCTATTAAGTTGTGGAATAGGCTGCCCGACTCCATACGATTGGCTACCTCTCTGTCATCTTTTAAAACTCTTCTGTATAATGATTTCTTAACTTTATCCTATCCTGATCAATCGTGACTTGTATAATTCTTATGTTTCCTTTTGCATCACTATTCGCTGTTCATGAATTTGTAAGATTAGCTTTTAAGTTTTTAGTCTGTTATTAATATTTTCTTTTGTATTACTTTATATTAAGGTTCTATATATATATATATATATATGTATATATATATATATGTTTCTTTTTTTTAAGTTTTTCTCTTTAACTAGGGTTGCCTGGAAGAGATCGTTTATTAGCGATAAGGCCGGCAGTTGCATCCCTTATAATTTTTATGTATTGTGTTTCTTTTATTTGCAACGAAGTGTAAATAAATAAAATAAAAATAAACCAGCGGCGCTGCAACCTTTCAGGTGAATCTTTCAAAGCTGAGTTTCTAATAGGTATCTAAATATTTAATATTTCGTTTTTAATATGCGAAGTCTTGCGAATTTCTAATACGGAAACACATTGCAGAATAATCAGTTATCACAGTATCTATAGATACCTACTAGATTTTTTATATAGGTACTTTTCTTACAATGTAATCTATATATAACCAAAACTTCTAGTGGTTATTTCCTTTGCTCGTTACTCTAGTAGTCAACATCTCTGTTGTGACGTACTTCTGCAATTGGCAAATTACCTAAGCAATAATTGCCAAGGATTCTTCAAGAAAATGTATGAGAATACACTAAAAGCTAAGCTATGGGGAATATGATTACAACGACTAGGCTATAGATCATCAGCCAACGTTGAAGTCACCTGGATGTACTCATTTAACATCAGCGAAACCGATCTCAATAATGAGTTTTTATACGGCTCAATTCCAAGGTTGGGATTTTGGACATCTACGGATATTGCGAGAACAACATCGAAATAGCATACAAAAACGTCGGGCTCGGTATCACTGTCGCTATTGGAAGTTACAGAGTAAGGGGGCTGATGTTAAATCAAAAAACATAAATTCCGCCTCAGTGAGGTATTGGCGAGGCACAATTATTAAATATTATGGGTCTACAAACCCAAAATAATATTGTTTTTTTTGGGAACGAACCCAGAATTTCAGCGTTGCTAAAGATCGTCATCAACTAGGCCACGGTAACATGTTGTTTAAACAATAATAAGGTACGATGCGTGGTTTAATGATAGAAAAGAACACCGAACAATTACACAATTTGAAATGTAATTATACTAAAATTGATTACAATAGCGCGTTGCTTTAATAAAAGCGTCGTAGAACATCAAGCGAAATTACTTTCCTACAGTTTAGAGTTTCATGCACATTATACTAATGTGCTATTTAACAATAAACAAATAGTTATTTAATATGTTAATAGTTTCACGCCATTAATTCGCTTTTAGCCAAATGCCATTGCACGTTTTTATCAATTTACACATTAAAAACCATTGTTGACACAAGGTCAGATTTGATGGATATTATTATACAATCACGTTTTGGTCCCGTCTATTATATAAATTGTTCCCGTGATAAATCTAAAACATGTGCGCGATCCAATAAACGCATTATTTTGTATCGTCTATTTCTGAAATGAATATACAGGTGTGTTATGACGAATTAATTCTGATATCTGATTAGATTGAAATATTTCTTTTACTATTGGAACTAAATTTAGTAGTAGACCTTACTACACAATGGAACGTAGCGTATCGAAAATAACGTTATAGTAAATAAGGTTGTGAATCCGATCTCCGGTGAAACCATTACCGTTTCAGATCAGCAGAGACAAAAATAATCATAAAAGCTGAAAGGTGCAGCTGTGTTTAAATAAGTAGTTAATTCTTTAAGGTGCGTCCGTCATTATTTCAGATCAACTTGGAGTACGTACAATTAAATGTACTGGATATAGTTTTTGGTATTTACTAAAAAATCATCGTCACACCGAGTGAGCGAACACAATGAATCTTTTATCTTGATGGCCTTGACCGTCACAATCATTAAATGTTTCCAGGTAATGCTTCATAGAAAATCAAGATTTCTATACAATTTATTAGTTTACGATAATTTTTTTTCCTAATCGAACTTTCTTCATAGTTTAAACAAGGCTGGCCACGTAGAACCCTTTAAATTGCTGCCTCCTTCGTTTTTGTCTAAGGGAGCGTTCAAGTTTTACGTAAAAAAAAAAATAGGAAAACGGTTGACCCTAAAGGCCATCTCTGCAACTTCCCGCTAACTCCATAACTGTTTAGTTAGCTCAACATTTCACTTATTTTGTTTTAGTCGTAAATAAAAGCACGAAGCAAATTTTTTCTTTTTTCAATAACAATCCAACGCGTTTACGTAAGAAACCCACATTTGAAAAATCTCACGTGAGATTGGGGGATGGGGTTGAATAAAATCTCACGACATCTCACCAGGGCGGGAGGGAGGTACAGAAAATTTAAAAAAACACCTCACGTAATTTATGGACGCCCCCATACTTGAACGCTCCCTAAAGCAGTTAAAAATATATCTTCTGAATGTTTCCTGAGATAATTGATACTCAATTATAATGTTTTATTATTTTATGATTTTTACGAATTGTGGGAATTTGTTTGAAATTCAAAATTGCTTTGAAAACGATAACATTTTTGAATCCTTTTGACATGGTTTTATCCATGATAGCGTCACCTTATATAGCTTCCATAAACTCAGTAAATACTATTACACATACTCTTTACTATGTGGGCGTGGTAATTATCTGTTTATCTACTGATAAAAACGGAAATGTTTCACGGGCGTAATAATTTTAGAGCATCAGGCTTATTAACGTCATAAATTAGTTGTTCATGAATCATGTCCAAATCTTTACATTATAATGTCAAGATATTAAAATTATTATACTCTATGAATTAAAGTCAAATTGTTAATCACCAGCCAGGTGACAGAGACAATTTACTTTAAGACTAACTACAATTACTTTTTTTTTCAACATTCGTAAAATAAATATCACGCCAAGGAAAGACATCGTTTCTTCCATATAACAAACCTACTAAATAGTACTACCTAAATATCTCTAAATATTGATTTATAGTCGACTAAATGAGTCTCCTTTTTGTTTTTGGAAAGTCATAAGCCTAATTTGAAATAATTAAACATATCAGCGCTTTTAAGACTCAGAAAGATCTTAAAGCTAAAGACTAAGATTTAGCTCAGTTTGTAATTATGTTTAGTTTAAACTACTTAGCTAGTATTTAACTGTCTAGGTATAGACAACGTTCGATACATGTGTATTGTAAAAATTACAATAATTAGTATAGGATCTCTGTTGGAAATTTATTTAAATAAAAAGCGCTTTTCTAAGACCGAAACCCCGATGAATTTGCTAGCTTTATAGTTGGCGCCAAAGTGCTTCATATTTTATCTTTCTTCGAACAAGCCTTCACAAAAATAAACATAGACTTTAGAATATCCATAAATTATTTATAAAGTATTCGATCGAGATAAGAATCACTTTGTAAGTCCAATTCGAAGAAACGACAATGAACAAATAATTTTTTTACATACTTTTGTGATCACCCAACATAACATTACACGCCTGTTATAAAAACTATTGATATCGCTCTAATAAAAAAACCAGTTACGCTACAACTTTTAACGTCGGGGCCTCAGATATTACGTTCAGGACCTGTATCTCTTACATGATCATTAGTTATTTTAATAGGCAAGTAGGTGATCAGACTCCTGTGCCTGACGCACACCGTTGACTTTTTGGGTTTAAGGAAAGCCGGCTTCCTCACGATGTTTTCCTTCACCGTTCGAGCGACCATTGGTGCACAGCCACGAACCTGCGACCTCAAGGATAAGAGTCGCATGCTGAAGCCACTAGGCCAACACTACTCTAAAAAATAATGATTAACTCTGGCTATATAATTTTATTTTTATTTTATTCTTTCGCAGACATTCGCAAGTCTGTGGTCTGATCTTCATAACTTACGTTATCCTAATATTTGATAAGATATGCTTTAATTAAACCATCTAAAAGTCAATCAGCGCAGATTTGGATTACCGTACAAAACACCAGAAATGTAGATACCTAGATAAGATACTGGAATATTGTTATACTGATAGTAGATAACGAATATTTGCTAATTTGTATAAGGGGCATCACTAGGTCATTTATTAAGGGCTTAAAAGTCAGATAAAAATAATATGGATACTTGGGTAATTATAAGGAAAAGAAATTGCTAAAGAAGAATTTTATAATGGGATTTATTAAATAGATACATATGTATATCGGAAAAGCGGAACGTATATGCTATGGTACAGGCTACAGCTATGAGTAATGAGGGCTACATAATTATATTTAAATTTATGTAGAAGTTTATTTTGTAAAAACTGGAATTTTGTACCGGAAATTATTAACTATGTAGATTTTATATATTTTTAAATATTGTAATAAAAAAGTGAAATATGATAATGTTCTAAAAAACCCGCAGGCCTAACTAGGTTAAATGTCTGGAACGCGAAGAACTCGAAGTCAAGTGAGCGCATTATTTATCATCATCGTTTAATTTTTAAGGGATTTTTATAAAATAACTGAATGACAAGTCGAAGACGTCAATAAGCGAATAATACTGGCCGAAAGCTTGTCGTGCGTCGCACGCTTTGTAGCAATATTTAATTCGATTATAAAAAGACAGACATAAAAAATAAATAGCAAAATTATCAAATAGGATTATCCTTTATAGTCAACGCGCTAATTAAGTTAAGTATTTTAGCTAAATGCTCATATCGTAAAATTGATAATAGTAGACTTCAGCTTTAATAATTTAATATTATTTAAAGCAGGTAAATGTTACATAGAGATAACAAGTAAGTATAAAAACTAACGAACAGTAAAAAAAATATACGTTTAATGATTAACGAAATGAATGTTATTCCCTTATTAACCCTACTCTCAATATAAAGTACTAAAATATTCAATAATACCTTTATACACCTTCGGCCTTTGATCTTCTAAGCCCGGCTGCTCCCAAACCAACACATGGTTACCGCGAGAGTTAGAAACCATGTTAGAAACAGGAATTAATATGAATAAGTAAAAAAAAGGAAAATTACGGAAACCACGCACGAAAAATTCCGCTTACGTCACGTTGGGGCAACCAACTGGTATTGAGGGTTGATCTGACATTGCGAGGGGTTGTTTACGGACTGACAATCTGTAAAATACTGACTGGAACGTGAAGCGCTTGAAATATGAGTGGAGACAACTCTTAAAGGAAAAATGCGCTTAAGAATAGAAAAAGCGATTGCTTTAACATTAATTATAGTTTATGGTAACTGTTTTAAGGAACTATGGCATTATATAAGTCTTAGCTACTATATTCAGTGTAGAGGTGAAAGAAAGGTGCATACCGATGTGCACGTTCAAGATAATGTATAAGACATGCGAACTTACTGGTACAGATGCTGTAATTTGAAAATATCAAATTAATTGGTTTAATTATGGATGATAAAACCACACATATTATCTCCTTCATTTCTTATGTCCACGATAAATTAAGTTCTAAGGGCAAGATTCAGAGTCGAGATTAAATGTTGACTCCCGGATGTCTAAAATGCATTAGATTTAAATATTACCGTAACTCTTACTGGAAAAAATAGAACATCATAAACTTCACTTGCATCTACAGCTTACAAAATGGTACGTAAACGAACCACAAAGCGCGGCTAATCGGCGTTGTAAGTTATGTGAAAAATTACACCATGAAATCTCGAACAAGCGCCATAAGCGCTCATTTGGTAGATGTATTGTGAATAGAAGTGAGAGGGGGAGGGGAAACCACGCGTTCGCGACGTGAGGTGACGTCATGTAGTTTTTACTGAAAACTACTTTTTGCCGATAGACAAACCGTTATTTGATAGGATATATAATTGCATTAGCTTTCAGTTACTTTTGTCTGTAGATTTTTTAGTTATTATGTAATATTTTTATATTGAATATCAAATATTGTCGAGACGGGCCGATGCTGAAACTAACTAACAGATACATACATATTTTGATAGTTAATTAAATCATGTATATATATATATACATGATGATGTAATGTAGGTATATAATATTACGTTTTCTCTAATGCTATAAAATCTCTTTAAATTATGAAGACGACAGTGACATAATTTTACGCTTTCACGCTTAAATGCTAAATAATAATACTGATGGAAAATTGCAAAAGCTTCGATCACGGACCACTTCCTTAAATAATTCTACTCATATGAATTATACATATATTTGTTGAATATAAAACTGGAAAACTTCTTCAACCATGTATGAATCATTTTGGTTTTTAGATTTATATTAAGGTCGAGTAGAAAACATTATAGTTAACGACATCTACACTAATATTATAAAGAATATTTTCTTCTGTTTGTAATCGATAAGCTCGAAAACTACTGAACCGATTTCTAAACTTGCCGCATCTTTTCAGTCTTGCAGATGCGACGCCCTTGGTTATAGATAAAACAGTGTCATAGGAATGTTCTATTCTATTATATTTTTTTCTAGGTCATGTATTTTCGACTTGTTCTTGAGATATAATAATTTAACTAGTAATTGTACATGTCAATAGTAATAAACTATAAAACAAGTTACCTAGATCAATTTTAATATCCTTTTCATGGTTTGACTTTACTTTTAGAAGTTTGTTAAAACTCGTACAATTTTAAATAAAGGGAAGATACAACTAGATAGAGTTAATCTCGTTATTGTAAAAGGATAATGCAATAATGACTTAAACCGGAGGTTTCTTGTTCGTAGATTATTAGTACTTAGTTTCAAGAAAATTTATTTTAGTTTATATTAAGTCTTCCGTAAAAAAGTTGTTGGCAATATTTTTGTGTGACCAAAAATCATACTGCTCTATGAATATCCACGCTTCGTTATTTTAGAAACTATGTAAACGTAGTACATATATCATTCGATATTGTCAAAATCACTTAATGTGTTAAAAAAAGCTTTTAACCAAAAGAATATTAAAAAAGTAATTGAGATGAATTGTCTTTTCAGATTTTTTAAATTCTAACTTTTATAGTTTTATAAAAAGTAACGAGATCTAGTTGATTGATTTTATGAGAAAAAATAGTAAACCGCCATCTCTGTCCAAAAAGTTATAGCTTTACATAGTAAATTGTTAACGTTGAACGCTATCATGTGACTCAACCAATACTAGTACTTAAATGATTCGCTAGATGTCGTTCTGTTAAATGAAGCATTGTTATCATGACGGGTCTAATACTACTACTCACGACATCTAGTGGATTAACATTGATAAAAAAATTATTATGCCGCCATCTCTGTTCAAAATAGTATATCTTTTACATAGTACGTTGTTAACGTTAAACGCGATCATGTGACCAACTAATACTAGTACTTGAATAATTCGCTAGATGTCGCTCTATTAAATCAAGCATTGTTATCGTAATGTGCGATACGTTCGTGTAAATCGTGACAATACCAATATGCTCTAGTATTTATTAAAACTAGATTCAACTAAAAATTCATTCTAACTAAATTCAAATAATATCCTTAACGTATATTTAAAACCATTAGAAACTACAAAGCTACTAATACAACGTGTTAAATATTCTATCTTCACTGATTTAAGTCTAAATATTAAGGCTTATTAAAAATGACATTGAAGTATGACCTTATTAATTAAAAATGTACATAGAAACTAATAACTTTTTTTTGGCAATCTTTTTTCCGACTTTCGACCAAAGCGTAACTTGAGTATCAAGACTAACAGACATCAAAAAGTAAGCAAAGCAGTCCTATATTTCGACACATATATTTTTTGCTACTGATATAATATATTTATCGAACTATAATTAAAATTAAATTAATTATAAATTTAAATTAATTATAATTAAAGTTCTTTCAGCTACTTAATTTATCTACTTACAATCATTATGAAATTATATTGACATTTAGTATAGTTTTTGATTTGACCGTAATTCTGCCAAATGTTGAAAACACATATAGGTATGTTGCATAAAAATCCTTAGTCAAATCAACAATAGTTGGTTGGTTGAAATCAGTGAGGCGATGTTAAACAGCGACCATCCGGTCCAAATGGTCATGTAATTGTACCGTTTATTCAATTCTTAAGTGACCACACCTTTGTGACACACCGTAACCTTCAATATGTTATCAATTTTAAAAAATTAAATACTTTGTAAGTTTTACGTAAATGAAAACATTCTTTTAACTACAAAAAGAGATCGACTTCATCATATCAATACGTGTTTTTTTTTATAAATAACACCAGTAAATAAGTTTCAACTTCAAAATAATGTACCAGGCAAACATGAAATCTACAAAAGTATTATAAAAAGTGTATGTGTGAAATCCCGTAAACCTCCAATAGGACATGACACATCGCTGTGTCTTGATCATTATTCTTTAGACGACTGGTAGCTTAGAAGTGAAGTGCGACTTTTCTTTCTAAGATATTCCGATTACCTACTAGGTTTTCTTTTGAGCAAGTGTTCATTGAGAAGGACAAATTAATTGCTGCAAAGGGTCTGAAAGTATTAGTTTAGAGTACGAGTACCGCACGCTAAGCGACTAGGCTAACCCAGCTCGCGGTAATATAAAAATAATAGATTTATTGTACTAGGAAACAAAGCAGACATAAAAAGTTCTTGTTTATGAGATGGAACCATAGAAATCCTTAGTTAATGGTATATGTAAAGTATAAAGACATTTATAAAACCGTTACAGGTGTATAATACAAAAGAATAGTATTATTATTTTCATATGTATTATATGTAGTTTTATCAATTCAAGGCTTAGTTGACCAAGTGCAAGATTTATTCAGTGTTATCCGATAACCGCGATCTAATGTTCGGTTCCCCACGAAATGATAATTATTTCGAGTTAAGACACAAAGGCTTATTATAAAGTATTTAGAACTAGACGGAACCAGAAATCTAACAGGATTATGAAATATTATTTTTTATTGCGGATATTTTTAGATATAAAATAAACAGGTTTTAGGTTTTGGCTTATATCTAAACATGTAAATTAAACTACTTTAAAGCCACGACTGATGTAAATCACTTAAAAATAAAATTTATATAAGTAGTAGGTATATATACAACATATGCATTTAATACCAAGAACAATCAATAAATAAATATTGATGATTAAAAACAGCACTCATGAAAAATATTAAACAAAGGATAGCAATACCTTATACCTAGTAGTTGTTACGTACTTCTATTTATCTCAAGTTACACAATTGGCGGGCAGGACACATGATGCCAGCGCCCAGCACGTCTTTATTATACATAATATATGACTGTTCCATACACATATACGACAGACCATTCATAAAGACAAAGTGTTTTCCCTAGAGTACCTCAGGAGCCAAATGTTTTTGACGTGACAACGTCTTATAATTCGATGGAGCCGGCTGCACGCACGAAAAAACATGACTCATGCGGCGTTACCTCGCTCTGAGGCGTTCCATTTAAAATTGACATAATTGTATTTATGCGTACAAATAAATGTAACTTGATCAATTCAATTGTGATTTACCATTTCTATATCCATACAAAATACCTATCAAACAAATAAATTTTTTTTTTTTTTTTGAAAAATGCAACCATCCCATCCATATATTTTTATGACGTTGTCACGTTCAACTATCGTCAGTAAACAGACTTTACAGACAACCGATTTTTATTTATATATATTGTCCTAATTCAATTTAATTATATATTATAGCTACGAATTATAAAGTATTTTGAATATTTATTGAATGTAATTAAAAAGCAGCAACAAGCAAGTGAACACAAGCCTGCGTATTTCCGTTTTATCTTCAAACTCCCACAGTTTCCAAAGAACGTTACCGATATTCTAAGAAAGAGTCTAGGCTCTTTTATAAGGAGGACACAAATTCTTAATAGGACTTGCGCTTGGTCTGGCAGCTGATATCTTAACTCGCTAGTGCGTAAAATGAAATGCATTCTAAAGAAAAATCTGGAGAATATCTAGTGATCGCCGAGGTGGTGCGGGTCAAAATTTGAATGGTTGGGATGTTATTTATTCTTATTTGCACCTTCATATAAAATATAAAAAATTTAACATGAAACAACAGTTTTTGAATGTTTCATTTAAAAATAACACGCTTAAGTATCGTGCTATTGCATAACCTATTGTCACTTACTTATACTTAAATTACATTCTGTATGAACGATTGTAGTGAGACTTATCTGATACTTGCTAAGTAGGTCAATCCCTTTCAAGTGCTATTAGGAATGTCTTATTGTATACAGCCATTGAAAAACTCAGGGTCTCAGAAACGATAATTTGAAACGTTAAAATAATATTGGAGAAAAACTGAAGATATATAATAAGCCTTGATTTGTCAGATTCATATTCCAAAAGATAAATCGAATTCAAGTTCAGGTTTAAATAACGGTATTTTTTTCAAGGAAAACGTACATTGAGGTTAGCACGATTATATTTGATATTTCGATATTCATACCTAAGCAGGAACTTTTTTTATAGAACGCTGCATACCTAACGTAACTTTCTTTTACAATTAATTGAACACTGTTTGGAAATACTGCATAATGGTGATACCCTGATTTATTTTCAGCTTATGAATAAGCAATATACTTTACACAGTATTTAAGTACATATTAAAGCCTATCCAAAAATATTTATTTATCTCTTAAGTGCATGTACACAATTTTAAACTATTTGTTTGATTTATCTATCATTTGTTTGTGATTTGCACTATGATTGTCTTTTGTTTTTCAACCACGTTTCATAACAAATCTCATTTCTTTATTAGTAAAGTATTATTGATATGAAACAAAGAAAATGTATATTATAAGTGAATGCCCTCGTAAAACTTAAGCGATAGCAATACAAAAATTCAATTAATTCTTACCACACAATGTAATTTGCTTAAAAAAGTGCTTTTGATATTGTGTTTTATTACGCTATTATCACACATTAATTATCCGCTGTAAAACGCTTTTGCCAATATAATTATTGTGATAATTATACATTTAATTCCCTAAAATAAAAATAGTGTTATTCCCTAGAATTTATTAAGCTCTAACCTTTTCGATTTCTTTTAGAACTAGATTTCACCTTGCAACAAAAATAGGTCGAATTATGTAATTACTTAAACCATTTATATAGTCATCCAAAGCCTATTTTGTAAAATGACTGATAAATTCATCAACTTCAAAAAGAATCGCGATAAAAATATCACAAGTTAATCTTATTTCACTTCCTGGTTTAAATTATCTTTGACAGAAACAATCGCTTCAGTAAACTTCAGTAATTGTTGTTGATACAATATTAGGCAACCAAAAGATACTGTAATTAGAGTCAGTGAGTTTGTTTGCAATGCCCATATAATAGAGAAATGAGAGTGGAGGGGTAGACTACATCTTACATATGAAGGTGTATGCTTACTACATCGTCTCAAACTATAGGTAGGTACATAGTCTTCGCGCGGGGTCCTCCGCCAATATCCACCAGCTACAGGTGCTTCAGTCGCGATTCATGAGAATGAGATTAGGGTAACTGCATACTTTGCTCACTCCAGTGAGCTTCCCTCCTGCCCTTCAGGCGATTGACGACGGCCCAAGCCGAGGTTCGAATCTCACACTCGCCCTTGCGCGGGAAGAACGCCCATTCAGGTCGAGCTACGCTCGCCATAACAGCCCGAGCTGAGCTGTAAAGGCCCTTAAGGTCAACAGCGAGGTTCCATTTAAAATAAATCGTCTCATACTATAAACGTGTAGGGCACGGAAATGTGCACGGTGGATAGTTTGTGCTGTGATCGTTTCGGGCTGGAACATTTCACCACCTACAGCTACGCCTACCGTTTTACGTCTAGCATCGACACCTGCTAAATATTCCCGACGAAAATTCTTAACGCTCTGTGCATGCTACGGTCCTCTGGTTTTGGTTTCGTGATATTCAGCAGTACAAACTTCGCTGTACTTAGACCAGATTTTTGATATATCTTCATACGAACTGATACTTACCCGAAAAGAATACAATGATAAGACATTTGTCCTGTAAATTAATATGTAATTTAAAAGTATATTATGTCTTGGCTTATAACTTGGCCATATTTCGCAGCTTACTTATTTATAAATTAAATATTCTTCGTCATAATACTAAATTTTGTTTTAAACGTTTAGACTGTTAATGACATTTAGTTGATTATATAGAGATGATTCTCAGATTTAGATCAGATTTGGGGGTAAGATTGACAGTCGCAAAATTTCATTTTTTTTTTTACCTAGCACTTAGTCTAAACTCTGTTTCTTACAATAAACGTTTAATAAGTGCTCCTACGATTATTACGTGATCTTTTATAAAAGTTTATACGCTATATGTTAAAGGCAGGTGCTAATATAAAAATTAAATTAAATTAAAATGATTTTAATCGCTTAATCAATTAGTTCTAAACAAGAAAATTAATCTAATGAACTAGTAAATATTTATTTATAGATAAAGAAAAGGGCAATATTCTTAGATCTAGAGTGAAGGTCATTCTAAACAATATCGTTGAAGGTGACCTTAATTGTATGATGACCCTTTTATCCTGTGGAAAATTATGTACAGAGAAGATTTTATAATATGTAGTATTTTTTATATTTATATGTGTGCGTCAATAATTTCGAGTATACTACACGTATTTTCTTATTTAAAGTGATAAAATTGCTCCAATATATTTAACAATTCTAATTAAGAAATAATTCTAATTAAGAAACGCGTTTAAATACAATTACGACGTCTTTCGTTTTAACTCATTCCTATACAAAATAGTTTATAATAAAATTAATTTTAACGCCAATAAAATAAGCATTAACCAAGGATAAGCTATCATTATCTTCACTTATTCTATTCATAATAGTCGTGTATATACTAAATCTGACTTGAAATATCGTTGCATACTTTTCAATATTTCACTGTGAATTTAATGTCCGTATCGGCATAAAACGTGATTAAATTGTAATGCTTTAAACAAAAGAAACATGAGATATCCTAGGCCACGGGTCTTAAACAAATAAGGGTTATTATACTAATGACGTTTCTCAATAAATTTTATAATAATCTTAAAATAAGTGCAACGTATCCAACTTATATTTTGCGTTTAAAATTAAAGTTGCCAGCGGCTACTTAAAATAGGAAGAACCGTGCCATACGTACTCCGAGAACCTTCCGTTTCTACCATTTATAATGCCTTGATAATACTAATGAGGAACAATACTATCATAACCATAGCTATTTGGATTATGCTACATATACCTCTTATTTTATATAGGTATCTAATAATTTTAGGTTAAGATAACGTACTCATACTCGTACCAATACAATTATTAATAAAGATTATAAATTAATTATTTTAGCGCTTTGTACCAATTGTTTAGAGAAACTTAAATCTTTAGGTCAACATATGAAAAATAAACAAACAGAGGCGGTGTTAACGAGATATTGTCTTATGTTTATAAATAACCATTCAAAATACATTACTATTAACTATCGATATATATTAAGCATTTAGTAATTACGAGATTTATTCTTAGTGTGTATTGGATGCATTTTTGCATTGACAAAGATCTTCTAAAAGAAATTAAATGGTAATCGCACGTATATTTCGGGCCTAATATTAAACTCTTAATAAAGCTGTAACAAATTGAACAGCCTTGCGCTTCACGCTATTTACCTACATTAAAAAATTCCAACCTTCACCGGTCACCACTAAATAGATTAGCTCTTTCCTAAATGTAAAAGGGTTCCCAGATTTAGCTCTACAAACGAGTCCTAACTTCTGGGTGCCTTTATACCAGAGCTGCATATTAACTTTAAAATTATGTATATATATCTTAATATATATAAATTACGTGTCACATTGTTTGTCCGCTATGGACTCCTAAACTACCGAACCGATTTCATTCAAATTTGCACACCGTGTGCAGTTTGATCTAACTTAAAAGATAGGATAGCTTACATCTCAATTTATACCCGCAATATTATTTTATTGCAAAATATTTGTTTATTATTTGATAGTCACAATTCTAACAGATGGCGCTGTGTTGAAAGTACCAACGTTTCACATAAGCTACAATTTAATGGCATTACCACCAAAAAAGCATGGTGGTATGTAATATAACTAAAACCTTAGCCACAGCAACGCTTGGCCGGTCTGCTAGTTTCATATATAGTAGTACTAAGTCAAAGATGTTTATTTAGACTTGAGGCTGTAGGCATTTTGTCAAAATTTAAGTCGTTTACGATATATCCATTTGAAGGGTTACGCTGCCCTATGTGTCTATAAATCAGTCAAGTAATAGTAATCAAGCTGAGTTTAGATATATAATTATAAATAACCATTACAGATACGCAACTCTGAGTGGGTCACATTGTAACGTAGAACTTTATAAGCAAAATTAAAATTAATATGTAAGAGAAGAATGTTCAACTCGTTTATAATTAAGGGCAAAATCGATAGTAGAATCGCCATCACTGGTTCTAGAACAATATTCGACTAACGTCTCTTGCCGTGGCCCTCGACCAAAACATCACAATCGGTATGGAATCTAAATAGAGGTAATGGAACTTTGAAGTAAATATAAATAGCAGATGTTGAGAGGATTGGTCTGAGACCAGTAGGTCGGCCTAGGTACGGCTAGACCGACAGAGTGGACGGGAACCTTCTGCATATGAAAGATAGCTATTGACGGCACAGCGCTGGATGTTTCTCGTTTTGGAGGTTAGAGCCAGCGGAGTGAGTTAGTGAGTGACAGAATTGGGCCACGAAAGATCTATGGACAAATCATACCTTCTATCTAATACGCGACAGCCTCTAAACACTATCAGTTTTCTACTTAACACTATCTACTCTGCAATATATAAGATTAGGCTTAAATTCCGTACAATCATCATGTCACGCCTTCACGCTGCAACCAGATGTAATCGTCGTGATCTTTTTAGCCTATGTTAAGTGTTGACAGCTCGTGTGCTGATCCCAAAATTAACACTTCATTCAAGAAATAGATTAATCTCACAGTACTAATCGTGATCGCATTAAGTGAATATTGGATTATGTTATTAATACAATATGGATTATTGGTTGGCGGTACAATAGATATTTAGTTAAATATTTTTTTTTAAATTATATTTAATATAACATATTTTATACATAAAATGTTTAAATAACTATATTAAAACTACGCCACAAATTTATAGGAAAGAAAGGCTGGCTTATAATAACAACGAGACTGATTATAAGACTGAATATTATAATTTTAAAATATATATTATTTATATGGGGTAAATTAATACTTTGCTATAATAAATTAATTTATCAGCCCCTGTATCTTCAGCGCCAATAGACCTTGGGAAGACTCCGTTAGTCCAGTTTTTTTAAGATAATGCATTTTCTAAAAACATTTTTTAAAAACGGCCGAAAACTATACTCAGAATTAAAGTTTTAAACATAGCGCACTTCAGTTAGAAAATTGTATTAGAAACTATTTCGCAAATATGTGTAGAAAATAACACTATATTACGACAAGTAAAAGCTATTTTCTGCTGATTTCGGTACGAACCAAAAAGAGAAAGGCTGTGGAAGGTCAAATAATCTTCCTTCCTTTACTATGGCTGTTTTGAGAGCTTGTTTTTGTTTTAAAACGTTCATAAGATACAATTGAATAAATATCTTATTCATACAATAACACTTTCGTATTCAATAATGCAGCATAATTTAATTTAAATACGATAAAAGAAAATTATTGATATCAAATGAATAATGGTTGGAATCTTACTTCAAGTTTTTGCCAAAAATATGAGTCATTGAATCCTATTTATTCTGTATAATGTACATTTGGCTTATGTAGTTAACATCTACAAACAGACGTATTCAAATATTCTACTTATAACGATTTGAATCCTGAAGGAGGCTTTATGGCGAGCCTCAACAGGAAGTGTTATCCAGACCAAAAACGATGATGCAATACATTGCGCCAGGTTTATTTTACTAAACAAACAGCCGCATTGTTACGATATCTATACGTTATAATAACATTGTGACTAAAGTTTGTGTACTGAAGATGTTACGGACCACAGACTACCACCAAGGTTTCATAAATAATATTGAACATTCGACCTCCGCGTCTCCCACTGAATCGAAGCGGATGTTAAGAGAGAAAGCCAATAATGCAAATTAAAAAATCGAATATGTACCACTACCAAGAGTAAAGTAATTTATTTTATTTTATTTTCTTTCAATTACGCTTGAAAGCTATGCAGGTGCACGTAAAATGACTCATTTTTCTGTAAATACAGCATATTTTTCTTCTACATCGAAAAATACATTCGCTAAACGCGGGCCTTTATGATTTTTCTTGTTTGCACGTGCCGTAAGAGTGATGTGTGAGTCCGTCAAATATTTGCGTTTTACGCGTTTGTATACGGTTCAAGCGTGTAAATTTTAATAAAAAAAAATACTTTAATAAACTCTCTTTGTATTCTTAATTGTGTTAATATAATATTCAAAAATTCATTCATGCCTTCCGCTTAACAGACCTCGTCCCAGTTAGATAAGTACCTAAGGACAATGAGATTTAAACCCATGTTATATTTTGAGCTCCTTGGGTGTACAGTCTATAGTCTATAGCGTAGGGCGTACTGTAATACTACTGCTGTCCTAGATTTTTTCGTTTTCCCGATTATTATGTGATCCTGGTAAACTACGGGACAAGTCCCCGCTGTAACCCCAAGTGACTAGCCCAAGCTTAGAATGGACACAGTAATCTTTGGTGTTTGGCAGACGCGTTGTCCTTATAAACGAGTTTTTTTATTTTTATAGAACAGGCAAACGGGCAGGAGGCTCATCTGATGTTAAGTAATACCGCCGCCCATGGACACTCTCAATACCAGAGGGCTCGCGAGTGCATTGCCAACATTTTAACAATTGGTACGCTCTTTTCTTGAAGGACCCTAAGTCGAATTGGTTCGGTACATAGTGGTGGTGCTCGGCAAAACCTGCCTTGAAAAACGCTCAGTTGTGGAAAGACGGATGTCAAGGTGATACGGGTGGAATTCGTATTCTGCCTCGACATCCGATGATAAAACTCAGCTGCTAATATTAATCCGAATAACTCCTCTGAACACTCTAGGAAAATGCGGTAGAAGATGCAGAGCTATATCTCTCCTCCCATATCTCTACGCAACGCCAAGGGATTGGCATTTATTACTCCTAACTTTTGTGCAACGATATTTGTAAGTAAAGTACCAGCAAGCAACATTTCTAGCTTCTATATCACACCTTGCATTTGTTGAGTCATGAAAAAGTGTCTCAAGCATAAAAACATCAAGTTGGGTCATGTTGAACGATAAAGGAATACATTACAATTTCTGTGTCAATGTTGCAATTATCTGCAGAAAACGAGTTATCCAGTTGGTGAAATTTCCAAATATTATAAACGTCGGACGTCTTGGAGGTTACGTTTTTCGAGAAATAAAATATTTTGGCTCTGACTTTATCTTTAAAAAGAGAACATACTTCATATCCATTCTATCCGATGCGGCAAATCAATTAATAAAAAACATTTCTAGTTAAAAAGAATTTGTAATTTAATGAACTCCTAATCAATTCCAAATTCCAATTAGTGTTAGTATTAATAAATTAATTCAACTTTCATTAGCAGTTTATTTATACCAAACAAAGGTTTATTAAACATATTATTAATAATAAATAAAACAATATTGCATCGTTTAACTATACGATGCGAAACATTATATCACTTTTAAAAAAAGAACAGGTCTTTTGTCGTAATTTACATATGTAAGAGAAATTAGTCATTTTGTGTCGCAAGCGCAGTTCTGCAGCACGTGTAGCTGCGGAACTAAACTCATTATGTAAGCACGACTCATGACTACATTAAATATGTATAATAAGCCGCTTATGTACCATCGATTAACACGTTCACTGCGGCAAGTAAAATAATAATGTTTCATCAGGTGCGGCGGCGGGCCAAAATGCGCCCCCAATGATATTTCCGCCGGTGCGTGGCAGGTCTTTCTAGACCCAACAGCACTAGGATAGATTAAATTGCTATAACTTTGTGGAAACATAATGTTTACTTTTTTTTTTTATATTGTTAGAATGACCTTGAACCCACCTTCCTTAGGTTTGATTCGCCCCGGGATCTGGCAAACAGGAAATGAGAAATAAAGCAGGAAAAGCGGCAGGCCGATATCGACCTGAACCGCACTAGAATATATTTTTAGTAGTGATGGGACAGATAAATATCGAAAATAAAACAGAATTATCGTAAACTCAACTCAAACTCAAACTCAAAATATCTTTATTCAAGTGGGTAACCAAGTTTACTTTTGAATCGTCAAGTTAAATTAATCGTAAATTTACATTTACTACTAAAGGAACTGAAAAATTTATTTATTTACTTATGTATGCCTGTCTTGGAAACAGAAATACTTTTTATTTTTCTTAGTGGAAAATATTTCTTCACTGCTGTCACTATCACTGTCAATAACTGCAAGGCGAATTACTCTATTTTCCTAAATTTGTATTTTTCTTGTATTGCTTGCCATCGTCGATAATATCGAACGCTATGTTAGATCAGTTAGATAGCACAACACTAACTGGTCGGGCGCGCGCTCTGTGCGGTATCGGGTCGCCAGCTGCCTGTTGGGTGGGCGGGCTGAAATAGGCCCACTGCCGCACTCAGCGGATGCAAAGCAGCGTCAGTGCGTGGTAGGTCGATAAAAGCCTGCCGTTATGTTTTGATGGGGAAAACCTACAATTTTGACCGCAAGATGAAATATATATTTGTCCCTGTCGAATTTTTACAAACACCTGAGATAATCGTTACGCACCAGAGAGAGGGACATAGATTTCTTCGTCCGCACCAGCGGAAATACCGCGGCAGGCTGATATCGGCCTGTTACGCAGTGAACGTGTTAAACGATAACGAAACCTTATTCGCTTGGTATTGTAAAACAAAAGGCGAAATGATGTTCAATTGTTATTGGTCAAAGGCTTGTTTCGCCTGTAATCGGACTAGGCTGGTGACAAACAAACGCGCCACCGTTTGGCTCTTATCCTCTGCTTATATGAATTAAATAACAAGCCTATAAGTAAATAGCCATTAAGGATAAAATAACACAAGGTCACATCTGTATAATATTATTAACATAAATGTTTATGATAATTTTATTTTTGAATTTAGGATATAAATTACTTGTATCGCACTGCAAATGTAGTTGGCATATGCAAGGAAAAACTAACAGTGATAGCATTTGGCAAAAATGTAAAGAGGTAGGGAAAAAATACATAAGGTATGAAAATAATTAATCAAATACATTGGAAATATTAGATTTATTAAGATATAATAAATTATCAGGAACAATAATTTTCTAAGGTGCCATTTATACATTGTTACATTAGTTACAGCCATTATTAAATTATAGTGGAATTTCAGAGGTTTAGTATATTTTAAGTTCAAGTAGTAAAGATAAAATAGTAATAAATAAAATCATTTATGGATTTCTTTTTCCACCAAACCAATCCATTTGTTTTTATTTCTTGTACAGTCATGTTATAAGCCTAAGTAAATACGATAGTATTACATTTAATACTAAATACCGTCCGTTTGAAATCAGCCTTATTTGTGCTAATACGCTTTTTAAAGTAACAGTAAGTGTTGACGCACAACAATACCTGTATATATGACGCGCAATCACAATATTTCATACTGATAAGACGCTGCAGAGAAATTGTTAAAACATCGAGTCATATTTTTATTTAAATAGGCATTTAAAATTAGTTATACCTTTTGACGCAATTGAAATAAAGCAAACCCGTTAAAACCTCTTTTGACCCATCAAGATGCCCGTAGTGGTAATGTCACTTAACTTTGCTTATCAATTACTGAACTTGGTATATATCATCTGCACATTGCATATTAGTATATTGTATAAATATTTTGTAACCTACGAATATTAAATAAGCTATGATAATTCAAGACTTCGTAGCTTATATGTTTTGAGATATTTTTAGGTCAAGTTTTCCATGACACTTATCCTTTTAAAGTGATCATAATTATTGCAAGATAAGGTAAGACGACCTTGTTACATCTATGTTCTTAAATAATACGTTATGTATTTATTTATATGGTTCGCGTCTGTTTAAGATTAGAACATAAGGTATATTGGAGAAACCGCGAAGCGAATGTGCGGAATTTAACTAAACGCGAATCACTTTATTAACATAGGTCGTTATTTACAGTCAAACCTGGATAAGTGAGAGCTCAAGGGACCGCGATCTCATTTTCTCTTATAGAGGTTTCTCACTTACCCGTTTCTAGGTTACTAAGTTACAGAATGGTCTGTCTCACATATAGAGGTCTAAAAAACTATAGAAAACAATAACAGACGCACATTTGGTTTGAATTAATAACCTCGAAATTAAAGAATGAGTCATAAATAGCAAAAGTTAAATGCGTTTATCTGTCGCTTATGGAGAGGTTCACGCCTGAAAAAATATATATATATATATATAATATATAACAGGTTTCATGTTTCTCACTTATAGTGGTTTTAGAAGGGCAAAATGACGGGACCCGGTACATACTCTCATTAAAAGAGTTTTCTCGCTTACCCAGTTGTCACTTACTCAGGTTTGACTGTATATATTTTATCTGAATACAACATCTTGTAGCACCCGAAAGAAAATACCGCAAAATTACAATCATTAACTTTATGATCTTTCGCTGGTATTGGTAGTCATTAAAAACGAACCTAATGAAATCTAGCGACGGAATGTCTATGTAGTTTTTGAATATCCTGCTATGTTGGGAAGTTGAATGACGTGGTATGTAGACTCAATAATTAAATTATCGGCATCGCTATTGAAGTTACGTGAAGTTAAATCTAATTTTTATTAACAGTTAATATGTACAATTTACTAACTTTACTTGTCCAATAAAAAATAAGTACTTACGATACCTAAATTGTGAAATACCTAAATTTGTGGAAGTATACAATTAGAACTACCATGTAAGGAATGCTCAAATTACCGCCAGCTTTATTTTTTTTTGTTTCACCTTCAAACGTGTTTGAACAGACAAACATCAATTACCTGTATTGTCTTTAACCGAACTAAATAGTTGGATTTCTTAGAATCTATGGAATATTGAATAACATATGTGCTCAAGTAACAAATATTTTCACGCTTACACAGTACATTATTCTATTAAAAAAATACAAACCTTATTCCCTATTAAATGCTTTACCTCCGTGGCATTGTTTATGTCCTATGTCCTGTTAGGATTTTAAATAACACAAAATTTCGTTTACTATCTATATATATAAAAAGAAAATGGTGTTCGTTTGAGGCTCTTTCACGCTTAAACCACTGATCGTATCGACATGAAACTACCACCATTCGATGCGAAATGGTCGATCCTAGATGGTTTATGGCTATTTATTTTTTTAATTCCAACGTTCCTTCATTTTTTTATTGCTGTTTTACTGTTATGAAAATTTATGCATACGGAAGTCCGTATGCATAAATTTTGAACGTGAAAACGTCAACATCTGTCAAAAACTCGATTTTCGAAATATTTCAATTATCTTAGCGGGAAGTTAAAAAGAAGAATAATAAAAATATGGAAAAAAATAAAATAATGAAACATAAAATTTATTTTAATTCGTCCAGCAAAGCGGGCGCGAAACGGCTAGTGTACCTATACAAAGAATTTCTAAGCAGTTCTTGAAATAAATACTACGAAAAATCAGTACTACGAAAATCATTTTATCCTACAATAAAATCCTTTAAGTAAAACCTTAAGATTTAAAAAAAAACTAAAATCGCGATAGGAAAATAATGTTAGTGTATTAACAAAAACCGTCATCGATGCATACATCAGCGTACAGCCTTGCGATTCTATAACTTACTTTTCGAACTCACACAGCGGTTTTCGCATCAGCGGTCGCTCTCAAATCAGTCGTGAAGCAGTCATTTTATGATTTGACATTCTGATAAACAATAAACTACAAGCTCCCACCTTTTCAGAATGTCAAATCATAAAATGATTGCTTCACGACTGATTTGAGAGCGACCGCCGCGCCGGTGCGAAAACCGCTGTGTGAATTCGAATAGTGAGTTACAGAATCGCAGGGCTGCGCTGGACGTGGGCCTCAGATTTGCTGTATCTCTATCGTGATCTTTTGTATTTTCTACAGTTACATTACAGGTCTAAATCAAAAACATGTCACACATGATAAAAGCAAACGCGAACGCGAGAGAGGCTAAGGTGCTGTATTGAAACCCGCAGTCGTTACATGTTATAATAGTGAACTCCAAGGAACTCAGATATCGGAATACCAAAAATTTATCTGGAGAGAGCCAAATGCATGCATTTCGAACATAAAAGTGCCTAACTCAAAAAATAATATAAGAATAATAAGTCGCTGCTAAAAATTAAGATTACACACGAGTTAAGGCTTTAAAGTGCATGGCGAAATTATCACAACCCAAAATCGGCAGGTAATAAACCAGTATGTAAGGTTATTGACCTTTAATTACGTCTCACGATGACTGATGAGTGATTATAATGTTTTTACGAGAAAGCCCAAATTTTGCAGTGGGAGCGGCGACATGCGATTTGAACACGCAATTTCGAATTAACATTCTGATTTTGTTTGGGTTTGACTTCGCTGAATAATACGAAAAAGTATCATTAGTATTTTCTATTCCAAGGTCATCTATACGCCAAACGGAATTGAAATATAATAAATAACTTGCGTACATTTCCATAATAATAGTTTAATTTTATTAGGAATTATACTAGGTTTTTCATATTATTTTCTTGCATTGATTTACTTATATATATATTATACTTAACATGAAACACTGATCGTATGATCATTTGGTTTTTAAAAGAAAATAGTTAATTTCTTTCGAAATTGATTAATATTCACTGTTGCTGTTTACATTCACTTAAAGCTGTTTTAGGAAATCCATTGTCTGTCATATATATTATGCAGTTAAATAAATAAAAGCTATTTTCTATATGAACTGAATAATATAACATTTGGATCGAGGTGCTAAGTAATTTTTCATTGCATCTGTGGATCAAGGGCGAATTGATGCAAGTATATTTCTAAGTAACCTACTGACATAATTATTAATAACTATAAATTAAACACAGCGAACAAGTGTATAGAACGTATAGAAACACGTATTTCATTAGTTATCGTAATATTACGAACCACGAACGTGACAAAAGACAATCTTACGAAAGCGAATGTACCTTGGAAAAATCTAGTATTTTTAATGTAGTGATATTTCTCTTATTTTTCATATCTTAATATATTACTTGTAATTTACTGCAATATTGGTTTGCGTTTGTGGCACGATTTTACAGTGTAAAATTTTTCTTATTGATTTCACAGAATTGTATAGCTAACTTCGATGGATTGTTGTAGACATATTTATATACAACAAGTATCATCAATATTGTCCTACAGCCATTGCATCGTGGATGGTAATATGAATCTGAGTATAACGCGATTTATCGGTATCACCTTTAATTGACTTCCCTAATACTGATCTTTGAGAAGACAACCTACGTCATACAATCTTTAGGTTCCAAAATATAACTTCAGTAATTAGTAATTATTTTTTACTATTATCCTTTCAAAGTTACGTGTTTTTTTTTCAATTTGAGGCCATTATAAGAGGCAGTTAAAAGTCCATATTAAAAGTATAAAAATCTAATAACTACGTTTGCGGTTTAATTTTCAATTTATCTCAGCAATAAATTTTTATTGCTATTTTTATAGCTTCACACAATGTGACGTAATAATTACTTTCTAGTGTTAGAGTAAGACATACGTGCTTTACTAGATTTCTTTTTGACTTTGGTTTACCACACTTAGTTTGAACATAGTTTTATATAATACTAGCTACCCCCGCGAACTTTTTTTCAACTTAATCCCTAGCCTACCTTTTTAGTACATACCAACTTGGAACATTTTTCTAAGCTACCCCAGAGACTGTTCGATTTTCCGGAATGAAAACATTTTAGGTTTTTCTGTGATATTTCTGTAGAGGGTATAAAAAAATAAAAACTAAAAATTTGTCTAAAAATTAAAAAAAAATTTTTTTGGGTGGACACCCCTTATCACTTAAAGATTTGAAAGATAGATAGTAGCCGGTTCTCAGACTTACTGAATATGCATAAAAACTTTTGCGAGAATCGGTAAAAATAATGTAATAAAAAAAATATGGTTATTTTATTCATTTCATAAGAGTCCTGTTCCGGACTTTGCAAGCGTGTTTACATAAATTTCATGAATCTCTTAAATTTATATTTAAAACAATTTTATTTTTATAAACAATTATATATATAACATACGAAAAGTACTATGACAAACAACAACTTCAAACTGCGTGATATAGCTTTTAAATACATTATATCTTGTAAAACACTCATAAACCATGCTCTTGTAGGAGCCGTGGGAAAGGGCTTTATTACTTGAAAGGAACTATTTTAACCTTCATACAATAATTATGAGTCAGAGTAAAAATAACAAGGTCACAAATAACTAATGTAATGGAAATTAAGGCACAGCATATTTGTCATGATTTTTAATTAGTTTACCGATGAGACGCTTGTTGACTTTCGAAATATTTTATAACTCAGAAAATGATTGCGTTTAGGACTTGAGTATTCGCGAGAATAATTAAACAAAATAGTACGGAAATTGTTGTTCGCGTCGCCTATCACCCAAGTTTATTAAAAAATCTGTAAAACAAACGACATAATTAGGTGAGAGTTAGTACATATATACGAACGTAGGATATCCTAGGAACCAAATGTTATCGCCTTGGATGACAAGCATCTAAATTCTAAGGATAAGCAGCGGCCTTTTTGAGCGGTATTACCGGCCTACGTGAGGAAAATGTTTATTGTACTGAGTCAATAAAACTGTTGTTTGTATGGATTTTTCAACGTCAGCGGATTATGGTCCTAGTTTATATGACACAAATTCGCGAATAGTTTTATTTTATTCAACATAACTATTGCTGTTCAAGCACAATACATAACATATATGAATAAACGTTTTTGTATAC